>NW_016814432.1:4319541-4464264 GCF_001698545.2 Rhinopithecus bieti | reverse complement strand
TCGGGGGGTTCTCGCGGTCGGGGGGATGCTCCAGGTAGGGGATGCTCCAGGTCGGGGCATGCTCAGGGCCAGGGGACTGTGGCCAGAGAGGAAAGACAATCAGGAAAGTGGGGGTAGTGGAGTCTGGAAGCTAAATAGTTTCAGGAAGGAGGAATTGTTAGACAATGTTCAGAAGCACTGTGAGGCCAAGACTCCAGAGAAAATTGAGTTTGGCATATGCCAGTCATTGACATCCTTGACAAAAGCAGTTTCAAAGGAGTGTGGGGAACCTACATCTCTTCAGAGTGGACTGTGAAAAGAATATTAAGTGAAGTGGAAAAAAGTAAGTTTCGACAACCTAGGTTGGCAGATTTAGCAATAAAAATACAAATACCCAGTAGAGTTGAATTTCAGATAAACAACCAGTAATTTTTAGTATAGATATATCACTAAAGTAATGTTGCATGGGATATATTTCTACTAAAACATTGTTTTAGTATTTGTTAGTGTAAGTACGGCCCAAATATTGCACAGGACATAGATATACTAAATAATTATTCATTATTTATCTGAAATTCACATTTAACTGGATGCTCTGTATTTTCATCTGGCTACTTTGACAACCATTCTGAGGAGTTTTGTGATAAAGGGAGCAGAGATACGGGGTAGTTGCTAGAGGGGCATGGCATCAAGGAAAAAGTCTGTTTTAAGATGGGAGCTGTTAACGAAACGGGTAAAGAGGGAACTGCTGATGCAGGAGAGAGAGGGAGCAACTGCAGAGCAAAGTCTTTGAGAAAGGTAAGAGAGGGTACGACCTATTGCACGAGGGCAAACATTGTTCTTAGAAAGGAACCAACAGAGTTGAGCTGTGTAGTAGGAGAGTGAGCAGAATGTGAAGCTACAGTTGTGGTGGGTTGGTAGACATGGTGAGGAGAAAGTGAGAAAATACTCTTCTGGTTGCTTTTGTTTTATTAGCAAAGGAACCAACAAGATCATCTGTGAGGAGGGAATGGGGGCAAGGGAGAATCGAGAAGGGGTGAGATTGTTGTCGTAGACATTGTAAGACAAATTACTGAGGATATGTAGTCAGATTGCCAGGGAGGGCAGAATGCCCACTTGGGATGTGTGGTCTTAAGTCTCAAATGGAACCAGTCAGCCTGCTTGTGTGTGTGTTGGCTGCCCTAGTGCAGGCAGGAAGTTAGTAGAAACTTAATTGTAGCTGAGATTAGAGTTTGACACAGAAGAAGGAGCTGGGAGCAGAGGAGTTCGGGGTCTATGCAGAGAAATGACATTAGACAGGATCATGGGGTTTAAGCTGGTATGACAGGGTATTTAGATGGATTTTTCTGGTTATCCTGGAATTGGCCACTTGCACTGAGAAAGAAGGCAGATAACTAAGGTGACCACATGTCCCACTTTGCCTGGGATGACTCTGATTTGTGTCTGTTATGATGGCTTAATTATTGAGTGCCCTTTTTACTGTCAAAAGCGTTCCTTTTAGACACTATATGGTCACCCTAAAGTCTCCCTGCACTATAAAGAAAGCCCCCAGGCCGGGCATGGTGGCTTATGCCTGTAATCCCAGCACTTTGGGAGGCTAAGGTGGGTGGACCACGAGGTCAGGAGGTTGAGACCATCCTGGCTAACATGGTGAAACCCCGTCTCTACTAAAAATATAAAAAATTAGCCAGGCGTTGTGGCAGCGCCTGTAGTCCCAGCTACTTGGGAGGCTGAGGCAGGAGAATCACTTGAACCCTGGAGGCAGAGGTTGAAGTGAGCCAAGATCATGCCACTGTGCTCCAGCCTAGGCTACAGAGCAAGACGCTGTCTCAAAAAAAAAAAAAAAAAATAGAAAGAAAGAAAAGAAAGAAAGGGGAGGGGAGGGGAGGGGAAGGAAGGAGAAGGGAGGAAGGGAGGAAGGGGGGAAGAAAGAACAGAAAGACAGTCCCCAAGCAATTGGGTAAGACACCTCTTGGAGCTTATGAGGAATTCACTCAGCTGTTCTAATGCGGGTTAGTACTTACTGGCCCTAGGCACCCATGAGCCTGTGCTTGCTGCTGTCAGAGTGGAGCTGAGCATCGGTGTGGAGTTCTTGGCAGAGTTGGGTTGCCCTCAGGACTGTATGTGACCAAGAGTATGTGCCTGCTTTTGGTACAGAAATTCCCTAAGGTAGGAGACTTGCTGGAGAAACATATAACAGCTGGATGGAGAGGAGGGTGGCTGGGAAGCAGCTACGCAACCATGCTGTGGATATTGCAGCCTCTCAGCTCAAGAACTCACACATGTTCCTCACACAGACTTAGTCTTTGGCCCATCCCTGTGTCTTACATGAATGCCCGCCCAGCAGAGAGCATCCACAGCAGGGCATGGAGCAAATGGGATGATTCAGCCAGGGCGGGTCAGGCAGTCTCTGCACAATGGGCCTGTGAATAGAATGGCCGAAAATAGAATGGCCATTCACAGGGTTGGAGGCTACAGGGACCCACTGAACAAGGCAAATAGACAGTGCCTCTGCCCTCTCCCGCTGCAGAGGCCAGTGGGCAGCCCATGGTATGGTGGCTGTTGTCCCTCAAGAAGACCAAGCAGCCAGTTGGTGGCAAGTTGATTTCCATGGGCCCAGATGCATATTCGGGGTTTGGATTTGTCTTCCTTGCTTGTAGAGCCTTGGCAGGCACGACTACCCAGTTTCTTACAGAATGTCTTGCCTTATCATCACAGGATTTCCCATAATACCACCTTGGACCAAGCACCCTGTAAGAGCGAAAGAGGCAGACAAAGGGGATGTGACCGCAAGCTCCACTGGTTCCACCATAGATCGCACACCCCGAACTGCCACCCTGATAGGACATCAGCATGGCCCCACAAAGGCACAGCAAGCGCTCCAGTGGGGTTGGAAGCTGTGCTATGGGATGCAGTTTATATTCAGAACCTAATATCAGTGTATGGTGCTGTATCCCCAGTAGCTGGAGTCCTGGCCCCTGGGATGTGCAGAAGATGCTCTCCTGGGTGACACAAGGTTCACTAAATCTAAAAGCCTCTCCTTATTTGGGATCCTCATGGATCCCAGGCAACAAATTTGGTCCTGGTTATGAGTAGGACATGGGAGGGAGGATTCTTTCTAGAATGCAGGGGGCTCACTGGGCATCTTTTCCTTGCCTGGTGATACCAGTAGACGGGCAATGCAGCAACCCTGGCCTGACGAGGAATGATAACCAAAGGCCAGACCTCACGGGCAAGAAGGTCTGGGTCACTTCGTCAAGGAAGCAGCCTGGGCCACAGAAGTGCTAGCTGCAGGTGAAGAGACCCAAGCCGGGTGATTAGGGAAGATGGTGAAAATCACTATAGCCTTAGAACTAACTGCAGCAGTGGGCAGTATAGCCCGACCTACTGACCCTCCTGAGGTGGGTTTTCTCCCCCAGTAAAGTATGACTGGACACCATGACAAGGAATCAGGGCCAGGGCACAGATCTATAGCAGTGGATCTGCCTTGCAAGGCAGGACAGTAGCAGAGGCCATCAGTGCCCATCCAGATTCCCCCAACTGAAGGCTGCTTTCTGGGAACACCTGCATCTCTGTTTGTGCTTGAGGGATTTCTTTCTGGCGCAGGGCAAGCTGGAAGCCCTGGAGAGTTAATTCAGAAGAAGGCCTTGGCCAATGGCAGGCAAACAGTTGGTGGGTAAATGCCCTGTTGTGGCCGCCCCTGGCGGGGGTAGCTTGGCTGGTTGCACATGCTCCATTGCATGGCAGAGTCCCAGGGAGGCTGCCACAGTCTCCCTCGGGGAAGTGCCCCGCAGCACACCTTTATTGGCCTCCCCACTCCCCTCCTGCTCTTTCCTGCTGTCACCTCCCAAGTGAAATACTAGCCCTGGGTCAGCTTCTGGGGGAATCCAGTCAAGGCTGTTATTATCACAGACTAAAAACAACCTATACTTATTACGATTCAAATATATATGGTATTTGTTATTAGAGACAGGGTCTCACTCTGTCACCCAGGATAGGTTGCAATTGTGAGATCCTAGCTCACTATAGCCTGGAACTCCTGGGCTTAAGAGATCCTCCTCCTCAGCCTCCAGAGTAACTAGGACTACAGATGTGTGCCACCATGCCTGGTTATTTTTGCTGCTGTCTTTGTAGAAACAGGATCTCGCTATGCTGCCCAGGCTAGTCCCGAACTCCTGTGCTCAAGCAGTCCTCCCATGGCATGAGCCACCACACCCGGCCTCAAATAGCTATGTGCTGAATTGCATACTTTTTAGGGAAATACATCCTGGAACAAAAAAACTGATGTGGAATCTAGCATGACTTCATTGTTCTCTCCTTTTCATCAGAGGATGTGTTGAAGTACGATCCCAGTACGCAATCACTTGACTGTCCCCAGCATCATCAATTATAAAGAGCGAGGGGGAAACTAGGAAATGTGAATCCGAGGCTTGGCGGCAGCATTTGAAAAAAAATAAAGGGAGAAATCCCTGGCAGCGGCGCACCCCCTTCGCAGTGAAACCAAACCCTCTCGGTCTCAGTGACGCCGCTTCCCAGGTTAGGTGATCCTGCCATGAAGCCAGGATGTATGGGCCTTGAGAACACACAGATTTTCCTGGTTTAGAAAATAACAAATAGCACTGTATTCCAGAAACAAAAGCACTCAGAAGAGGAAAGAGACTCTTTTGTTAATATAAAGAGTACTGGTATTGTTTTCTTTCTTTTTTCTTGCATTTCTGGTCCTAATTCCAAAACCAGCTAGCAAACATTAGTGCAGTGTATGCAGAAGTTGTCAGCAAATAAAATCATTAAACCTAAAATTGCAGTGGTAGCTGTTGGAGCAATTGAGTATCGTTGCATAGCATTGTGTTTTCAATTCTGTCTCAGGTTTTGTTTGACCTGGAGAGAAAGAATAACTTTGAAGCGTGAAATCCCTTTGGAAACAGTCTTCAGAAGTACTAGGAGAGACACAATTCCCTGCTCTTAGATTTTTTTTTTTCTGTTAACACCTTTTGTGTTCTGTACTGTATGGCACATCAGCTTGTGGTAACCATAATTTTACAGAACCTAACCCTCAAAACTACTATAATTTGCTGTATCTTAGAGATCCTTTTTACCAAAGACTAATGATTATTTGGTCTTCTGTTATTCACAGGCTCTCAACTCTATGCTTGCAGATTCCTACCTTATTCACTGTTGTAGACACCATGGAGCTTCCTAGCCCAGTTATTCAGTACATCAGGCTGACCATGCAGGAAGAGCACTCACCACAACCTGCAAATACAGTATTATCTGTTTGTTTTCTAAAAGTGTTTCTCTCCCCTCACTAGAATATAAATGTAAGAGGAGGGATGCTGTAATGCTCATCCATGCCTTACACATAATAGATGCTCAATAAATACGCGTTGCCTCAAAAATAAAATAAGAATACAGTACATTAAGATAGCAGAGTTGGAGGAGATGCCTGTTTCCAGTTGTCTAGTTCAAAATATGCTGAGTGGCCACTTAAAGACACAAAATTATCAGCAAAATTTGGTATGTACACATCTTGACAATAAACGAACGATGGAGATGTTTCACCACATACCACCCAGCATCGTCATGCTTTGCTGGAGCCTTTTGTATTTTAGGATTACAGGACAATTTGAAATTCTGCAGGACTGCAACAGCTTCAACTCTGTTTTAGCAGTTCCTGGATTGGACCTATTGGTTAAGGAAGCCCCTTACATCCTTTTGTTTTATCCTTCATCTTACTATGGTCGTGCTCCTAGCAAATGCCTTTAAGTGGACTTAACCATCTTCTTTTATGTTAGCTTCAGAGCTTTTTATATTCAAAGCTCTGTATATCAAAAGTCCTCAAAATAGTCCAATGTCTCCAATCAGTTTTACAGCAAAACAGAGCTCTGTGGTTTTCTATTGACTTGCTATTTGCATATTTTAATAAGCAAATTATAAATAAAGCTGGTTCTACCACAGGGATATGGTATTCCAATAGTGTTACTCCAACCATATGGCCCTGCTGCCATCCAGCACAATAATGCAGATGTGTTTTGCACCTGTGTTTATATCTGGGCGTCTCTGGCGGTGGGTTGTGTCTGTAGGTGGTCCAGAAGGAAAGGAGGAATTGAGGAGAGGCACATGCTGCCAGAGACACAAGGGCCCAGTACCTGGAGAGAGGGAACAACTTGGCCCGAATGTGAAAATGCCTCTGCTTAGCAAGGGCCTGGGTTCCCTCCCGGCCCTGCCAGCCCTGCCCTGAGCTGCAGAGGGCAGGAATAACCTAATGATGTGATTTTCCGTGAATAAGACTTTAGATCGCTTTATGTTCTAAATGCAGGATTTCTAACGGACCGCATGATAGCATTTTAACTTAAATTGCTAGCTGGGAGTGGGTGGTTGATTTTTTTGGGGGAGTGGTTTGTTTTGTCTTTTGGAATTCTCCATGTGAAGGTCTTTATTCAGTGGGAACAAGGCCAGTTTGCATTTTGTCGGTGATGTCAGCAGTCATAGAAAAGACATGGAAAAGGCACCATCTTCCTGATTTCACCCACTGATGGGTGGTGCGCCGTGTAGACTGCGTGTTAGGGCAGCCGTTGGCTTGCCACTCTGCACCTCCGCTGTCCAGGCACAGCACCCCACCCGGAGCAGAAGCACCAGCTACAGCCGCACATCGGAGGGAGGTGCGGTGTCAGCCTCTGGCCTTTGCTGCGGAATCTGAGCTCTGCTGACACTCATTGATGAGGCTTCCCACTGCCCAGGAGCATCAGGGTTGCCTGGCATGTGAAACGAGGCACAAAGCCTGTCATTACACCTCGTTTCTTTTTATCTAACATGACACGATTGTTATCTGAGTTTTTCGTTGCTCAGTGAGTAGCTTGGTTTCACACAAACCCAATAAAATAGTTTTCGCTCCTTAACAGCAGCTTTCTCACCCTCTGTGTCTGGTAGGTTTTTCTGAAGACGTTACCTGAGCTGTGTTCCCCTCGCAGGCAGGCGCTATAATTTCTGACGGTGATGGCATGCACTGAAGTGCAGGACGCCAGCTCCCAGTGCCCACCACTTGTGTCCTGGCCACTCTCCAGTGGAGGTCTCCGGATATCTGTCCTGCCCCTGCAGGTAGTTGCCTCCTGTGAGCTCCTCTTTGTACTCTCTGTGGTACTGAAGGACGAGGCGTACATGCAGGATTAAAGATAATTTTCAGGACGTACTTTAGCCAACAGTCTGAACCTTTGTTCTTCCTGACTGAGCCCTTGTGACAAAGATGAGAACATAGAACATAGCCAGTTAATTTGAGTATCAATTTACGTTTTCACACCTGGTAAAGAAAATGATAAAAATATTTAGCAGTGAGAAACTAAAATGAAGCAACAAAACATCCACAGCCCTTGAAAATCAAGAGTTGACTGTAGGACTGTTGGTTTAAAAAAAAAAAAAATTACATCGAAAATTCCGAACCCTACATTCTGGATCCTGTCTGATACTGACCCTGATTGTTTGACCTCTTGAGAATTCCAGTTATCTCATTTGCAACATAAGATGGTTGGGTAGGAGAAACTCAGAAGTCCCTGTAAGCACAAAAATCCCATCACTGCGCTTTTCTTTTTCTTTCTTTCTTTTTTGTGTTTGTTTTGTTTTGTTTTTGTTTTGTGAGAGAGTCTGGCTCTTGTCGCCCAGGCTGGAGTGCAGTGGCACCATCTCGGCTCACTGCAAGCTCCGCCTCCCGGGTTCACCCCATTCTCCTGCCTCAGCCTCCCGAGTAGCTGGGACTACAGGCGCCGCCACCTCGCCCGGCTAGTTTTTTGTACTTTTTTAGTAGAGACAGGGTTTCACCGTGTTAGCCAGGAGGGTCTCGATCTCCCGACCTCGTGATCTGCCCGCTTCGGCCTCCCAAAGTGCTGGGATTACAGGCGGGAGCCACCGTGCCGGCTGCACTTTTCAATAAACAACGATTCTGCAGCAAGTCTTGGCTGAACTGTGCGGCCTTCTCTTCTGGCGACTTCATCTAGCCGTCTATGTAGAACAGTACATATGGGTGGTGCTAGTGGAGTCTTTCCAAATAACTGTATGCCAGCAGTGGTGGTAGATCACACTCATTGTTCTGCTCTTCAATTAAAGGGGTTTTTTTTCTTCCAGATGCTTCATTCTTTAAATGTGTTAGCTCTGGGGCAGTCTGTTTTAAACTGGGAACTTGGTTGCTTTCTCTGATCTTAAAGCAGATTGCTGGCACTTTTCTGTTGCTATCACTTTCTGCTCCTCTGTCCTTTCCACTTCCACCCTCCCCAGCAGCCTCTGCTCCGAGAACTAACAACGTTGCTTTTTAGTCCCTGGCTAGGTTATGGACATGGAAAGCCAAACCACAATAGGTTAGATGTGAAGCATAGTGATAAAGAGGAAAACAACATGATGGTAAATACGTGGGTTGCATTTTCAATTTTGCATTTTTATTGAATTCCTGTTTTTCCATTAAGTAATTCTCCCTGAGCTTGGCCACATTTTTTTCTGACCCCGGATATGTGGGTGTGTTGATTTGCAGTATTGTTATGCTTTATGTATATGTTTGACAGGATGCATATTCATTCCACTACCATTCATTAGAACTCAAATGAATGCACAGACGTGAATGATAGATTTAAGCACACGTGTCTGCTTTCCTTCTGATAAACAATAGCTTTTCAGGACTGTCGACTCGTGAGGATTCTCAACAGAGCTTTATTTGAGAACCAATGGAGAATCTCTCTTCAATTACATAATTAGAATTAAATCCTAGAAAGGCACCTCAGTGGCTGGTAAACCTTTTTGCAGACTTCATTTTGTGAAAGAAAATGGTAGTAACTGCTACTTGTTCCTGCACATTGTTTTGTTTTGGATATGTTCAAATATAATTGTTTCTGCTCTTCAGTGGCCTCCTGTTTGCAAGCATGTATTTGTTAAAACACATTGAGAAGGAAATTTTCAGTTTTTAGGAAAATCAGTTTTAAACTAGAATTCATAGACCATGCTTTCCATGGTGACAATGCTGGATTGCTTCACAGCACTGGTCCTCTCGCGCTGCCGAGTGGAACGATGACTAGGCACTGTGTGACGAGGCACGATGCTGATTAGTATCCAGAAAAGAAGTCCTCAACGCCATGTAGCTTTCTGAGCTCTTGCTTTACATAAATATGCTGGTAACTACTGACTCTTAAGTTTTGGCAGTGATTTTGCTAGTAAACATATTTTCAGGCCAGAAACTCTACAATGTAAAGTAAGATATTGTCCTCACTCCCCAGCCAAGAAAAAAAAAAAAAGGGAATGAAATGCGTGGCTGAATCAGCCCTTGCCCCTCACATGGGTTTTGGCATACTTTAAGAGAAATAAAATATAAATTAATTCTCAAAGAATTTAGAATGCTCTTCCAGAAAGAGACGAGTCAGCTTCCCACATCAAACAGAGGGGAGTCTTTCGCATATTTAGTCCATCTTCTGTATTTACAGAATTTTCACATTACTTTCTTTTCTTAGTTTACAACAATTCAATAATTCTTTTCTTTAAAGCTAAGAAATGTGTGTTTCACTGATCCTAGAGGTGGTGCAATTCTAGACAGCACTTACAACGAAGGTTTCTGTTCACACAAATTGTCTAGCTACTAATTCAGAGAGGTCTTCTGTGTATGGACATTGGAGTAATTTAAGCTCAACTGTTTTTCAAGTCAACAAATATTGACATTTACCTGTTACATTCCAGGCATTATTCTTTTTTCTTCACATTCTTTCTTGCTTTCTACAAGTTAGGCTAATCCACTATTAAAGTAGAGACACGATAATACGAATTATTATTGCAATATTAATTTTGAAAACAAAATAAGGAAAGCATATTTTGAATGGCGGGAGGTGTGGACAATCAGTGGAAAATCCAGGTTTGTCTTTTTATTTTTTGTGCCAGGTCTTGTTCGCTCAGTGTTTACAGTTGGGACCGATACAAGTCAGTTACCTGAGAAAATCTGTTGGAGAAAATAGCTACTAAAACTCTGAAGAATCTTTCTTTCCTGCTTATTTTTCAAGCATACTCTAACATATTTAAATCAGCAAATTTCTAGTGGAACTGAAAAAAGGTCTGTGCTGTTGGTCAGGCTTACGTAAACACAGTTATGTGAGCAGTACTTGAGAGCAGAAATTGTCCCAGGCACAAGCTATTGTCACGACTAATCTTTTTACAAGGCAAGGATGAATAAACTCACGACTTTAGTTGTGCCCCATGGTCTATTAATCTTTCCATCTTTTAATGCAAACTTATTCATACTGGAAAAATATATATTATAGTTCACATTATATGTGTACATTCACATACATATTATTGAGACTTCTATTGGAAATACGTAGAAATACTATGTCAGCATTTGTAATCTTCAGGTGATGAGTATACAATTAAATACACATCATGATGACTATTTTTGTAAAATGATTATAGCTAATTATTCAAAAGTGCTTGAAATCTGTATGTACCTCCTGATTAGGAATCTAATAACTACATATTAAAATTTAAAATTATTAAAAATGTTATGTTTCACAACATTTAATGAACCTAAATAATTTGGAATGCTAACCTTATAAAACATAATTATAGAATGCAGGTAGTTTTTAATGGAATCAAGGCTTTCTAGTTTATTCAATGAAATTTCATGTTTTCTTAGCTTACAAACTAATAGGAATATCAATTTAATTTTACAAACCTCAACGCCTTTACATTTTAAAGTAGAAATTAGAGTATTTCCCATTGTAGAAGCTTTTGTGATGTAAAACATAGCATTTAGTGAAGTACCTTCTACAAAGTCTTAGCAATCTGCTTATTTCAATGTGAAATAACTAAATATAAAAACATTTAGCAATTTTGGTCAATGAACTTATGCTGACATCCTTTTGGCATATCTATAATATTAATAAATTGCTAATAATATTTATAATTTAAAATAGTTTCCAATTGCTGAGGAGCACTTAGAGATGAAAGCCTTCTTTCACGTATAAAAATTATGGGAGGCCCAGATGTGAAAATTGCCATCTATCTTTGGTTACGGACACACCCCAAGTTCTCCTCAGGCCGTGGTAAACATACCGCACAGAGATCCTAATGGCCAGTCCAGGAATGCCCCGTGTCCAGGAGCACTGAGTAGATGATGGCCCCCAGAACATTCCACAGGGTTGAAGCGATCACTTCAGTCTGCAGATGAGGGTGGTGACAGACATCAATTAGGAAATTGATGTCAATTAAAAAATTCCTTTTGCATGAAAAATTCATCTTCAGTTTATAAGGGTTGATTATTACTCCTGTGCCTTTTTATTTCCTGAAAGTCACACTTGAATATTAAGAAGAAAGAATTTTACAAAACCAAAAATGGCTGCCAGCAGGCAAGTGAGAACTATTAGTTAAACTGATCAAAAAAAAAAAAAAAAGAGTGGGGAAGTGGGACAGAGAAGAAAACTGGCAATAAACTGATTATAAGTTCCTCTGCTTCCTTCTTCCTTTCTTCCTTCTTAGCACACCTTTATATATTTTTTAACGAACAAATTTTCCTTTTTTTTTTTTTTTTTTTTTCGGGGAACTGCAAGTTTCTTATTCTGAAACAGCTAACAAGTAACTCTTGACTTTGCCATTTTAGCTTTTTACTCTTGGTGAAGCTCCAGGGCCCGTGGCAGATGAGGCAGGCCTCCTGCCAACTTACAAGTCACTTTTCCCTGCCCAAAGGGCCTCCCACCTCAGCTATGCGGCAAGCGCTCACCTGGCAGGGTTAGCCCAAGCGGAGGGCTGTGGGTCACTGCCCACCACTGTCCTCTAGCACATCCGCTACATGCTACACGTTGTACATATGCACACCCCACCCCCTGCACTCACACACCTACATTCACATGCCATGGGAACCACATGCACGTATGCAAGTACATGTGCACATGCACACACCAACCCCACAACACACACCTATACTCAGGTACACACAGATACAGCCATGCCAACACCCATGCCCTGCCACATACACGCTGCAAACATCCATACATCACATGCCCACACTCACAGGCACATATGTACAGATGCGTACACATACCCACACACATGCACACATCCACGTCCACATCCACACCCACACACACTATTAAGAAAAGATCGAAAACTTAAACTGATTTTGGAGGTAGCAGCTACCAATAAGAGTTGCAGTGAGCTAACTGGGGACAGGTCCCCCTGGAAATCATAATGGTGGGTGTCAGGAACTGGGGGGAAGAGGCTGCAGGGGCTCCAGGCCTTTAGGATGTTTAGATTCCATTGTGTCTTAGCCTTGTTTTAACCTACCTTGCCTCATTCTGTCTCATCAATCATAATTTAAATATTTGTTTTCTCACATCTCTTTGATCTTTTCTGTAAATTGAGGTCTTCGACAGAATTTTATGTAAAAAGAATGCTGACAGTGGCATTCACATTTTAAAAAAAATTCTCTCTGATTAACACATTTCTCTTTTGTGGCTGAACCACTCATCATAGGAGGATTGTTCACTAGTCCTTTGCTTTCAACAGGCCTTAAGATCATCTGTGGGTTGTGTAACTGGAGAATTGTGTCTGGGAGGGTTTGGGCTTCCTGGCTACAAAGCATCTTCTCTCCCATCTTGCAGTAGGTTGACCGTCTCTGCGCTGCCGAGCCACAGGCCTGGGTTCTGAGAGGTACCTTGCTCTCTTACAGCACCTCTTTCTGCGTCTGTTACAGCAAAGTGTTCAGAAGAACCAATGTGTTTTCCCAAGAAAAAGAAATCAGGAACCTGGTGTATTGTGCCTGATGCTTTAGGTAAACTAATCCAAATCAGGTGAGTTGTCTGTTGTTTACAGTTGAATATCAAACAGAGAAAGCTGATACGTAGATCCAATAACTCTGTTATCCCACGTTGTACATAGACTCCAACGTTCTGTCTAAGTCGTTAAGTTTCAAGGGAAAGCAAAGATGGGAGGGTAGTACATACTTACGCTTTCCTGTTTTGTTTTGTTTTTGTGTGTGTGTACCATTCAGCAACCTTGTCCCTCCTTGGTGTGCTCTGCAGGTGGTGGCCCCACCCTCTGTCATATAAATCCTCCCGCCTAGACTTCGCATTTTGGTGAGGCATGGTTTTGAAATTTCAGAAATTAATTTCTTTTGGGTGACGCCTAGATTCAGCTGTGAATGAGTCTGTGCACAGATTGTAAAACATGCTGTGGCCTCATTCGTCTCTGTTGAAAGGAAATGGCAGCCCCTTGCCATACCAGGAAAGGCTAAGTCACAAAAAGTGATTTTGCTCTTGTTTATTCTGTGACGTACATTCCTTTGAAAACGTTTTAGTTTTTCGACCCCAGAAAGAAAACCATCAGCCTTGCTAAAATGTATTGTTAAGCCTAGCAAAGTGGAAATGATAGTGGAAAATATTAAAGAGGTACAATTTTTACTTTTTGAGACTTTGTACAAATAGTAAAACATGCCTTTCCCCGTATCTGTTCAGACTTATCTACAAAAGCCCAAGCAGCCAAATGGACTGTAACAACCCAGGTGTCATTTATTTTCTTAAGATGTAATTTAATGTAACAAGACAGAAACATCCAGGCCACGAATAGTGTGATTTGCATTTAACTTTTCATTTTAGAAAGGCCAAATGAAAAGAAAAAATGCTAAATATATTTGAATCTACCAAGGGAATGAATGCTTTCTAGCTTATTTTCTGAACTTCCCAGAAGAGTGGAATTGCTGCAAGAACCCTCCTCTGCACTGGATTAAGTATTCTGCAGGGCCATCCAAGGTTAAGTCTCTTCTTTATTTAAACTGCAACACATTTCCTATTTTTCATCCTCGGTTCTGTTACTGTGTGTATATTTTTAATAAACAAACTTATTTTCGTTTATCTTTTCTTATTTAGTTTAATATATTTTTAAACAAGTGAGCTTCAGAGAATCATTGTGTACCTCAATTGCATATGTAAAAATACTTTCATAGCCTATGAAGATCTATAAATACATAAAGTATTGCCATTATATGTGCAGCATATCTTATAATTCTGCATTTCAAATGCATGATCAGTATCATGTGATAAACCCTAATTATCTTATTTAGCTCACATGGGTACATTCAAAATAAGTGCTTCAGCTTTTGGCAATATTGACAAAGTCCGAGCAGATTTTTTCCCCTCTTTGACACCTTTAATTTTAGGGCAAAATATGCATGGAAAAAATTCTATGTATGAATTACAGTAAGGCCTTAATAAGCTATTTCAGCCAAGAAGTCAGATACCTTTACATGTTTTGTTAAATGTAAAGATAGAATTTGATTGTTTGACAATTTAGTACTATCACCAATTGATAAAAAGTAACTAAAAGTAGCAAATTTATACCATTAATTTTTTGATTAATATGTACAGATAAAGTTTCTTTTCTTTCTTAAATCCGTTGCCCATATGAGAGATCCAGTGTTTTTCCAGGTTTTACTTTCAGCTCACAGACACGGCCACCTTTTGCTCCACAGAAAGTTCTTATCATTTTCCGTTTCGAGGTAAATTGATGTACAATTACCAAGCTCATCAATTACGCCAATAACAGAAATGCGTGTCAACCAAGAGAAAGTAGCTCTGGAGATTAAGAAAATGACCTAGGTTCAGTCTCATTTTAAAGATAGAAAAATGGAAATGTCTTTGTCTTTCATGGACACACTTTCTGGGTATTGAATTAAAGTAATCGTCTTTGATAATTAAGTCTACTAAACGTGTACATATTTTCAACCATTCTAAATCTTTTAAAAAATATATATCATGCAAAATGCATCAGATGTTAAAAATTTATTCTCTCTGTATTAGTTTAGAAATTAAAGATGCATACGTCCAAGATGAAATCAAAAGTCAGTTTTAAGGTGTAAATTATCTAAGCCAGGTATATAAATTTAATTTTTGCCAAAGTTGTGTTTTTACATGAATCCACTGAAATAGAGCCTCCTGTGAATGTCAGGCAATACGAAATTTATAGTGGTGGTAGATTATTAGAGCGACATGGTGTAGCACCTTGAGAAAATAAAATATTACACCGTCGACCTTCATATTCCTAACAAAAAATGCTGGTGCAACACGCACATTTTGAAATTAGTGTGAAACCCCAGTGCTACAGTGATGAAGCAAGCTCCTTTTTAATTTTAGTTTTTTTATATTAACCCGACCAAAATTTAGAGCCAGTCCATTTTATGATGATTTTAGACACTCGGTGTCAATTGTTCAATGGTACCAACTAACTTTTCATATCACCTCTTATTTATCGTTTGCTTTTCACAGCAACTGAGCACATCACTGTGCTTTCCCCTTTTCCCTGAAGAAGTAAACTTGTCTTTTTAGCTTCCTGAAAAAAGCAGGCGACTCTGGTGGCTTATATTTAGTTACAATTTATAAAGGCAGGACTGCAAGTCAAACCCGGGACATTTTTCTTTTCTGTTGTGTGTTTGCGTGCTGACGGGGACTGGCTTTTCTTCTTATTGTTGTAGTTTGAAATTGAAACGCTGCACTGCTGAGAAAATACCATGAAAATATAACCCACTGCATTCCAGGAAAATAAATAAGCAAGGCCACCCAAATTTTCAATTAGTGCTCCTGCAGAATGCAGGAAATAGCAAGAGATCCGTTCAGTGCACCCTAGGCCGGGTCGTGGGTAGAGAGCAGGGAGGGAGGCTGGGAGGGGACGCAGGCACAGTGTGAAGATGGCCTGTCTCCAAGGAAAACTGCATGCTAATAGGCTGGGCTGGCTTCCTGGATCAGTCCGGCCGGGCTGCACGTTCTGACTGCGGGGACAGCTGTGCTTCATTCAGGGCAGGGTGCTGCCCAGTGAAGTGACACTCGAGAGTTCCAGTGGCACTTCCCATCTTATAGGATAAGCTTAACCAACGTTCTCCGTAACCCCCTCCCCGCCATGGGAAATGTCAGCCTCCTGAAACAGCAGTATTCTGGTCGGTTGTAAAAAGGATCAAACGCTTTTGATTTAAAGCGTTAGGCCTAAGAATCGCCGTTTCCTCCTTGGTGTGCATGCCTTGCTAACATGCCCCCAGCCGACTGGGGAAGCCACTGGCCGTAAGGGAGAGAGGCACAGGGATGTCTCCCCTCCGCAGAGCGAATGTCAGGGAAGAAGCCAGGTCTTCCGAGGGGCTGACAAGGCCGGGCGTACAGGCGCCTTCCCTCCATTGTGTTTCTCTGCAATGTTCAAATCACTGGTGGGACGGGAGCACTTGAAAGCCGAAAGAGGAAAGATGAAAACAAAGGATTCTTCAGGGAACATGTATACAGACTCCTGCTTCCCCTCACTCGCTTTCTGTTTCACTTCTCAGATGGTCCCTACAGGGTCTGCAGCTTTCCAGCTCATCAGGGTGAACTTAAGACGAGGGAAAAACGAGGTTGGGTGTGTCGGCAGCACAGTGGTGTCCCAGCTTACAAAACAGACAGCTATGATTATTTGGGATACATTTTATCTGTTATGAGCCTAAACCGTTTTTACTTCTAAAACCTTCAGGTTGCATTGGTAAACAAGAAGTAAATATACACATTCTATTTATTCTTAGAACCAAGGAATGAACTAATTGAGTAGCGAGTGTGGACCACAGTTGCAAAGGAAGGAAACTCACAAGCGAGCTCTCCAAGCTGTGACCATGTGGCAGGAAGATTGGCCTGGGCTGTGGCAGGAAGATTGGCCTGGGCGAAGAGAAGATGAAGAGCCATCACTCCAGCCAAACAGCAAATAAGAAATTCAAATTATGCTTTGTAATTTTTCAATGAGCAGTGCTGTGTATCTGTGGAAATCATGGGAGAGATTAAAAACAATTCTTATCACCTCACAAAGGTAGAATGAATGGGAACAAAAGCGCTGACTGTATATTTCTTCTTAGCCAGCTTCTTCCAGTTGAGCACATTTTCTTGGCAAATCAACTATTTTGTTAGGTTAAAAAGGCTGTCGTTTCCTTTTCAGAGTAAAATCAGGAATCTCATTTTTGTACAATACTACAGCATTTCCTATCATTGAATTCTAATGATTTGAGAGTGTGTTCTTTATGTAGGTTTCAAATACAAAGCAAGGAACAGAAAAAAAAAAATCTCTTTCCATTTGCAGTAGTTTCAAAATATACATGGCTCGAGAATTTGTAAGTTAAGGAATTTCCAGCCACAGGGAGATCAAGAACTGTGACCCACCGTAGCATCTGCTGTCAATCCCAGGGCAGCTCTGGGAGGAACAGCCCGTGGAGCGTGGGCAGCCGTGGTCTTCCAGCCTGGCCCTCTGGCCCTCAGGTCTGCTCTCTGTTTCTCTTCTTGTCTTCTGTCTTTTCACCACCATACCTGCAGCTCTTGGTGTTTGTGAGGACCTTCCATCCATCCAGTGGCTTCCAGAAAATTATCTAATGAATTCATACCCATGTAAGTTATTCATAGGGTTTAACTGATTTATTCAGCAAATGTGCAAATGTTTCCAAGCACCCTACTTGTTGAGGTCTCTGAGAAATATAGAAATGATGCTGGCACTTGATAAAATACCAAAATAAATCACCACCCTGCAAGGCTTTGGACTCTGTGTCAGAACTGGAAAAGATCTTGACACCGCACAGACCAAACCTCTGACTTCATAGATGAGAACGTGAAGGCCTAGAACCAGCCAATGACATGAGCGGATTTCCACTAAAACTCCATAGAAATCTGCTGGTCTCTCCAGTGCTCTTTCTGGATTGCGTCAATATCCAAATCTTTCTCACATGTTGTGGTAGATGAAATTGCTGTTAAAATACTCACTGCCCCTCTGACAGGCTTCTCCCACTGAGAGAGTGTCACACCCTCATCCCACTAACGTCAGCCTTGGCCCTGACTTGCTTTGAGAGTGGAATGAGAGCAGAAGTGACCTGTGCCGCAGTGCGACAGAAGCTGTCTGCCTTTTTGTGTTCCTTCCAGGGCATCCATGTTCACCTGAATAAAGACTGCTTCTTCAGCCACAGTTAAGATGCTTGTAATAGGAGTGAGAGCCACCTCTGTTGCGGGAAGCCCCTGGGATTTCAGAGCTGCTTGTAACTGCAACCTAACAGCCTCAGCAGACTGATACGTCGTCGTGTCGCCAAAACAGAGCAGGTATTGTTCCGTCTGTACAGTGTCACCTTACTTAGGACCCTCGTGTGCACTGGGATCCTAATTTGGTTTCATGGACGGAAGACGCCCACGTGCTGTGTGCTCCAGGGCTCCATGGATGGTCTGTTCTCTTCCCAGGCCGGATGCGGACAGAGAAGGGCACACCTGGAAAGCCGTGGACTCTGCTGTCCTGCTGTGGCCGGGTTTACCCACGCCTTGAGGGACTTTCATTTGAAATTCAGGGCCCCAACTTAGCTGTCGAGGTGAGAGAGACTCTCCAGAAAAAAAAGATGAAGATGTGCTTTCTATCTTTCTATTTTTGGTAACTTCAGATAGCCTCAACCTGAGCCATGTGTTCCTAAAGAAAAAATCAGAAAATGTAGCCATGACATAGGCCAGAAGAGCACGTACTTAGGAGAAAGCGGAAAAGCAGGCCCAGGGCACACAGAGCTTCTCTGGGGAGGCGGCTTTTCTACTGGACTTTGAAGGATGAATAAGAATTTGGCATTCAGAGATAGCGGAAAACAGCCATTTGTGGTAAAAGCTCATTGTGATTGGAGACATTAGAACAGAAAGGCCTGGGATGTTTCCGAAAGTTGGTAGTGCGGTTTTTATTACTTCTTACAGGATCATGTTCCTCTTAACAGCAGAAAAAGCCTTAACCCAGAGAATTTAATTGCTAACGATATAATTATGTTTACTAGGTTAGGCCAGGTATTTTGTTTTCTATTTTTGTTTTATGAAGGAGAGAGGTTGCTCTGGGTCACCATACCTGTGTCTACCTAGTCTTCGATGGCTTGTAGCATTTTACTGGTATGTTGGCACTAATCGTGTGTAAGGCTAACTCACCCACTTTTATCTGTGTTCTCTGTCTTGGACACTGAGCTACTCAAAGGCAGGGTGTCTTGCTGAACTGTTATCCTGAAGCTGAGCACAGTTCCTGACACAAATGGGAATGCAACAAATGTTTATTGAGGAATAACTCAATAAATATGGCCAGCCTGCCTCAATCTTAAAATGTAGAAAATATGCCCGTTTTCTGAAATGAAGGAATTATATGCCTGTCTTCAACATGTAGGAAAATCAAAATCATCATCATGATTCACCCAAAATGTGTAATGGCCTCCCCTGAACAGCGAGTCAAATGTTTTCCTTTGGAAGAGGGTTCACAGCTGTGCTGTGCATCTTCCTGTTTTATTTGTGACTGTGGGTGCCTTTGCAGATCCATTTGTGACTAAATTCACAAAAATTTAGTCACAAAAAAATGAGAAGAAGCAATATGCAATTGTCCTTTGAAATTGATTTGCAAACCCTTGTTTATTTCAGCTCAGTGTTTTAAAATGATATTCACAATAATGTGAATGTCTCTTCCCACCCCAGCTCCTTCTACGGTCTGTGCATGTTTCTGAATCATACGGCTGAGCTTTAATCCTCAGAAACCAGGGACAGCTGTCCGTGGACGGCGTGCTTTTCTGGAAGGATCTCTCCACTGGACCACTTATAGCTGGTGGGAATTACCTGAGCCATGGTGGTGAAAAAACCCACATCGGTCAGGACGCTATGACTAATATAGTCTAACATAGCTTTTACAAAGACGTAATTAATTTATAAGCACCAAATGGCCAGAATGATTTATAGAAATAAAATAGATACTGAATATAAGTATCTATTGTCGATGTCGTCACTGGAGGCGGTGTAGACATGCGTAAACAGATGGAAAATGGGGCTGTGGATTAGCTACCAGTTCTGCCCTCTGTTGCTTTGGGAAAATTAACCCCTCTAAGCTTCAGTTTTTAAGGTGCTTGATGGAGATAATGTTTTCTACTCGTCTGTAACGTGGTGCATGGCACAAGCAGGTGCCTTAAATATTGGTTTCCTTTTCTTTTTCCATCATACATATTTATTATGTGCAGAAGAAATTATTCTTCATGATGATGAGTCAATTATTTTTTATTGACTTGGCTTTTATTTGGTTTTTGACGATATTTTAAATTGTTACATAATCAGTTACCCTTGATCATGACTGTATTTGGTAGGTACAAAATAGTTACCGTTCCTTCGGTGAGCAGTGCAGTTGGCTCCGTGCTCATGTTCGCTGGCACCATGCTCACCCAGGGCTTTCCTCTTTCCTTCCCAGCCCTTGAATCTCCTCCCTCCCACCATCCTCCTGATGAAACACAGTCCGAAACCATAGCCTGTTTAGAGGTTGTGGCACATGGCCATCTTCAATATAGCAGTCCACTCTGAATTTAAATTTGTCACCATTTTCCTTAGAGGGAATGAGAAGGAAAATGAATTTAATTTAGTATAAAAAATAAACATTTCTGGGCACTGGAAACGTCTGTGGTGTTTTAAGAGCCGTTATCATTAATCAGTCAAGCATGTTTACCCAGACCCAGGATTGCTTATGAAACTGAACCGCACGCCCTGGAGTCCTTCAATGAGAGATGGCCACCAAAAGCTGAGGCAGAGAGTGCGTGTTCCCGGTCACTATCACAGGCCCCAGCTGCTCACGAGGCTGGCGTCTCTCAGAGCATGCTCCTCATGGCTGAAAGGAGGTGACACAAAGCAGTAGTTGGAAGTATTGGAAAGCACCGTGTGTCCTCTTGTTACCTTGTGGCTCTCCAGTTCTGGCTTGAGTATTTTCTTGTGGTTGTGCTTTTAATAGTTTATCCTGTTATAATGTTCAAAGGCAACATCGTCTGCATGAATTCTTTTTATGCCAGTTGTAAAACAGCCATGATAATTATTATCATTAGGTAATTCTCACCACAGAAAAGGCAGCATGGCATCTGCCTGGCGGGGAAGGTTATTTAGCAGACGACAAAGCCAGGAGGTGGGCAGGCAGCACTCGCAGTCCGCGCTGGAATGAGTGGAGTCTGGGTGGGGAGAGCCGGCGCACATGTCACTTGAGTGTGCGCCTCCACTGCCCACGAGACACTTCCCTTAGAAACGAAGGCAGAAAGGAAGCCCAACATAGAAAACGTGAAAGCAGAAAACAGCAGATTCATTCATTCAATACACATGGATTGAGCTCTAATTACGTGCTTGACGCAGGTCTAGGCTCTAGTGAGGAACCTGAAACGAGGCAGCACTCTTCCCTGCCCAGGTAGCACAGGCGTTCCAGAGGGAGAGCACGATAATGAGCACACGCATATTTAATATGACGCCCGATGGGGGAGCATTCTACTGAGAAAGCAGAGAGCAGGGGGAGGAGATAAAGGCTCACTGGAGGGCAGGGGGCCTATTTCACATGGAGGTCGTGGGAAACATCTGAGGGAGATGACATTTGGGAAGTGACCTAATGAAGTGAGTAAATCGTGAGAATTTAGGGAAGGAGGGAAGTGTTCTAAGTGGAAAGGACCAGCAAGTGCAAAGGCCCTGAGGCCTACATGAATGTGATTGGGAAGAACAAAGTGGTCCTCCAGGCAATCACGGAAAGAGAGGGCAAGAGCAATGGGGTGGAGGTGGATGCGCTATACAGGAAACAGGTCAGGCCAGATCCTACAGGCTGCACATGAGGAGTGTGGATGGAATTCTGGGATTGTGGTGGGCAGGGGAGAAGATGATGATTTGTGTGTATAGAGATCAGCTATAGGGTTGCAAGAGTCTGAAACATGGAGAAGAATTCGCAGGCATTTGCGTTAGCCTAGGCCTGCAACAGTGATGGCTCGGAAAGGAGTGGAGGCAGATGTGAGGAGCAGGTGCATTTGAGCTGTGCTTTGCAGGTGGAACTGGGGACCTTGCTGATGGAGTGAATGTGGGGAGGGTGAGAAAAAAGGTAAACTATTATAGCATAGTGCTTACGAACAAAGACTAACCCCAACCCTAGGGTTAGGAGATGATAAGAGCCTACGTTGTTCAAGTCTTGTCTTTGCTCCTTACTCACTGTGTAAATTTGGGCAAGGTGTTTAACCTGTCTGTGCTCGTCTGTCAAATGGGGATGATCATAGTATCTCCTTCAACTGGGATTGTGAGTGTGCACGGGACACACACACACGCACACATACACACGTGTTTAGAACAGAATCTGGCCTCCAATAAGAATATATGTATTAGTAATTATTATTATTGGTGAAATAAGCAATTAGGTGAATTTGGTGACATTTACTGAGATGGAGAAGAATGGAGGAGGAGTGAATTTTGGGGAAAATCTTAGCAATTCTGTTTTGGAAGTGTTCAGTTTACAATGTTTATCAGATCTATACACAGAGGTGTTGAGCTGGACATAGGAATCTGAAGGTCCCAGGGAAAAAGGAACTGGAAATGTAGATGTCATCTTTAAAGCATGACTCCTGAAAGAGATCAGGAACATTGAGAGCTTGGGGAAAGTAGGAAGAGTCAGCAAAGGGAGTTAAAAGAGAGGTCCAACAATGTTGGAGGGAATAAAGTGTTCATTTTCTAAGAGAAATAGTGCTTCAAGAAAAAGGCAAAGTCAACTCACAAGGTCCAGTAAAGTTTGGAGGCTTGGCCATGGATGCTGCAACTTGTGCAAGAGGGACTTCGGTGTTGTGTGAGGTCAGAAGCCTTTGCGGAGTGGGCATGGAGCGCAGGCAGGCGAGAAAGTGCGGATGGTGTGTTGGAAAGGCAGCCACCAGGGTGCCTCCGCCTGGATGCGTGTAAGCGTGAGCTTTCCAAACTCTTCATTTTCATGTTGGCACTGCGGTAAGGCCCATGGTTTTCTTGTTCCCTCCCTGTTCTTTCAGGAAGGAATCAGAGTCAGCAATGATGGTTCTGTTGGTTAAAACTAGTGATGCCGACTGGTGATGCCGACTGGTGGTGCCGACTGGTGGTGCCGACTGGTGGTGCCGACTGGTGATGCCGACTGGCGGTGCCGACTGGCACACTCACCTGAACGGTGCACGAGTTGGCACAAATGGATTTGTGGATGTGATTTGGAAATGGAGAGATTCTGTGTCCTAAAACCAATCTGCAGATGGTGACCTCCAGGTCATAGAAAGTTTTCCTGCCTCTAAAATGATCCCATGTGTTTAACGTGAACGTGCACGATAAATACATCTGCAGTAGCAATGAAAAGCAATCAGACAAATCGTGTAATTTGGAACTCCTCACTAATGCTTCTTGTTTTTTTGTTTTGTTTTGTTTTGTTTTGTTTGAGACGGAGTTTTACTTTTGTTGCCCAGGCTGGAGTGCAGTGGCATGATCTCAGCTCACTGCAACCTCCGCCTCCCAGGTTCAAGTGATTATCCTGTCTCAGCCTCCTGAGTAGCTGGGATTACAGGCACCCGCCACTATGCCCAGCTAACTTTTTGTATTTTTAATAGAGACGGGGTTTCACCATGTTGGCCAGGCTGGTCTTGAACTACTGACCTCAGGTGATCTGCCTGCCTCGGCCTCCCAAAGTGCTGGGGTTACAGGCATGAGCTACCGTGTCTGGCCCACTAATGCTTCTTAACCTGTCCCTTCCTTTATGGACTTAATTGTGTCTCCCCAACATTCACATGTTAAAGTATGTGACTGTTTGTGGAGATCAGACCTATAAGGAGGTAACCGAGGTTAAATGAGGTTGGAAGGGTATGGCCTTGATCCAACAGGACTGATGTCCTTATAAGAAGAGAGAGAGGCATGGGGGCCATGGGAGGACATAGCAAGGGGTGCCATCTGCAAGACAAGGAGAGGTCTCAGAAGAAACTAGGCAAGCCTACCTTGATCTCAATCTCTGACTTGCAGCCTCTGGAACTGAAAAATGTGTTGTTTAAGCCAACCTGTCTTTGGTACTTTGTCACAGCAGCTGGAGCTAATACACTTCACATCACATACCTATTTGAATGATACGACCTCCATGATACCTCTTTAATCTCTTCCCTCTCCAGCAACCCCACTGCTGGTGCCCTCATTCAGGCGCTCACTACCTTCTTCCTGCACTGTTACAAAAGTCTTCATACTGGTTTCATGTCTGCCCCAATCAGCCCACTCCCTACACTCTTTCCAAGTCATCTGTCTTAGGACCAGTGCCAGGAATAGGATTAACTGGAGTCAGAGCTTCCCTCTAAGGCGCTTCACCTGTTGGAGAGTTGGAGAAAATTGGAAGAGGATGCTCACTGTGGGTGCGGGTTCTTACACACCGAAGGAGTATTGAAAGATAGAAACAAGCTGTAAACCCAGAGACAGGCTGGGAAGAGTGAGCCCCGGCAGCCACAGTGGCCATTTGGCACAGGAAGTGGAATTTATTCATTCGTTGATTTGCTCAATAATGTTGCATAAGCACAAATATATCTCTGACTTTTTTGAGCTTCTCTCCTGGTGGGTGGAGACACTTAACACAGGCACAAGTCAATGAGATGATTTAGGATAGAGAGGGGTGCTATGAAGATTCTGAAAAGGGCAGTGGGATGGTGGGAAGGGGTGCTTCTGGTAGCATGGTCAGATAAGTGCACAGAGGAAGTGGCAGGACTCCTGTCCTGTCAGATGAGGACTCCTCTCCCGAAAGATGAGAGGGAGCTGGCCATGCAGGAGAATAACATCCCATGTAGAAGAAACTGCTCCTGCAAGAGTGGATAAGATGGATGGAGCCTACAGGCAGGGTCAGAGGGATGTCAGGTGTAGTGGACTAAGAAGCGCTAGATATAGCATCTTCTTAGCCATGGGAGGTGTGTTTTATCCTAATTAGACTGGTGACCTCTGGGGAATTGTGAACTGGGAGATGCTAAGATTTTCTCTCTATTTTAAGGTGGTCCTGGCTGCTGAGGGTGGAGGTGTGGCTACTGCACTGGGGTGTCAGCAATAGGAATCAGCAGGGGATGGAAGGCTCAGAGTTTATTTGAACAGTTAAGCTGCTGAGATTTGCTGTTAGGTGGAAGATGTTTGTGAGTGAAAGAGGGGCATTAAGTGTCGAGGAGGACGGTGATACCATGAACTGAGAGAAGCAGGTTTGGGTTTGCTGATTTGGAGCTACAGTTTAGCCTGGATGGGTTGCAGATACAGTCGTGCGTTACCTCGTGATGGGGACACACTCCGGAAAATTCATCATGCACAGGGTTTGTTGTGTGAACATCAAGGAGTGAACTTTCACAAACCTGACGCAGCCCTAGCTTGCCCAGCCTGCTGACTGCGGCCGCTCGTGGCCCAGGATGGTTTTGAATGCAGCCCAACACACATTTGTAAACTTTCTTAACACATTTTTTTTTTCGATTTTTTTTTAGTTCACCAGCTATCATTCGTGTTCGTGTATTTTATGTGGGACCCATGACAATTCTTCCAGAGTGGCCCAGGGAAGCTGGAAGATCAGACACTTCCAGTGCAGCTGTTGCTCCTAGGCTGCGGACCTGCCCAGCATGTGCAATTGTGACACAATGGTGTTTGTGTATCTTGACATAGAAAGGTAGAGTGAAAATATGGTATCTTTTATCTTATGGGCCCACCATCATAGATGTAGTCTATCATTGACTAAAATTTTGTTATGTGTCACATGATGTTAGTACTAGATGTTGCAGAAAGGGAGATTGGCCAGTGTGTTCACAGATACCACTTAGGAAGTAAGAGAAGGGCCCAGATGGAGCACTGGACTTGGCCAGAGGAAAGTTGTTGGTGCTTTTGAAAAGAGCCATTTTCGCTGAGCCATAAAGATGAAAACTGCTTTCACCAGAGCATGTTCAAGAGAGAAGGTGAGGCCAGAAGGTGGAAAGTTTTGTGGAGAGGAGTAGAGACGTGGGGGTGGGAAATCTCAAAGAGATGTGGGGTAAAAGAAGGAGCTATTTATGCTGGACTAGAGCAAGGCTTGCTTATCTCCTGCCGGGAATGAAGCCATCCAACTGGTGGTGCAGGCGACGGGGCCTGTCAGAGAGAGCTGGGCTCTCCAGCGGCTGGGTGAGATGGGGCACGGAGTACACGTGATAGTGCTGAAAAAGCTAAAGCCGGGGAATAGAGGTTTTCTCCATTAGAAGAAATTGTTCTCCTAATGATATCAGGAGGACTTTTCTCCTAATATCACTATCTGATACTTTTATCTTTTATGCTATGAATATTAAATGCTGTTTGACTTTGATGGTACTAGATAAACAAGAGGTATAATGCAAGTACCAACATTATATTGTAATTTAAAGAATAATTTAATGAATGTAATGACTATTCAAATATTGCACTAAAAATTCACCACAAAGTAACAGCCTTTCACTATATTTATAGCAGATTGAGAAAAATGTCCCTTTGGGGAGAATAGCAATAGACCGAGTTTTGGATTTGAAAATCAGCGTCCATTTCCACTGCAGACTTTGGAAATGACCGTTTGCGTATGAGCTCCAAGCACCCACTAGAGGGCGCGTACAAAGGCCTTTCCAGGCGCGCAAAGGAGCCTCCAGAGCCCTTTCCTCAGGAGGCCGGCCTGAAACGCCCTTTCCTCAGGAGGCCGGCCTGAAACCAAATGTCAACAGTTCTGCTTCATAACAATGATTACTCACTTGTTGGTATTTCCTAGGCAGCAAACTTAAGGATAATGATCAGAAAGCTAAAGTTAGACAACTAAAGTTTTCTCCTTACTTGAACATTTCTTTTGTGAAAGCACATCTGTTAAACAAAAAAGATGAATATTGTTAAGCTTTAGCAGAGGCGTGTAAGTTCCTGAAGTCTTTTGAGGTGAAAAAATGAAATCAAAATGCAGAATGCAATAATGATGTATTCTGAAAGAAACTCCTCTTTGGTATTCTGCTATCAAGCAACCTTAGTGGGAAGTGAGTATGTAGAATCCGACTGCCATGTCTCTATGGAAAAAAAGCCAGCGAGGTCTTTCCTTTCTTACCCAGTGCATTCCCTGATTTTAAACATTCAATAAGTTCCAAGCCAAGAAATGCATTTTTCTTTCTTTTGATGATTTTCTGTGGTTCCTTAGGATGGTTTGTAGAATATATTGTGGCTCTGTTGACCTCTGCAGGCAGTTTCCAGATTTTCGTGGTTTCCTCTACAGCTGTGGGTGTTTCTCTTGTGAAACCACAGGTCAGTTCAGAACCACATAACTTATCCTGACAATTAGAATTTTAGCCACTGTCCTGTGGGATTTTCAGAGCTACAAGGACTCCATACTTTCAATCCAGATCCTTAAATTAGAACCATCTGATGCCCGAAACATTCATGGATTATCCAAGGATCCGAGGTCAACCTTTCTCAGTTTTTTATTGAAAGTTAGCATGTGCCCATCTCCTGCATGTCCCCACAAACACCCTCCCTAGAATGCAAGATCATGAGAATGAGGATTTGGCCTTCCTGTGTGTTCTTGTGCCTGCCTTGTTGCCCAGTACCTTGCCTTTGTAGCATGGCTGAGTCCTTCCTTAGGGTCTCATTTAGAGCAGTGGGCTTCAAACGTTAGATTGCGTTAGAATCTGCTGGAGGGCTCAATAAAACATAATTTCTGGGCCCCATCCCAGAGTTTCTGATTCATAAAGTCTGGGGAGTGGAAGAAAATCTGTATTCTAACAAGTTTCCAGGTGATGCTCTTGATGTGAGAACTAAGTGTTAAGTCCCACAGGGTTTAGAACATGATGAGTCCCATCAGAAAGAAGAAAAGGACACACCTGATGCTGCAGAGTTCAGTTTAGACTGAGGGAGGGAACACGGCTAGTCTTCAACGGAAAGATAACCCTCGTTAAGGGCATCTCTGATCTTTGAGCCACGTGAAACGTGTAACACCTGTCAATTGAATGGGACCTATGGGCATGGAAAGAGGATGGTATGGAAAGAGTCAAGTTGTTTGTTTGGAACTGAGTACTTCTCACGGATTCCCTGTGCTATTATATTAACACTATGACGGTGTTTAAAGTATGAATATTAACTACTTACACTTTTTAGCAAAGGAAGTATTTGTCTCAGTGGTATCTACAGTGGAAGGATTCATTTCTCCATTCATTTTTTGGGAGGCGTGGATTTGGTTTGGTCCTGGCTTTGCAATTGCAGGCAGGAACCAGCAGGACAACTGATCATCCGCCCCCACGTCGTATGTCTGCTGGAGGCAATGTTGCCTTTCCATCTCCAGGGGAGGTCCGCCTGGCCCACTCCCTCTCTCAGCCCGGGCTCTTGGAAGCCAAGCTTCGACTGAATCAGTTTCTGCAAGGTCTAGGCTTTTTCAACTTGTTTGGATATCTGTTTCTTTAAAGAACCCAACATATGCAGCTTCTAAGTTTATGCTTTTCAAACAGGTATGTGTGTGTGTCTCCTGCCATGTGCCAGGGGACATGAAAGAGCACAGAGTCAGCATGGCACCTCCTGGAGCAGGGATTCCAGGATTAGCCAAGTTGGAGGTTTTGGGTGGAACTGGCATGCGGCCTGTGCCCTGCACTATGCCACCTCTGTTGCAGCGTAGTGAACAGTCCCCATGCGTGCCTTCCCCTGAGGGCTCGTGGAATCTCTCAGCTTCTTTACCAATGGTCTTTCTCTAGAGCAGAAGTACCTTCTCAGGCAGCAGTTAGCCATTGTGGAGGTGCCAAGGGAGTTAATGCTCCTGGGAGCAACTCTTGGTCCTTGGAGGCGGGAGTCGGCACCCACTGAATGTCAGCACACGTTTCCCACCTTCCAGCCCTTCCAAGGGATGATTCTCAGAAGTGTGTTCTCCTGGGTTCCTCCAAAGCTCTCAGTGAGACCCAGCTCCAGTTGCCCATAGTGGCAACCAGCTCAACCATGCCCTCCTAAAGGCTCTTCTTTCTTCCCTGACCTTGCTGCCTGCACTCAAGTCTTTTCTCAGTTTGCAAAACCAGGACACACAATATTTAGTATCTCTCAAATGTAAAATAAGTAGAGTGCAAACTTCAAAGAAAATTCAAGATGCATGGTAGTGTTTAAAGAACAACATGGGGCTGTCGTCATATATTAGACACTTGCTTCCCCTTCCACAAAAAAAAGGAAAAAAGGAAAACAATTGCTCTGTGTTCTAAAGAAGATTCGTTATTTGCTGTCTCTTTACCCACTGCACACATACACCTCAGACGTTTTGGCTTCAGACCCCACTTTTCCACTGAAACTCCTAATCAGTAGCTTCTGAATCTCCCTATCCATGAGTATGGACATTTTTTCCATTTGTCTGTGTCCTCTCCGGTTTCTTTGAAGAGTGCTTTGCATTCTTATTGCAGGGATCTTTCACCTCCCTGGTTGGCTGTGTTCCTAGGTATTTTATTCTTTTTGTGGCAGTTGTGAATGGTATTGCCTTCCTGATTTGGCTCTGAGCTTGGCTGTTGGTGTACAGAAATGCTACTGATTTTTGTCCGTTGGTTTTGTATACTGAAACTTTGCTGGAGTTGTTCATCAGCTGAAGGAGCTCTTGGGTTGAGACGGTGGGGTTTTCTAGATATCGAATCGTATTGTCTGCAAACAGAGATAATTTGACTTCCTTTCCTCCTATTAGGATGCCCTTTATTTCTTTCTCTTGTCTGATTGCCCTGGCCAGGACTTTCAGTACTATGGTGAATAGGAGTGGGGAGAGAGGGCATCCTTGCCTAGTGCCAGTTTTCAAGGGGAATGCTTCCACCTTTTGCCCATTCAGTATGATACTGGCTATGGTTTGCCATAGATGGCTCTTATTATATTGAGGGTAACCTAGGCAATATCACTCAGGACATAGGAACTGGCAAAGATTTCATTATGAAGATGCCAAAAGCAATCACAACAAAAGCAAAAATTGACAAATGGGATCTAATTACACTAAAGAGCCTCTGCACAGCAAAAGAAACCATCAACAGAGTACACAGACAACCTAAAGAATGGGAGAAAATCTTTGCAAAGTATGTATTTGACAAAGTTCTGATATCTAGGAACTTAAACAAATTTGCAAGAAAAAAACAACCCCAATAAAAAGTGGGCAAAGGACATCAACAGACACTTTTTGAAAGAAGACATACATATGGCCAAGCAGCATATGAAAGAAATCTAAGTATCACTAATCATTAGAGAAATGCAAATCAAAACTATGATGAAATACCAGTCAGAATAGCTATTACAAAAAAGTAAAAAACTAACAGATGCTGGTGAGGGTGCAAAGAAAAGGAAACGCTTATACATTGTTGGTGGGAGTGTAAATTAGTCCAGCCATTGTGGAAAGCAGTGTGGGGCTTCTTGAAAGAGCTAAAAATGGAACTATTTAACCCAACAATCTCATGACTGGGTATATACCCAAAGGACTATAAATCATTCTGTCATAAAGACATGCACATGTGTGTTCATTGCATCACTATTCACAATACAAAGACATGGAATCAACTTAAATGCCATGAATGGCAGACTGGATTTAAAAAAAAAAATGTGGTAGGTATACACCATGGAATACTATGCAGCCATTAAAAAGAATGAAATCGTATGCTTTGCAGGAACATGGATGGAGTTGGAGGTCATTATTCTTCACAAACTAATGCAGGAACAGAAAACCGAATACTACATGTTCTCACTGGTAAGTGAGAGCTGAATAACAAGAACCAATGGGCACAAAGAGGAGAACAGCACACACTGGGGCCTACCTGAGGATGGAGGGTGGCAGGAGGGAGAGGAGCAAAAAAAAATATCTGTTGGGTATTAGGCTTAGTACTGCCATGATGAAATAGTCTGTACAACAAACCTTCGTGACACAGGTTTACCTGTATAACAAACCTGTACATGGACTCCTGAACCTAAAATAAAAGTTAAAAAAGAAAATTAGCCAGGGATGGTGGCACGTACCAGCTACTTGTGAGGCTGAGGTGGGAGGATCACTTAAACCTGGAGGCTGAGACTGCAGTGAGTCTCATGGTCTGTGATCATGCCACGGTACTCCAGCCTGGGTGAGAGTGCGAAACCTTGTTTTTTTTTTTTTTTTTTTTTGAGACGGAGTCTCGCTCTGTCACCCAGGCTGGAGTGCAGTGGCCAGATCTCAGCTCACTGCAAGCTCCGCCTCCCGGGTTCACGCCATTCTCCTGCCTCAGCCTCCTGAGTAGCTGGGACTACAGGCGCCCGCCACCTCGCCCGGCTAGTTTTTTGTATTTTTTAGTAGAGACAGGGTTTCACCGGGTTAGCCAGGACGGTCTCGATCTCCTGACCTCGTGATCCGCCCATCTTGGCCTCCCAAAGTGCTGGGATTACAGGCTTGAGCCACCGCGCCCAGCCAACCTTGTCTTTAAAAAACAAAAATTGTTCTAAAGTAATCAGAGAGATCCCCATATTTTCTATCTGTAATTTACCTGTCACAGGCAAGGCAGCCTTCTTCTTTTTTTGTTTTGAGATAAGGTCTTGCCCTGTTGCTTAGGCTGGAGTGCAGTGGTTCCATCTAGGCTCACTGCAGCCTCGACCTCCTGGGCTCAAGCAGCCTTTCCACTTCGGCCTTCCAAGTAGCTGAGACCACCGGTGTGTGTCACTGTGTCTGACTACCCAAAAACAAAAATATTTTGTGGAGATGATGTCTCATTATGTTGCCCAGGCTGGTCTCAAAACTCCTGGGCTCAAGCAATCCTCCTGCTTCAGCCTCCCTAAGTAGTTGGGATTATAGGCATGAGCCACCATGCCTGGGCTCATTTTTCAGAAGCAAGGTCACTAATTATTTCACCTGTGCTTTTCTTTCTCTATGATCTGGTGGCTCCCTCTCCTCTCTTCTGCCCTCCTCCTTCCCTCTCTCCCCTTCCCTCCTCCCCTTTCCTCGTCTCTCCTAGCAACTCTGAGTGCTCAAATGCTTGTATCAGTGAGCTGTTCGGACTCTTCCTTCTTATAAACATCGTGCTTTTCTCTTTAGCTCATGGCCGAGTTTCTTAGCAAAGTGCTTTATGGAAGTGTAGGGAATAGAAATGTCACATAAAAATGGAATGAGTTGTGAAAACAGGCAGTTCCCATCTCCCCCAAGATACGCAAATCTTTTAATGACCTCCCTGGGAGGAGGGAGCCAAGGGCATATTCAGATTTTATGGCACCGTGGTTCAGGATATTGAATGAATACAGTTATTTCATGATTAGAAATAAAATGCACTTCAGAAAATCTTTAAAATGCCCAACTGTGCAAAGATAAATTTTACTGTATTCATGACTATTCATTTTAATAGTTCTTTTTCCAGTTACTTACCATAGGTCTTATGTAATACTTTTGGCAGAATAAAGCAAAGTACCATTTCTGCTTTCGAAACAGATCAGTTAGTACATTCAAAGCTATTGTCTTTTTCCTCGTCAAAGATGGCATTGTTAGAGCCAGCATATATAAACTTTCTTCCCTGCTGAGTAGACCACGTGGAAAAACGCTTTTTTTTTCTTATAAGAATAAAATTGCAATCTTTCAACAGAACATGTTGATTATGCCATCTGGCACATAATTTCTTTGCTTAAATTAAGCTGAGAAATCAATTCAGTGTTGAAAGATATTATCCGTTTTGCTTTTTTTTTTTTTTTTTTTACCTCCAGGCAATGTGAGAGAGGGAAAAAAATAAGTTGTTTTCTTTTCTAAGTATGTGAATTATATAGGTCTTGAATATTTTCTTCTACATGGGGGAAAATTATAATTTATAAGTAGATAGCTACAATCCACTGGGATTTCTTGTTCTGAAGTTATGCTAAAGCTATACTGCATTACCGGAACCTGCCCTGGAAGACCAGGTGACTGTCAGTTGAAGATTAGCATCAGTTGATGGATGGTGTGATCAAATGATAGTAAAGGCCTGTCGTAAGAGTTCTCTGCATTTTGCTCAGACTTTTCTTTGTTAAGTAGTTTGTGGGTTCAGGTTGTTGCCAACAGTAAAGACACACAAAAAATGAGCTTAATACACAAATCTGGCTGCCCCCTAGGGCTACCTAGCAAAATTAAGGAACTAAGAGGTGGTGGGAACTCGTAAGAACAGAGAGGAAATGACCGCTTCTTAACTGGACAGCAGAGGACTGCTCCAGCAGGATTCCCCCATCAGTTTCTTCCTTGGCTTCTCCTACCAACAGGCACTGCCCAGCAGGATTCCCCCATCAGTTTCTTCCGTGGCTCTCTCCTACCACAGGACTGCTTCCGCAGGGTTCCCCCATCAGTTTCTTCCGTGGCTCTCTCCTACCACACGTCTGTGGAGGTGTAAATCAACACTCGGTCACCAAAGACCTTCCAGGTGAATAGCTGAAGCCATGAATAGCCCTTGACCATAAGCTGATCATGACAGATGCTCTTGGGAAGCTCAACAGATGTGACAAATGCCAGAGAAAAAATGAGCCTTGAACTGGAAGTTGTTCATATGGTAGAAAAGTGGGGAAAAGATACAAATTAGTTGGAAGTTTTGCCATCATCTGTTTGAGTTGTTTTACAAAGTCATCTTTAAAATAATGATTGAATGTTAAGTTTTGTTATTTAAATAGTGATTTATTAAAATTAAGAAATAAAGAATGGGAAATTCACATTTATGGAGAGGTATCATACAGAAATCAACCATCTGGGGTTTCACAAAAACACACCTATCCTGGGTCTTTGATGGCCACCTGCCTGTTGATGTCATTATCCACCTGTCAACTGCCTGGGGCATTTGGGAGAAAAGAAACTTTAAGTGTGTTCATACCCGGGGAAGTTTACGAAGTAAGTGCAAGCATCACAGATGGAGTTTCAAGAAAGCCGAGATCTGAACTCCAGCTCAGCAACAGGTTCACGATATATTTGAAAAAAGGGTAATGTAATTTTTGCTGCAAGGACTTTGCATAATAGTAATAATAATACTTTTCATCACAGTTAGCTTTCAAAGCCTATTCATGTGAATTATATGCTGTGCTTCTCATTAACCTCCTGCGAATCTAGTATAATGGAGACACAGCACATAACAGTGGATGCTGAGTTGGAGTGAGATCCGAGGTTTTGGAACTGAGGAAGCTGAAGTCATTGAAAAATGGCTTGTAATACTTGGCATGTATGCTTAAGACATGCTTGTTCACCATGGTACCAATTTAAAGTCAGAGCTAATTGCATGGATTTGTAAAAATGAGGGCAGTGTATCCCAGAATCTGGCAGTGACAGCTTTCTCTCAGGGTGATCCCTATGTCACACCGTCTGAGATACAGGATTAAAGAGCAGAAGCCGCTGTCCTGATTGATGGTGGAGTGCCCCGTTCCGAGGCAGGGCTCCCACGCTGCAGCTCTGCCTGGCTAGATCCCTGTAACACTCAAAACCATGTCTCTGCACTTTGGGAATCTCATTCCGTACTCTTGCCCCTCAGCAAACGAGAGAGAGAGAGAGAGAGAGAGAGAGATCAGGCAAGAAAGTAGAAAAGAGCAAAGGCACATTGGCAAGAATGATTTCAAAGTCTCACCACTCCTGCTGGAAAACCCCAGTTCCTGAAACATTCTGGAAAAATCTGTGCATAAGTGCCCCTGGGAAATAATTTCTCTAATTGGCACCTTAGCTTTTCGATTCTTTTAGCAGTGAATCAGCAAGTCCATTTGTGGAAAGAAGAAAGCTAATATAACGAGACATTAAACCACAGCCCGTGAAAGTCCACCTACTTACTTTAGAGAAGCCAGCCCCACATTCCCTGACCTGGCCGACCATTTATCTCAAGAGTCTAGAATCACCGGAGCTACCAGGGGGCTGCTCCAGTTTTTCTATTTGTTCAACAGAAACCTGGAGAATTCCTCAGGGCAAGAACTTAATTTTAAATCGTGGATTAGAAGACTATTAAGTCCAAACTCAATCTGTTCCATCTCCTCACCATGGCTTATGGTCCTACCAACGCCCCTGGGCTCTGCTGACCACCTTTGTTGACTGTTGCCAAACACTACGAGGTACAAAAAAGAAACGATATTAGTAGAAAATGGATTGCCCATATTTTCAAGGCTGGGGAAAGGCATGAGCTGAAGAATTTCTAATAAAATTGTGACTCTCACACAATTTGAACTTCCTACCTTTGCAATATGAAATGTACATTTTATATACAATTTCCATGCCAATTTACAGGTGTTAAATTGGGAACAGGAGTAGAGTACAGACAAAGGGGGATAATCTAATCTAACAGCTACAGAGTTCAAACAAAGTTTGTTTCCTTTTTTTAATATCATCTGGATGTCTGCAACATTTCATGCAAATCAATCTTAATTTACTATGTGTTTCGGCTCTTTCATAAAATAGTCTGACCATGCCATTTCTACATTTTAGCTGTAAAATTATCCATAAATATCCATAACTTATTACATTTTTAATATGTGGGTTGATTCACTTAGTATAAGAGTCGAAAAGAAGAAAGAGTCCAGGTAGAGAAATCCAGCCTTTACCAATTCCCCAAAGCATTTCTGACACCAGTGTGTCATTTAGACTCAGGAGACCAGGTTGCAAAGACTGCGTCCTTGGACTTTCTCTAGTATTTTTTACTACCACAAGCCTAGGTTAACTTTGGCTTAACTGCAGATCTACACATGGTCAACCTAAGTGAGAACTTTGCAAGAACTCTCGGTAAATTTGGGCTGCAGTGAACGATTTTATCGGTGACCTTGGTAACCCACTCACTGGGCTCAGCTTGACTCTGAAAGTCTGTCTTTTGACGGAATTTCAGTTGATGGAATTTCATGTTGGAGAATCAGTGAAGTGGGGCCATCCCTCTGTCAGTGACTAGAAGAAGTGCAGCCTTCGGCCAGGGAGGCTGCCCTCCCATGGTGGTCAACTGGTTGGTCAAGTGAGTCTCAAGTCAGGAAAAGCACAGGGAAGCCCAATACTTGCTATTTCTTCGTGAAAGTCTGGAAACGTAGAGAGGAGCTCTTCCATTGTAGTTGGAGGAATTGGAGGTGGCGGCACAGAGATTCCTTGGAAGGCCTCCTCCGAGAAGGTTCTATAAGCTTGTGTGTGTATATGCCCCGGTTTTTACAGGACCACATCCTCCAGACCACCCATCCATCTCACACAGGCACAGCGTGTCACTGTGCCCGTCTCCTGATGGCGAGTCTGACATTATTGGGGCTTTTGCTGTTGTATTGACTTGTGGCTGAGAGAGATCAGCGTTGTGTTACTTGGATTTAGTATGCTGAAACTCATTTCTTTTCCACATTCCAGGAGGATTTCTTCCCTGAAAATAAAAGGGGGCACAGGAAAGCAAGTTCCAAAGTTTCTATTCAGATGTAATCCCTCATATCCTCTCTGGGCGCCCCCCAAAAGGACAGTTGTTTTTAAAAGGAAAATATCAGTTAAGACATACCATGTCACTGAAGGAACCTTTAACAAGTCATTTGGCCTCCTGGCAGGACCACACTCTGAGCAGAGATCACAATCTATCCCTTTCTTTAAATCTCCAAAGCGTTTTTGAAATGGTTAATAATAATAAACGAGATAAGGGAATCCAGGTGGCATGGTCACGCGGACACCAGCAGCGGTGCCTCTATGTTAGGTGTCAGCCAATTTGCAGAACAAAGCTGACCACGTTTTATAAGTAGTATTCTAAGAAGCAAAGTATTATGGACCTTTCAGAACATGTGCTTCTATTTATTCTTTGTCAGCATGCTGGGGCACCTGTGTTAGTTTTATGCCACTGCATGCAGACTCTTTGAGGAGGAGAATTCTGGTAAGTTCCAGCTGTTATTTCACCTGTGAGAGAGAGAGAGAGAAAAAAAAACAAACGAAAAAAAAGCCTTCCTGGAACTTTCAACCTGAAGCACTAAAATTATTTGGAAACCAATACCACCACCAATTGAGATGCGAAAACAGTTAATATTTCAATATATGAATTCCGTTTATTAAATGCCTAGTATAAAAAAGAAAACATTGGTTCTTCTTAGGGGTAACGACAGCAGTAACTAAAATTAACTAAAAATTAACATATTTACAAGATTAACGTAGTGTTGTTTGTGTTATTGTGAGAAGAACTGGGTGTCACCATTAGTTATATTGCTTACAGTTATTCAGGGGTTACTAGTTGTGATTTATGAGGTACTCTGCTAAGTACTACATATATATATACATTGTCCCACTAAATACTCACAGTAGCCCCCGTGAGTGAACTATCAGCATCCTGCTTATCTAGACAAAGAAATTGAAACTTTGAAAGGTGAAGTGATTTGCAAAAGCTTTGTCAGGCAACAAGCTCGGTAACTGGGAGTCAGACCCAAGCATCTGGTTCCAGAGGCTGGGTTCAAAGCACTGAACTAACGTCTCACAAACGCTGGTCCCTGAACACTGTGTGCGATCCTTACAGATAGAATGTGGGGGAACTTCACATGTGTAGGAATGTCATGTATTTATTTGTTTTTTGACTCTCCTCTCCATTAAAATGTAACCTCTGTAGGACGGGGCCTTCATCTGGCCTATTCACAGCTCTATTTCCAGCTCCCCAGAATGTGTCTCACAAAGTGGATGCTCAAATAAATACTTGCGAAATGAACCAATGACTAAAACTGATGATTTTTATTACTTGGAATGAAGACAAAAGTAGGTTTGTAAAGACAATTATTGAGGGAATGTGAAGGGAACTATTAAACAATGAAAGTACCGATGATGTGATGTAGATGACGAGAACCCTGAGAGGGGAATGAGAAGACCTCAGTGTGGGCAGCGTGGTGTACAGCATGTTCCCTTCTACATGCAATTAGTTAAAAGTAAGGCTATGGCACTTTCTGTGCACTCTAAGTCATGAGCAAGATTCATACGTAAAAAAAGCCCCATCCGTCAGGGATATGGACGTGTCTGTGTAGATTTAGGAGATTTCTGTAGGAGGTTAGTTTTGCATCTAGAGTTTGAGTAATTAGCACTATTGAATAAACTGAAAAAATGTTATATTTTCTTTTGAATTCTCCAGCACAAATGACAGTAACCCTCACACACTGATCTGCAGATAAAGAGGGAAGCTATTTTTTTTTCACCGTTTCTGTCTGATTTGGAAACCGAGCAGTGGCTGGTCAGTAATATCATTCTGTTTCTGTTCCACTGTGTGTGACTGTCGTCCAATACCTGTGTACTCTCAGCTTCCATAAATTCGGTGAATTGTATTGGATTAATAGCTGGATGGAACACGGCCAAGAAACCAGTGTGTTAAAGGAGAAAATGTTGGTTATTCTGTTTATATTCATTTTACCGTTGAGCCAGCCAATGAAACTGAGTTATGGATGGATGTCAGAGTACAAGGAACTGATTTTCTGTTTGAACAATTCCACTTTATTTCTTCAGAAGTAGCACACAGAGGAGGAAAAACACAGTAACACCAACTGGCTTCCAATGCTGCATGTTTGCACTAAGATTTTATCATTGAGCATTTTAAGAGAGGATCATGCTGGAAATGAAATCGTCTGATACTCTGGGGGATTCTGAGCTGATGGATGACGGTGTGGGCTTGGGGTCTCCTGCCTGGGTGCACGCAGCCCCCAGCCCCGCTCACTTCCATCATCACCACTGCCTGCTCACAGCTCTCAGGAAGGATTCCAGGCGCCTTTCATCGTTCCTGTAGTGAACATGCACCGCTCAAAATACCAGTAATTAAATCTCTCATCAGACGAAATGCACAGGACTTGAAGGCTTAAGCGTTTTACATAGGGAGAGAAAAACAGACATGGAAAGCAACCTGAGAAAGACAGCTGTGTGAAGAAAGCCGTCTTTGGAGGGTTGGTGTTGAAACATCCTTTGGGTGGTTTTGGCAAGATCGGTGGGAATAAGGGACGTTTCTATAAGGCCTGTTTGATTCAGAGGGGACAAAGGGAGAAACTCTTTTTGCGAATGTGCCCTGCTCACTAATTCTGATTGGGCAGCACAGCTGGGAAGCCAGGGGGTGGCTGGAAATGCTGCCGTCTCCGTGCTGGTAGACCCTCTTAACCAAGGCGACTGGAAGGCTGGGCTCACTTTCAAAGATCCTTACCTGTAAGCTTCCCCGTTATAATTGTTTGACATAGGTGGGCACAGGCAGCCTCCTTTCACTCATTCATTCAAGTACATTTAGTGCAGATTGACACACGCCAGGTGCACTTCCTAGGGGCCGGACATGAACACACAGTGTGACCAAAATCACAAAATCCCTGCACCCACACGGCTTACCTTCCAGTGAGCGAGAGAGAGAAAATAAAAACATATACAAAAGTACCGTATATCGATGTGACCACTAGTATGGAGAAATAAAGAAAGAAAGGAGTATTGAGAATCCTGGAGGAAGGGGTTCACTGGTGAACAGCATAGTAGGGATGGCTCACAGAAAAAAGAAGACAGTTTGCAAAAGAGCTAAAGAGCCAAGTGGATGAGCCATTGAGCTCTGTGGGTACCAGGCTGAAGGGTGATTCAGGCAAAAGGAACAAGAGGTACAAACACCCTGAGGTGGAATATGCCTGATGTTGTTTGGGAAGAACCAAGAGGCCAGTGAAATTGGATTGGAGGTCTTCCTTTAAGAATACAGCCGGTGGGGAGTGGGGTCGACTCTGAATTTAGATTATACCCTGGGATGCTAGGTCTCAGGACTACAGACTGTATTTTAAAATAATCTAATTAAAATTGCAAATGGCAAGTTTTTTTTTTTTTTTATTTCTTCAAATACTCAAAATAAAAAGAATTAACTTTAACATTTTAATAGCTGGCATTTTCTCTAACTAGTTTGTGGATTGTCAGAGACAATTTTTCATTAATAAAACATCATTTGGGTATAACAACTTGAAACCAATTCTTTAGAAACATACCACAAGGTTTCTGATGTTCTAATGAATGTTGGCCTTTTTGGAGTTGTCCTTTGGGAAACTGAACACATATTCTGGTAACAGGGTATTGCTAAAAATATTTCTGCATTTCCTACTTTGGATTTATTTTTTTTCTTTTTCTTCTTTTTTTTCAGAGTTTCACTCTTGTCGCCCAGGCTGGAGTGCAATGGCGTGATCTTGGCTCACTGCAACCTCTGCCTCCTGGGCTCAAGCGATTCTCCTGCCTCAGCCTCCCGAGTAGCTGGGACTACAGGCGCTCGCCACCTTACCCGGCTAATTGTTTGAATTTTTTAGTAGAGACGGGGTTTCACCGTATTAGCCAGGGTGGTCTCGATCTCCTGACCTCATGATCCGCCCGTCTCGGCCTCCCTAAGTGCTGGGATTACAGGCTTGAGCCACCACGCCCGGCCCAGCTGTGCTTTTTATGGGCAACAAAGATTGCTTTCCGAACTAAAATTGCCCTCGATATTTTGACATGGGTTTGATGTCTACAAAGTTATTTCATATAACAGAAAAAAATATCATGGAAAGAATATGCCCCGTGTACCCACCACGCAAGTGAACAGTAAAACGGCACGAGTAGCTTGGAGGCTCCAGTTTGTTTCTCCACCACCGTGTTTCCGCCTAACTTGAAGGAGCCACTGCTCCCCAGTGTATATGTCTATGCTCTGATCTAATCTTCTAGCCTGTTCAGGTCCCAGCTTTGCCTCCTCTCTTCTGGTGGGTGGTCCCTTACGATCCAGGAGCTCGGCCACCAGGATTGGGCATAGATGCCAAGGCACAGCCCGGCTCTGGTGAACACCTGCTCACTTCCTGGGATACGGACTTTCTGTTCGGAGCTCCCTTCCCTTCTGCCAGCTCAGTCACTCATTGTACTAGAACTTCCTGCGTCTTCTCTTTTAATTGTGTTGTACCAGGAGTGGTTTCTGTGAACGTTCGGTTTACCCTATCTTATGTTAGATTTTCAAATCACATGCTTTAAGAATAATAACCAGTTCTGAAAAGAAAACCTTGTCATAGCTTTGGCCTCTTCTTACCCAGTGTGCACGTTTTTAGGCCACATGACTTCAATAATTCATGATGAGGGAAAAATAAGCTTCAGGGCATCAGCGTTAGAGGAATGTTCTTGTTCTGTAACAGGGAAAACAAGAGATCTTTTAAAGATGCTACAACGTGGCAAGGGGAATGAGAGCAAGAATTTAGGTGCTGTCGAGACCAGATCGCTTTAAAAGTCACATGTGTCTTTCTAGTGCCAATTTCATGACAGCATCAAAGCAAGACAATTATTTGCTTTTCCTGATATAACATATTAGAAAGAGTCTAGAAAGTTTCCAGTGGGAAAAAATTCTATATCAATTTTCACCTCATATTAAAACTTTAGTACCTAGGTACTTTTAAAATGTATCTCCAGCTTATGAAACTTAGCTGATAGGGAACATTCTTTTTACACTTAAGCTTAGAAAAGGGAGTTGATTCACACAATTCTTTCACTGGTTTTGAAGTTCTGGCAGAAGTATATTAATTACTGCATTTGATTACAGTTCATTTGATTAGCTGTAGGACTATCAACTAAAGTTTGTAATGATTTAAAATTGTAATTAGCAAATAGATGATCTAATAAAGTATTTACCTCCTTAGCAAGTGGGGACCAGGTTAAAGAGAAGAACATATTATCACGACTATACGGAATCAGGGGAAATGCATGGGTTCTTCAGCATTTGGGCCTTTGCATGTGTGTATAATTCCTCGTCTAAATAGAAGTTTGGCTACTGTTGTGAATTTCTTTTTTAACTTTGAGTGAACTCCTCTGTATTCTGAATATTTTTCAAAATCATTTTTCCTACTTCCGTACCTGAAATGAAGCTTGGTTTTCCCTGAGGAAAATCTGGTCACTCCAAGACGTTCCCAGAGAAAGTCATCTATTCCTCGTTACGCTGGTGAATGTGCTGCTTTTCCCTCCCAAGCCTGAGCAGGAGATTAAACTGCTTGATACGAATAAAAGTATCTTGCCTGGCATCCCACCAATGAGACTGGTTCATTCATTCTTTAATTTTTAAAATTATAATTTTATATAATGTTTGATATTAAAGAATATATGTAACACATATGGAAACTGAAGTATAATGGTAGAATATAAACCCACACAGAAACCAATGATGTTTCCACTAATTGGCATTTTCCCACACATGTCTCTTAGGTGCCAGAAGTGAATGTTATCTCAATTTTTAAATTTTTATCATCTTCTTACCTTAAAAAATGTAGTCTTCTTTGTCTATATTTCTAAACAATTGTTTAACTTTTGGGGGCTTGATAATTATAATTTTAAGTGGTCTGAGACTTTCTTTTTACATTCAATATTATATTTCTATGAGTCTTCTATGTCATGTAGAATTAATTTATTTTAAACTGTTGTACAATAGTCCATTGTCTAAATAGAAAGAAAATCAATGTACCAATTTTCCTTCCATTTATTTGGGCTGCTTTTAGTTTTTTGCTCTTATGAACAGTATTGCTATAAACATTCTTCTACATGCCTCATGGTATACATGTGTGAGACTTTCTCTATGGTAGATAGGTAGTTACTGGGTAAATGTTACATATTATAAGATGATGCCAAATTGGTTTCCAAAGTGACTTTCACTTCCACTGGTAGTCTGTAAGAATTCCCATTGCTCCCCTTCTCTGCAACATTTTGTATTGTCAGATTTTTCTTTCTTTCTTTCTTTCTTTCTTTCTTTCGTTCTTTCGTTCTTTCGTTCTTTCGTTCTTTCGTTCTTTCGTTCTTTCGTTCTTTCATTCTTTCTCTCTTTCTTTCTCTCTTTCTTTCTCTTTTTCTCTTTTTCTCTCTCCTTCCTCCCTTCCTCGCTTCCTCGCTTCCTCCCGTCCTCCCTTCCTCTCTTTCTCTCTTTCTTTCTCTTTCGACAGAGTTTCGGTCTTGTCACCCAGGCTGGAGTGCAATGGCGTAATCTTAGCTCACTGCAACCTCTGCCTCTTGGGTTCAAATGATTCTCCTGTCTTGGACTTCCGAGTAGCTGAGATTACAGGTGCCTGCCACCACACCCAGCTAATTTTTGTATTTTTAGTAGAGACGGGGTTTCACCATGTTGGCCAGGCTGGTCTCAAACTCCTGACCTCACGTGATCCACCCGCCTCGGCCTCCCACAGTGCTGAGATTACAGGCGTGAGCCACCTTGCCCAGCCCAGATTTCTTAACTCTTGCCAGGTTTTGCCTCTTACCGTGGTCCTAATTTACACTCCCGCGATTGCTGAGGCTGAGGACACGGCCATATGTATTTCCTCCTCTGTGGAGCCCCTGTTTTAATCTTTTACTCATAATTCTAGTGGGTCATTTGTCCTCATCTTGAGTTTTAGAATTTCTGCATCTATTCTAGATATGAGCCTTCGTCAGTGTTACCAGCACACCTTGATATTGCAGTTGAGTTTTAGAATTTCTGCATCTGTTCTAGATATGAGCCTTCGTCAGTGTTATCAGCACACCTTGATATTGCAGGTTTGGTTCCAGACCCCACAATAAAGCAAATCTCACAATACAACCGAGAATTTTGGGGTTTTTCAGTGCATAGAAATGGTTTGTTTACATTGTACTGTAGTCTATTAGGTGTGAAATAGCATGTTTAAATGCTGTATATATAAAAATGTGTATATATATAAAATATATGTTGTATACTTAAAGATTATATATTTATACATAAATATGTATTGTATATATATACACCCACATACTGTAATTATTGCCAAAAACGCTAACAATCATTTGAGCCTTCAGCAAATCATAATTTTTTTGCTGGCAGAGGGTTTCACCTCAATATCAACAGCTGCTGACCAATCAGGGTGGTGGTTGCTGAAGGCTTGGCCGGTGGTAATTTCTAAAAATAAGACAGTGATAAAGTTTGCTGTATCAATTGACCCTCCCTTCCTTCCTTTATTTATTTATTTATTTATTTATTTATTTATTTATTTGAGACAGAGTCTCACTCTGTCCTCTAGGCAAGAGTGTAGTGGCACAGTCTTGGCTCACTGCAACCTCTGCCTCCCAGGTCCAAGCAATTCTCCTGCCTCAGCCTCCCGAGGAGTTGGGATTACAGGCACGTGCCACTATACCCAGCTAATTTTTTGTAGTTTTTTATTTTAGTAAAGATGGGGTTTCACCATGTTGGCCAGGCTAGTCTCGAACTCCTGACCTCAGATGATCCACTTATCTCGGCCTCCCAAAGTGCTGGGAGGCATGAGCCACCACACCCGGCCAACTTGTACTTTCATAAAAGATTTCTCTGTAGCATGTGATGCTGTTTGACAGCACTTTTGCCACAATAGAACTTTCAAAACTGGAGTCAATCCTCACAAACCCTGCTGTTGCTTTATCAACTAAGTTGATTTAATATTCTAAATCCTTTGTTGTCTTTTCAACAATGTTCAGAACATCTTCTCCAGAAGTAGATTTCACCTCAAGGAACCATGTTCTTTGTTCCTCCATAAGAAGCATCTCTTCATCCATTCAAGTTTGATCACGAGATTGCAGCAATTCAGTCATGTCTTCAGGCTCCACTTCTAATTCTAGTTCTCTTGCTATTTCCATCACATCTGCAGTTGCCTTTTCTACTGAAGTCTTGAACCCTTCAAAGTCATCCATAGTGGCTGGAATCAGCTTCTTCCAAATTCCGGTTAGTGTTGATATTCTGACCTCCTCCCATGAATCGTAAATGTTTTTAATGGCATTCAGAACAGTGACTCCTTTCCAGGATTTCAATTCATTTTGCCCGAATCCATTAGAAGAATTACTATCTGTGGCAGCGATAACCTTTATAAAATGTGTTTCTGAGATTGTAGGACTTGAAAGTTGAGATTACTACTTGATACATGGACTACAGAATGGATGTTGTGTTAGCAGGTGTAGAAACAACATTCATATTCCTGTATATCTCCATCAGAACTCTTGGGTGATTACGTGCCTTATTAATGAGTGGTAATATTTTGAAAGAAATATTTTTTTTTTCTGAGCAGTCACTGTCAAGAGTGGGATTAAAATAGTCTGTAAACCATGCTGTAAACAGATATACTGTCACCTGGCTTTGTTTTTCCAAAGCACAGGCAGAGTAGTTTTAATATAATTCTCAAGCATTCTAGGATTCTCAGAACAGTAACTAATCACTGGCTTCAACTGAAAGTCACTGGATACATTGGCCCCTAACAGGAGAGTCAGCCTGTGTTTTGAAGCTTTGAAGCGGGTGTTGACTTCTCTCTCACTGTGAAAGTCCTGGATGACCTCTTCTTCCGAAAGAAGCTTGGTTCATCTACACTGAAAATGTGTTGTTTCCCATAGCCACATTCATCAGTGATCTTAGCTAGATCTTCTGCATAACTTGCTGCAGCTTCTGCATAAGCACTTGCTGCTTCATTTGTAATTATACGTTCTAGGAACAACTTCTTTCTGTAAACCTCATGAACCAACCTCTGCTAGCTTTAACCTTTTTTTCTGCAGCTCCTCTCAGTCTTCAAAAGATTAAAGAGAGTTTAAGTTTTGTTCTGGATTAGGCTTTGGCCTAAGAGAATGTTGTAGCTGGTTTATTGTGGTCTGGTCCACCTAGACTACTCACACTTTCTCCATATCAGCAATAGGGTTATCTTGCTTTGTTATCATTTAAATGTTCACTGGAGTAGCATTTTTAATTTTCATCAAGAACTTTTCCTTTGCATTCAGAACTTGGCTAATTGTTTGCCCCAAGAGGCCTAACTGATTTAAAATGAGAGATGACTCTTCCTTTCACTGGAGCACTTAGAGGCCATTGTAGGGTTATGAACTGGCTTACTTTCAATATTATTATTCTCAGAGAATAGGGAGGCCTGAGAAGAGGGAGGGAGATGGGGAAAGCCAGCTGATGGAGCAGTCAGAACAACACAACACTCATCTAGTAAGTTCACCTTCTTCCATGGCTCAGTCTGTGGCACCATTAAAATAGTGACAACTACTGCCACTGGTCACAGATTACCGTAACGGATATAACAACGGAAAAGTTCGAACCATTGTGTGAGTTACCAAATGTGACAGAAGGACACAGGGTGAGCACATGCTGCTGGAAAAATGGTGCTGGTAGACTTTCTGGATGCAGCATTGCCACAGACCTTTAATTTGTTTATAAAAAAAAAAAAAAGAAGCAGTACCTGCAAAGTGCAAGATAGTCAAACAATGAAATACGGTATGCCTGTATGGATTGCAAATAATTTCTCCTAGTTTACCAACATGATTTCCCTTTTGAGGAGTGCCATTTGATTAATAGAAATATTTAATTTTAGCATATATTATGTTTTATATTTATGGTTCTAAAAATTTTAGAGAATTGTTTCATATATTTATGCCTTTCATTTTTTTATATGGTGTGATGTAGGGAGCCAATTTTATTTTTTTTCCATATTGATAATTAATTGCCCGGCATCATTTATTAATTAGCCCTCAGTTTTCCCACTGGCTGATTTTAAATGCCACCTCCAACAACTATCATATTTCCTCAAATGCACAAACCGCTTTCAGGCTCTCTTTTCTGTTATTTTTTCGATGTTTTTATCTCTATATAAATCCTACCTTTTCTTAATCTCAGTAGCTTTATATTTATTCTTGACATCTGATGGGGTGTATTCCTCCACTTTCTTCACTTCCCTCATTAGAAATATTTTACCTGTTTTTGGTCTTTGGTTATGTTATATAAATTTAAGTATTATTTTATCAAATTCCACAGAAGCCCTGTTGAGATTTTGGGTGGAATTTCTTAGCATGTGTTTGTTAAATAAGGATCATGTTCAATTTTCTCCTAAATTTTTCATTCGTTTTCAATATTTAATAATTGTTCATTGAGTCACTATAGTGGGTCCTGCAAATAAGACAGAGAAGGAACATGACCTTCAAACTCAGTTAAGTAGCAGTAAAGTAGGAGTGGGGCATCCAGACATAACTATAATACAACAATCATAGCAAACTTTTTATTGGATGTATCATGTGTCAGACACATTTTCAAGCAGTTTACGTATGTTGTCTTATTTAACCCATAAAAACATATAAAGTAGATAGTATTATATTCTCTAGTTGAGGAAATTGAGGTCCCAAAGTAGAAACAGCCCAAATATTTATTGATGGTAAAATGGATAAATAGGTTTTTAAAAAAATGTTGACATGTCAAAGTATTACGCAACGGCTGAAAGTGAGTGAAGCACACACAATAACAGGGAAGACTCAGAAACATAATAAATTTGAGTAGTCAACACATTAGAAGAGGGAACAAGGTATAGTGCAATTTTTAATAAGGATTAAATAAGTTGGAGGAGCCGAGATTCCCTAATTAGCAGGGGTAAGCAAACCGTAACGCTTGGTGCAAATCTGATCGGCTGCCTGTTTTTATGAATAAAGTTTTATTGGCATACGGCCGTGGCTGTTCACTTATGCGTTGTCTGTGGTTGCTTTTGCACTGTGAGAGGCAGAGTTGAGTGACAGAGACCATCCGGCCTGCAAAGCCTCAACTGTTTATGAGTCTTTACAGAAAAAGTTTGCCAATCCCTGACTCTGGCTTGGGTAACTGGGCGAATGAAATTCACTAAGTTTGGAAATCCACAAGGTAAGTAGTTTACCTTGGGACAAGATGAATTGGCAGCGTCGATGTGAACATTTGACTCTTGATTCTCAAGTGAGTGTGTAGGCTTCTCTACTTTGGGCGTTTATTATGATATTTGCATAGATCATTTGATATCAACTCCAATATTGTACTCTGATTTTAGTGTCCTTTTTAATTTAGGGCACAAAGGATTTTTAAAATTCTTACTTTTGAGGTTGGCTATATGTTTAAAATGTCAAGAAGAGAAGATTTTAAGTGCTCCCAACTCAAATAAATGATAAATTTTGAGGTGATGGGTATCCTAAATACCATGATTTGATCACTGCACGTTATATGCATATATCAAGCTATTACATGTACCCCATAAATATGTATAATTATTACGTATAAATAAAAAAATTAAAATGTGTTTAAATGACCAAATCCAACTGTCTTTGGTTTTGAGTAAGCTGAAAGGTACTTCAGCTGTCTGTCATAACAATGAGAAATTCTCACTCTTCTTATGTCTATTTCTTAGATGTATTTTTAATAAAATACGATGAGATATTCTTTGGGGTATAAAAAACAGTATAATAAAGGCAAGCATTTCTGGTGCTTTAGCTTGAAACAAGGTCTGCACTTAATGACCAAGGAGAATGAGAAGTTGGCATGGTTCATTTATTATTCCAATATAATATTAATTCTGTCCACACTAGTATAGAAATAAATGGTGTGTAAGTCATGATTAAATTTTCTACTGGGGGAAGCATACATTTATGCAGCCACTTTAGAAAATTGTTTTACAGTATATCCAAAGCTGCACATACACCTACCCATTGTAGATAATATCTAAGTGAAAGAAGTGCTTATGTCTACCAAAAGATATGCACCAGAATGTTTGTGGCAGCTTTTTCATAGAGCCAGAAACTGGAAGCAGCTCAGATGTCCATCAAAGGAAGATGAATTCACAAACTGCGGTATATTTATACAATGGAATACCACACAACAGTAAGAAGGGACAAGCTCCTGACACATGCAGCAACATGGATGAATCTCAAAAACAACATGTTGAACAAAAGCCAGATAAAAAAGATACTGTGTGATTCCACTTGTATTTCAAGAACAGGCAAAGCGACTCTGTGACAACAGAGGTCAGAACAATGTTTATCTGTAGTGTCCAGGTCAGTGGTTACTGGGTAGATCCATGGGGAATATTTTTGGATGTTGAAAATGTTCTGTCTTGCCCTGGTGATTGCACAGGTGTATATATATGTAAGAGTTCACATGTAAGTGATGCACATCTAGGTTTGTGCATTTTATGTAAGTTACACTTCATTAAACAAAGAAAACATTGAGCAGTTTTCTGAGGTGCCTGGGGTGCATATATTCTATGTGTGTGAGAGAGAAGAGTTCCCATGGACATCAGATACTGATATAGGAATCTTAAAGTTTATGATCTTTTATGAAAACAGCAGATCCTGCAACAGACAACAGGGCCTACTTGAGAGTAAAGGGTGGGAGGAGGGTGAAGACTGAAAAGCTACCTATTGGGTACTATGCCTCTTACCTGGGTGATGAACTAAATCTGAATACCAAACTTCATGACATGCAATGTATTTATATAGCAAACCTGCACATGTACCACTGAACCTAAAAGTTAAAAAAGAAAATGACAGGTCCTGACTTTTATTCTTGCCCCGAGGAGGCTCCACTTCACTTCCCAATGGAAGTTGGCTATAGAGAAAAAAAAAAAGTTAACTTTTTTTCCTAAAGAAAGTTTTTGATTTGCTCATGTATTTCAGCAATTATTATTTGAGATCCTGGGATTGCATTCATAGAAAATGGAAAATCCTAGGCGTAGAGTTAGTTGCCCCAACTGTAGATGAACCTGAGGATATATCTCTTGTGCAGCTGTTTTGTAATGGTCCTGCCAAGATGAGCTGGCTGCGGAGATCTTTCCATGAAGCTGAATAGTTAACCTGGCTTTACTCTGTGTTCCTTAGTATCTCCCATTTGAATGTAATTTAGATTTTGGCATAGTTAATATTGAGCTATACTTCTTTGTGGTAACTTGGCTTTTTAAAGTCATCCCTAGTTCATGATAGTCAAACTATGTCATCAATACCGTTCAGTTCTACTTTTAAATGCATTTTATTCTATACTAACTTCGAAATGTATGCTCCACATATGAGCTGGACGGTGATTATTACTTAAGATATTTAACTACTGAATCTGTAATATCCAGTCCATCTGCATATCAATTTTCTAAAATGAACGTGTTATTTTAATCAAATAATTTGTATATATATATGCATATATGTGTGTGTATTTACATTATACATTCTCTTTCTCTCTCTCTGTAGTTATCTTTCATGAATTTCACTGGGGGTTCCACTGCACAGCTTCATAAGAAGCTCTGGTGTATCATATCTCAAACCAAACTGCTTCATCTTCTTCCTCCAATTTAAGACGAGCATCTTCATGGAGACAGTGACTGAAACCACAGAGGTGCTCTCCATCTCCATCCTCGTTCTATCACACAAGGAGGCCTGTGTGTGCTAACCTTGCAGAATTTCTCCTCTCCATATTGTTCTTCATCCTTATGTTATTATCCCTCCAATCCATTCTTCTAAAATCATAGGGGTGATCCTTCTAAAACACAAAGCTGATCATATTATACCCTTGTCAAAAGTACCATTGCCTCTCGGATTAAATTCAAACTTCACAGCCTGCCGGGGACGTGATTACCTGACTCCTGCCTACTTAATTTCTTTATTGCTGGTTAAATCTCTTCTTATTCAAGATCTGTGCTCCAGCCATGCCAAGTTTCTTGCAGTCGTCTTCACTTGCCAGGTTAACGTAAGCCGTTGTGCGTGTGGTTCTCTTATGTTACTCGCTTCTACCCTCCACCTACACAATGCTCAAGACTGAACACAACTCCTGCTCTGACTTGCTTCAGCTGCTCATTTTTCACCACCCTGTGAACACCAACACTTGCGTTCATATGCTATTCCCCAACTTGAATGTCCCTATCAATTCTCTTCATCTTTCCCGGCCTATTTTAACAGACAGTGGAGATTCCGAGGCTATTTTCATAGATAGTGGCGATAGTTTAGATTCAGAAACTGTTTAGGGACTATAGAATTTGGATCTTCCCTCTTGCCCAGGGCCTTCCTGACAAACTAGAACAGCCTTTGTGTGGATGAGCGGAAGAGCCGGAGCGAGACCTCTGGTCATATCTTGTCACGCCATGGTTGTATGGGAGGAAGCAACCAAAGCAAACAGGAAGCTGAGAAATTGGCCAACTGGGGACACTCTTGACAACCACTCTGGATATTTCAGAGGAACGAAAGCCTTCAGAGCTGGGCTTGGATGAAGGGAACTGGCCCTGCCAACTGTTGCTTTGCTGTATAGATACAGCTGGTCTTAGACATTTGCATTTGATTATATTTTACTTGTTCTGATGTCTGAATCTATCTTTTGACAGGAATACCTAAAAGAACAAAAGTTCTGCATTGAAGATTCCTTGTGAAACACTCGGGGTTATAGGTAACTTCTTTTTCCCTGTGAATCAAAATCTTGCCATTAAATTAATAAGGAGTTCTCAGGGTGCAGGAGAGCCAAGTTTCTGTCATTCTCCATTACACATTGGGAAATGGGAAAGAGAAGAAAGAAATGTGCTGGAACATGGAGAGCCAGCCGCTCTGCTAAGCCTCTTCCAGTCACTTTATGAGAGTCAGTCATGCCATGGATCAAATCAGGAGATTCCTAAAACCGAGACATTCTGTGTAGAGAAAAAGCCCCTTAGCAACCAGAAGAATATCACGTCGGTATTAATTTCTTACCTGTTTGTGGTGTCTCAGAGGCCAAATACATTTGTTATATAAAATATGAAGCTTCTTGTAATATTATGACAAATGGCCATTATATTCCATCTATTTTAAAATTATTTTCCTTTTACTCTCATGATAGTTTGAAGTGAACCAAACAGCCGGCTCCTTGTTTGAGAAAACAGTTGCTTCACAGGTGAATTGACTCCTCTTCGGCAGCCACTGGTTTGCTAAGGATTTACTTTGAACATTTCTCTGGTAAGTCACAGAGTCCTCGGGTTGAAGTATATTCTGATGTGAGTCACATCCAGAAAACTTGGGAAAGGGAAAAAGAAAAAAAGGAACACACTGGTCAAGATTTTTGTTTTTTGTTTCAACGTCCCACATAAGCTGCTGCCAGATGGTCACATTTCATCTTGCCTGAATAAAAACCTTTCTTATTCAAGAATGTCAATATCATTTAACAGCAAAAGCAATATAATTACACTATTCAATAAACATTTAACAAGACACAGACAGTTTCAGCTAAAAGAGGACTTACCAGAATGTACCTTTGAGCAATTTAGTAGTTAAATTCGTTTTAAAAAAATCTTTTTAAACAACATCTGGTGAACAGTCTCTAATTTCTACAGTTTTGGAATGAAAAGGCGCTGCCCCAGTTCATTGCTACGAACAATTTGCTGGTTGTTTACCTTAATGCCAATCTCACCCCCCTGCCAGACACATATATTTCAAATGTGTTTTCTATATTTTAAAAAAAACCAGCAAATTCAGATTGCTGGGCATGAAGTTAATGCCATTGAGTTCACCGTCACCTACTTTAAGATGTCATGCTTCTCTTGGCACAGAGGAATCAGTCACATTGTAAAGAAAAATGATTTACTGGCTATGCCTTCGCTTCAGTTTGCCACAGTGTCCTGATAGGCAACGTGCCGGGAGAAGGGAGGGAGGAGGTGAGACTGATAATCCACTTGATCTCAGCTGGTAGTTTCAATGTCCTCTTCTTTGAGCTGACGCAGTTTGAGATAAATTAACACAAATGATCTGAAAGGATTGAAAATATCTGCTAACCCATAGCAGAGTCACCAGTCCCACTCAGGCTTGTCAATGTCATGACAGTGGCATACCGGATGGCAGTGAGGACCACCAACAGCCTGAAACACTTATGTGGTTCCATATTTTAATCTAGTTGCTAAAGCCCCCTTCTTTAATTTTTTAAAGGTTTTATGGCTGAGTTAATTTACATGCCTGGCTTACCAGGACAATATTGGGCTGTATTTTGCTTTGAAATGTATGACAACAGTCATTGACATATATCAGAGGTCAAAACATAGATCGTTGTTAGAGAAACACCTTGTACTGATTAAATATGTTTCCTCTATGAAACGCAAAGTGTGCACACGTTCACAGTGTGGCTCCTTGTGCAGTTTTCAAGGGCAAGGCGCAGCTTCAGTGTATGGATGAGAAAATGAAGATTAAGGGCCTAACGCAAGCGGAAACGTTGGTCCTTGCTGGGAGGCAGAGCTCCTTAGTGGGAAGAAAGTGGGCTGTAAGTCAGAGGACTAGGTTATGGTATAAATTTTGCCATTAGCTATGGCATATTGGATAATTTCTCTCTTTTTTCAGTGCCCTTGTTTCGGCATCTGTAAGTTCGATGCATTTTTGTAACTTCAGAACTGTAGATGTGTAGTTGAAATGAGTATTTAATCATATGACTTCCATAAAACCCCTTGGAAACAAGTTCAACTGTGTGTACAGAGAATGGGAAGAGATCTTTTCTCCCTCTCGTAGGGAGGTACGTTGTGAGAGGCTGCTCGTCCTGGGAGATAAGATCCCTAAGGGCACTGCTAGTGAGAAGATGGTAGATTGCCACTGGAAGGCTCGCTGTGGGGTTTTGTTCTCCTGAGTAGGTTTTGCAAAGCGAGGACAAGAGCTTAATATTTGGATTAGGTCTTATTGGGAAAGAGAAGACAAGGGTTGAGATAGTTGTCAGTCAAGAGAAACTTTGAGGGAGAGAACAAAACTGCTTAATGGGGTTTGGGTTCAATTTCCTCTGGGAAACGCGCCTGAGTCTTTTACCCACAAATCTTAAGTGAACCATCCCATGTGTGTCCATGCATTGCCTCGTTGGACTGTTTTGAAGACAGGTAGAAGCGCTCAGTGTGGTTTTCAGATCACATTGCATTTCAGATAGGGCGGTCCCATTTCGGGGGCTTGCCTGCATGTTAACAAATAGTCATGGAGAGGAAATGTCGTATCAGACATCTGAAGGATATGGCAAGGTGAGCTACAAGGAGAGTGTCCTGTTACTGTGGTGGAATGGAATATGGCTTTAAAAATATTCCCAGGATTATTTAAGTTCTTCATAATTTAGGTTTCCTGCCACTGGGAGCATACAAAATAGATAGCTTTCCATCCTGCTTCATCCTCCTTTTGCGTGTGGACAGGTTCCGTGTCTTCCATTTTGTTCCCCAAATTAAACATAACCAAGTGAATGGATTTTATCTTCTCAAAGAGCAAGAGGAATTAGTTATACATGAAGAAGCTGAGAATGGAGCTCTGTGTAAAGAAGATGATGTTTTCTTACATCTTCTATTAGATGGTAGGCACTGTGCAAGTATTAGGTATTATTACTGTTGTTAGCATTTTTCTGTGAAAGGCGAGCTTGTCAAAAATATGAAGTAGGATCAGGCGCGGTGGCTCACGCCTGTAATCCCAGCACTTTGGGAGGCTGAGTCAGACAGATCACAAGGCCAGGAGTTCAAGACCAGCCTGGCCAACATGGTGAAATCCCATCTCTACTAAAAATACAAATATGTGTATATATATATCTGGGCATGGTGGCTTGTACCTATAATCCCAGCTACTTGGGAGGCTGAGGCAGGAGAATTGTTTGAATCCAGGAGACGGAGGTTGCAGTGAGCCGAGATCATGCCACTGCACTCCAGCCTGGAAGACAGAGCAAGACTCTGTCTCGGAGAAAAAAAAGAAAAAAAATGAAATAGGAGAAATGCATCTTCCAGTGGTATTATCCTCTTCAGTAAGCTAAACTCAGAATCCTCCAAGGATTCTGATTTTATTGGCAGGACATCATCATTATTATTCTTATCTTTATTTTGAGATGTAGTCTCGCTCTGTTGTCCAGGCTGGAGTGCAGTGGCGTGATCTTGGCTCACTGCAAGCTCCACCTCCCAGGTTCACCCCAATCTCCTGCCTCAGCCTCCTGAGTAGCTGGAACTACAGGTGCCCGCCACCATGCCTGGCTAAATTTTTGTATTTTTAGTAGAGACGGGGGTTTCACCATGTTAGCCAGGATGGTCTCGATCTCCTGACCTCGTGATCCGCCCTCCTTGGCTTCCCAAAGTGCTGGGATTACAGGCATGAGCCACTGCGGCCGGCCTGGCAGGACATTTTTAGAGCTCCCAGGTGATCTAAGGCGCAGTCGAGGATAAAGAGTCACATCCTTCAAAAGAGAAAACAACTATATATATATATAAAATATTCTACAAATATATATATTTTCTACATATATGTGAAATTTGTAACAGTTTTATTTGTAGAATATTTTCATTGTGATACTGATGATTGACAGATAGGGCTTTGGTTATATTTAGTAGGGCAAATGACAATTAAAATACAATTAAAATTAGTCGTGTTTGTCAGAGTATTTTATTCCCTTTAGTTAATACTCAGGTGGGTCTTCTTCTCATCGCTTTTTCCTTATCTTGCCAGCAGTTTGTTCGTCTGCTCTTCAGTCTGGATCGTACTGTTTTCGGTAGACAGGCGATCTCCCCCGGGCTGTCTGGAAAATCATGCTTTTTTGAAACAGCTTATGAAAGTTCACAGCCATTTTTACTCCACAGATAAACGACTGAAATCCCTGGACTGCTACTCTAATGGTGTGAATCCTAATAGGTGTGTCTCATTAATATGTCTCATTGTCGTTGAAATTTGCAGTTCCCTAATGACATCTGATGTGGAACATCTTTTCACATGCTTGTTTGCTGTCTGTGTATCTACTTTGGTGTAGTGTCTGTTCAGATCTTTTGTCCATTTTGTAATTGGGTTGTTTTTCTTCTTATTACTGAGTTTTTGTTTTATTTATTTATTTATTTTTTGAGACAGAGTATTGCTCAGTCGCCCAGGCTGGAGTGCAATGGCACAAACTTGTCTCACTGCAACCCCCGCCTCCCGGGTTCAAGCGATTCTCCTGCCTCAGCCTCCCTAGTAGCTGGGATTACAAGCACGTGTCACCACGCCCAGCTGATTTTTGTGTTTTTAGTAGAGATGGGGTGTCGCCCTGTTGGCCAGGCTGCTCTTGAACTCCTGACCTCAAGTGATCTGCCCGCCTCAGTCTCCCAAAGTGCTGGGATTACAGGCGTGAGCCACCACGCCCGGCCTTGTTACTGAGTTTTAAGAAAACTTTGGATATGTGCTTATCAGTCCTTTATCAGATAAGTGTTTTGCAAATACTTCCTGCCAGTCTGTGGCTTGTCTCCTTATTCTCTGAAGAGTGTCTGTTTCAGAAAAGCAGTTTGTAGTTTTAATGACGTTCCACATAATGGAACATCCTTTTCTAATCGTGCTTTCAGTGCTGTATCTACAGAGTCACCACCAAGCCAAGGACAGCAAGACTTCCTCCTCTGTTATCTTCTAGGAAATTTAGTTTTGCATTTTACATTTAGGGCTGTAATCCCTTTGGGGTCCGTTTTTGTGAAAGTTATAAGGTGTTTGTCTAGATTTGTTTTTTTGTGCGTGGATGTTCAGTTTTTCCAGCCCTGTCCGTTGTAAGCTCTATCCTTTCTCCATTGACTTGTATCTGTTGCTTTGCCAAAGATCAGTTACTGTATTTGTGTGGATCTATTTCTGGCCTATAATTCCACGGGTCTATTTGTCTCTTCTTCCACCAGTACCACGTTGCCTGGATTGCTGCAGCTTTCTAGGGATTCTTGAAGGTGGGTAGTGCCCCTCCTCCCACTTCGCTCTTTGTCTCACTTAGTACTTTCGCCTTGAAATCAATGAAATCACAGTAAAGTAACAAACTCTTCTTTTTATTTGTATTTGCCTAACACACTTTCACTGATAATTTTATTTTTAATGATTACATACAGCATAATATTGGGTTTGGCTTTGTGGTACAATTTGTAAGCCTTTTTCTGTTATTAGGAGTGTTTTTCCCATTTACATTTGTGGACATGTCTCCTGCCATTTGTATATGTCACTATATTTAATATTATCATTTTGAGCTTTACTTTTATTATGCATGCATTTTTTTATTTTTATTTTTATTTATTTTTTTGAGATGGATCTCACTCTGTCGCCCAGGCTGGATTGCAGAGGTGCAATCTAGGCTTACTGCAAGCTCTGCCTCCTGGGTTCACGCCATTCTCCTGCCTCAGCCTCCCAAGTAACTGGGACTACAGGTGCCCGCCACCACGCCCGGCTAATTTTTGTATTTTTAGTAGAGACGGGGTTTCACCGTGTTAGCCAAAATGGTCTCAATCTCCTTACCTTGTGATCCGCCCGCCTCAGCCTCCCAGAGTGCTGAGATTACAGGCGTGAGCCACCATGCCATTTATTTTTATATTGATTTGTGTTTTAGGTTTTACACATCTTCATCATATAATAGGCATTGCCAAGTCTCTCTCCAAAGTAAGTTTAATACTTTATATTTCTACCAGCATTACATGTGCATTTCCAGTACTTCAAATTAACAATGTTAATTGTTGTCACATTTAAAATTTTTATCCAGCTGATGAATATGAAATTGTATCTGATGTTGTAATTTGCATTGGTCAGATTTTATGAAGGATGAGAATCTTTACCTATTGTTAATTGCCATTTGGGTTTTCTCATTTGTGTATTTGCTGTTCATTAATTTTGCCTAGTTTTTAAAAATTCTTTACCATTTTCTTAGTGATTCATAAGAGTCCTTTTTATATTATGGATTATCATCCTCTGTTTTCGCTATGGCAAATATCTCTTCCCAGTTTGTGGCTTTAAGAAAAGTTTTAAGTCATTTTGTGTTAGAGAGGTTCCAATTTCAGTGAGTATGGTTAGACTAATTTTCCTTTCCTTTGTTAGTAGTATTTTATGTGTGTTTCATGTTAAAGAAATAATAATCTACCCTAGAATTAGAAAATGTTCCCCTTTATTTTCTTCCAAAAGTTTGCTTTTTGTATCTAAGTCTTTAATTCCTGTGGAGGGTGTGTGCCTATGTCTGTATATGAGAGGTGTGAGTATATGTGAGTTTGCTAAAGTAAGAATTTTGTCTTGTTTTCTACAGTATAACTTATTGTTCAGTAATTGTTTATTGAATAATCTCTCATTTCACTATTGACATTTTTTGCCCAGTATATATTCTAGAACCATCTTACTGTCTATATGTATCCCATAATGTCATGTTATAAACCTCAAAAATACACAATACAAACTTATTTTAACAAATATATATTACTGTATGATATACGTTTAAAATACTTTTTATAATGGAAGTTTTTTTGGTGAAAGGAGACAAAAAACAGTGAACACTCATGTGCCTGTTTCCCAACCCCAGCCACCACCACCGCTTGGCTAATTCCCCTCCATTCAATGCTTACCCATGCCTTATATCTCACATATCTCATTGATTTTGAAGGAAATCTTGGCCTCTGTGTGCTTAATACCAATGTTTTTAGGGATAAAATTTTCACATACACTCTGCCCTATTTCTGGGTTCTGCTTCATTTGTATATTAGACCATCTCTGTGCCAATAAAACACTAAATTAGTTACAATAGCTTCATAAGCTGCATTAACTGTTAAAGTCATTTGCTTTTCTGTAGGGTCCAGCCCTACTGGGCCTGTGGGTTTTTCTCCTCATGTGCAGAGATGAGAGATTGTAGAAATAAAGACACAAGACAAAGAGATAGAAGAAAAGACAGCTGGGTCCGGGGGACCACTACCACCTAGACGCGGAGATACATAGCGGCCCCGAATGGCTGGGCGCGCTGATATTTATTGCATGTAAGACAAGGGGGACAGGGTAAGGAGTGTGAGTCGTCCAAGTGATTGATAAGGTCAAGCAAGTCACACGTTCATGGGATGGGGGCCCTTCCCTTATAGGCAGCCGCAGCAGAGAGGGAAGGCAGCATACGTCAGCGTTTTTTTCTCTGCACTTATAAGAAAGACCAAAGGCTTTAAGACTTTCACTATTTCTTCTACTGCTGTCTACTATGAACTTCAAAGAGGAACCAGGAGTACGGGAGGAACATGAAAGTGGACAAGGAGCGTGACCACTAAAGCACAGCACCACAGGGAGGGGTTTCGGCCTCCGGATGACTGCGGGCAGGCCTGGATCATATTCAGCCTCCCACAAGAAGCTGGTGAAGCAGACTGTTCCCTGACTCCTCCAAGGACAGGAGACTCCCTTTTGCAGTCTGCTAAGTAACAGGTGCCTTCCCAGGTACTGGCGTTACCGCTTGACAAAGGAGCCCTCAAGCGGCCCTTATGTGGGCGTGACAGAAGGCTCACCTCTTGCGTTCTAGGTCTCTTCTCACCATGTCCCTTCAGTACCTGATCCTATACCTGCCGGTTATTCCTAGGTTATATTAGTAATGCAACAAAGAGTAATATTAAAAGCTAATGATTAATAATGTTTATACTAAGGATTGATAATTGTCCATGGTCATCTCTATATCTAATTTGTATTATAATTATTCTTTATTCTAACTATTTTATTATACTGCTACAGTTTGTGCCTTCAGTCTCTTGCCTCGGCACCTGGGTAATCCTTCGCCCACACTTTTCCTCATTCTTCAACATTTCTTAACTATTCTTCCACATTCCACATTGGCAAGAGTCATCTTGCCAAAGTCTATAATAACCTATTAGAATTTATGTTGTAATTGCTTTCAATTTATATTTTAAATAAGGGAGAATTGATATTCTTATGATTTTGAGTCTCCATCCATGGGTATAGTTCAGCTTTCTAATTACTCAATTCTTCTTGCCTTTCAATAATGTTTGGTAATCAATGACAAAAAAGCCTTTTAAAACATTTTTATTTTTTGAGATGGAGTTTCATTCATGTTGCGCAGGCTGGGGTACAATGGCACCATCTTGGCTCACTGCAACCTCTGCCTCCCAGGTTCAAGCGATTCTCCTGCCTCAGCCTCCTGATAGCTGGGATTACAGGCACGCACCACCACGCCCGGCTAATTTTGTATTCTTAGTTGAGACGGGGTTTCTCCATGTTGGTCAAGCTGATCTTGAACTCCCGACCTCAGGTGATCCACCTGCCTCGGTCTCCCAAAGTGCTGGGATTACAGGTGTGAGCCACCGTGCCCGGCCTATAACTTTTGCTAGATCAAATCTATGTCAGTTACAGTTTTTGTTGTTATTGGAAATTTTGTATCTATCATTTTTCCTTTCCATTTAAAAAATGTATTATGGCATGCTGCAATGCCAATTATTTTATGAGTTGCTTTTAAAATCCTGCAATCTTGCTGAACTTTCTTGTTCATTATAGTTGTCTTTCCATAGATTCTCTAGGGTTTTCTATGAGGCAATGTATCACTTCTTTTCAATGATCATGCCCATTATTTCTTTTTCTTGCTATATTACATGGTTAAGTCCTTCAGTCCAAGGTGGAATAGGAATAATGATAGCAGCTATCTTTGCCTTATTTCTGATTTTAATAGGAATGCTTGTGCATTTTTATCATTACACACGATGTCGCCCTACTTTAATGACATATCAAATTAAAAGAGATATCTTCTATTACTAGATATAGATCATTATTTTTATTTATAATCAGAAGTGAATGTTTAAATTTAGTGAATGATTTTTCAGCCTCTATTGAGATAAGACAATGTTTCTTTAGTTAATATGGTATACAAATAGATTTTTATACTTGACTATAATGAGTTCATTTTGGGCAAACACTGCTCAGTTTCATTTATCTAGGATTGTTTTCATCTGTGTTCATCAGAGAGGCTGGCGAATATCTTCGAGGGTGGACATTTGGCAGCCCATTCTCAAATATTGTGATCAGGAATTAGAGATGTATCCTGGTTATTAGAGATGTATCCTGGTTGTGTCAAAGAGGGAATTTGCACTTGCACTTCTGTTTCCTCTTATTGCATTTGGGTAATTTCTGTGAACAGCCATTCTACTAGTGAAAACCTCATATTTATTTTTCTTTTTAGTGCTATTTGTCTCAGGTTTCAATATAAGTATTTCACATAGTGATAGAAGTGGTGTGAAACTTTTCTCAATGTTCTGTGAGAGTTGAAATAGAAGTATACATTCTTTGAATATCTGAAACGATTTACTGGTGAAATGGTCTGTACCTGGCTCATTTATGAGAAGGCTGCATTGTGAGAGCTTTCTCAATTAACTGAGTTTGTGTATTATCGCATTTGCATTTCCAACTCTTGGCAGAGTGCCTGGCTCAGAGGAGGCACTTGCTGTGTGTTGTGTTCATTGACCAGAAGGCTGTAGCCCACCTGCAATCACAGGGACATCCTCACTGCACTTATTATTGCCTAAATTCCCCCAATTATAGAAGTTTGACCTGGAGTTTTAAAAAGCCATTGTCACCTGTGAAATGGTAACAGTTCATAAAATAGTAACATGCTGAGATTTATTAGTCACTTTACCATCAATGTGAACGAATTGCTAAGATACTTTCCGGATTCTTGAAATTAGAATATAAATGGAGTGAGGAGAGATAGATTAGGGTGGTAATTGTAAAAGAGGTGGGGGGAGAAAAGAAGACAGAGAGAAAAAGAGAAGTAGAGAGAGAGAGACAGAAGAGAAGGAGAAGGAGGAGAAAAAGGAGATGAGAGGAAGAAAACGCAATGTCTATGGGGTCAAATAAGGTTTGGTAGCAATTGGAGAACGACTCAACAATGGAATCATCAAATATCAACTTTGCTTATTTCACAGTTTCACCCAGAATTAACCCTAATGCTATATGGCATGGATTTCTTGACTGAGTAAGACAAATATTTTCTCCAGGCATCTTTCATTTCAGCCATTTTTGTTTTCTAAATGTCCTTCTGTTTCTGGTTTACAAAATCCCCGTCATTCTATGCTTTATGGTGACTAAGCATTTTTTCCTACTGTCCTATTTTGTTAGAGTCAGACTACTTAACTTTCCAGAACATGTTTTTCGTTTGTTTGTTTGTTTGTTTGTTTTGAAATGGAGTTTTGCTCTTGTCGCCCAGGCTAGAGTACAGTGGTGCGATCTCAGCTCACTGCAACCTCCACCTCCCGAGTTCAAAGGTTTCTCCTGCCTCAGCCTCCTGGGTGGCTGGGATTGCAGGCATGAGCCACCACGCTCAGCTAAGTTTTGTGTTTTTAGTAGAGATGGGGTTTCACCATATTGGCCAGGCTGGTCTCAAACTCCTGACCTCAGGTGATCCACCTGCCTCGCCTCCCAAATTGATGGAATTACAGGCATGAGCCACTGCACCCGACCCAGAGCATGATTTTTTAAAGACAGGTTTTGATAATTCCCAATGAAATTTTATCCTAAGTTGGAAGATTTTTGAAAGGAATATAACACTGGAATTTTTAAAGATGTGCATCCTACTGAAAAAAAAGGTGTTTTCATTTTATTGAGTTACTATTTCCATCAGATTCTTTTCTAAATAAAATGCTTAAATGTATTTGATCTGGTTAACTTTGGAAGCACCGCACAGTTATTTAAAGGACAGAGAATAGTGGTATTCCCAAGGAGATTACACTGAGAAATCCATCAACAGGGGAGTGAGCACTGGGGTGGAGCGCTGTCTGCTCTGGGCTTTTGTGTGATACAAGCAATGCATGAAGTCCTTACTATGACTGACCTCACGAACACACATGGATTTATTGGATTATCCAGCTCACGGAGAACAGTGATGGCTCTAAGGAAACAGGATGCAGGAGAGGGTCCTCTTCACTAACAAGACAGTCATTTACAATGAAAATTAGGTGAATGCTAATTTGCCTTTTGGTGTCCCTGTTGGAGCATCAGAGGACTGCATGGGTCATGATGGGAGAAAGTGAGCTGGAGTCAGAGGGAAGCTTCAGTGGCTGAGTGATCCAGTGATCTGGCAATGCAAGGTTTCGGATGAATCATGTGCTGGGCATCTACTCTCTGGGCCTCCAGGTCCCTGCTCCACCCTTCTCTCCAAAGGGTAACCCACATGCTCCGCCTCAATGCGGCTTTTTATGGAGGCACAGTGAGAAGAGTGGGGTTGGGCTGCTGATTCCTCTGGCTCCATCCAGGGACCTTGGTTTGACTGCATGCCTCTGTCAAGGCCACAGTTTTCTCTAGGTAGATCTCACACTGTTGTAATGTAACTGGATCCCTCATTTTCCCTAACAGATTTCCCCAAACCCCTTCCATGCCATCTATCTATCTCACAGTTATCTATCATCTATGTCATTTGTCTATATATGATTTAGTTATCGTTCATCTGTCATCAGTCGATCAATAATCTATCATCGATGTATCTCCATTTTTGCGCAGACCCTTTAAAATAGCTTCCTCACTGAATTCTCTCAATTACTCCAATAAGTGTAACATCTATAGCATCTGATTGACAGTTGTTGGTACCAGAAATGGCCCCAGCAAATGAACCCTCTAAGAAGACTTCTGGCGTTGGTTGTTCCTACAGTGGAGAAGTATACAGAGAGCTTTGCAGGAGATGAGGCCCTGGTACGCGGTTCCACACGGTAGCACCAGTTTCTCGAATTGTCCTCAGTGGTGGCGTGAGAGGAGGTGCAGACGCAGGGATGAGGGATGGGATCAAAGGGCAATAGTCCTGGTTGCTTTGACAACAAAAGTGAGATCAGGACTGTGAGGTCAGCTGGCTGTTTCTGGTGACTCTAGACATCGTATACAGAGAAAAGGAGAAACTGGAGATTGTGAGGATTGTTATTATTGATTAGTATTACATGTGTTTTACTCAGACAGTGAGAAGGTTGGCAGGTTGGTGGGAGCTCCTCACTTCCTAGTCACGGCAGATGTGGCTGAGCTCTGCCTGGTGTGTGGGCTGCGGAGGTGCAGCTGCGATGAAGGCATAGCCCCACGGCTCTCACTCTCAGGTAATGGCTGGTTGGGGAGAGGTGGGAGACCAAGACATGTAAGAGACTAAGAAGTTTAAACCTCCAATTCTCCCTGAACTTGTCTTCAGGCAACTCCTTCTCCAGGTATAAATGCCCTTCAGAGAATACATCTGCGGAATCTGCTCACAAACAGGTGCACATCCCTCTCAGCTGTAAGCCCTACCACCCCAATTGCCACCAGGCAGGCGCATAACACGATTAGATCCCAGCACAGCCCAGATGGAGAAGCACAAATCCTTGTTTTGGAGGAGATAGTCTGTCTACCAAGAGAATTACAGGGTCTTGCCAATGTACATCTGCTGGGGCCTGGGGAGCGTTATGGAATGCCTTCGAAGGCTGTTAGACTAATAAAAATCAAATGGAAGCAGTGATTGGGCTGTATTTATTGACATGGGTATAAATATTCAGGATTTGGAATGTCATATGTTGGCTTGAGTCTACCAGGTTGGCTGAGTGAAGCCTGGACTCAATGGTGACCTGGTGTCAAGGAGGCTCAAATTCTGGAATTTCTCCATCCAACAGCCCAGGAAGAATGGGGAAGTTAGAATGGGCCTATTAGGGGCAACCTGCTTACCTACCTTCTAATGAGGTCTCTTCTCCTCCCTCCTCCCTCCCTTCTTCACCTCCCCTCAGTGGGCCTGGAGGAGCGATATCCCCTTAACCGAGAGTGTGATGTGGTGTCGTACTGTTCAGCCAGATGGTTCTTATCATCCTCCTTCTTTACCTCCTTTCTAGTGGGGCCTGGAGGGCTACCCCTTAACCGAAGTGTGATACGGTATGTACTGTCAGCCAGATGTTCTAGTCAGCTTTCAAGGAGCCTCCTCTTGAGTGAGTTTTGTTAGCCTGTGTCTTTCAAGGACACACATTTCCTTGCCTGTTCATCTGAAGTGGTGGAATTTATGAGTACACAGTGGTTCCTAATGTCCCCTAACCACCCTGTCAATGTCTGTGGGACCTATGGAGAGATCCACTCTCATTCCTCCCATCAGTAATTGGCATCTCCTCTTTTTCCAGATCAGTCTGGCTAGAGGTTTATCCACTTCGTTCAGCCTCTCAAACAGCTCTTGTTTTCCCTGATTTTCTCTCTTGTTTTTGCATTTTCTATTTTATTGACTTAGGATTTGTCTAGTACTTGTTTTCCCTCTGCCTACTTGGGGCTACTGGGAAGCAGGAGTGGGAGGCGGGAGGCAATGAGAAGAGCAACGTCCGCACCTGGCCACGGCTCCCACTGGGCTTCCTTCTCTGGGCTGCAGGAACTTCCCCGTTCTCTTTCCCCTTCAGGTCAAAGAGTAGTGAGAACCCCCCACCATCCTCAGCCCTGAGATCCTGCATCACCCCTTGCTGCCATTCCTAAACTCTGCCCACATGGTTAGAAATGCCCCCTTCATTAAACCCCCTTTACTCAGTCAGTGTGGTGTGCTGTTTCCTGCTGGGTCTTGTCTGCAGATACACATTCTTGTCATTTATTTCCGAATTTTAACACATTCTTCAATTTTTTTTTTTTTTTTTTTGAGACAGAGTCTCGCTCTGTCGCCCAGGCTGGAGTGTGATCTCAGCTCACTGCAAGCTCTGCCCCCCGGGTTTACACCATTCTCCTGCCTCAGCCTCCCAAATAGCTGGGACTACAGGCCCCCACCACCACGCCCAGCTAGTTTTTTTTTTTATTTTTTTAGTAGAGACGGGGTTTCACCGTGTTAGCCAGGATGGTCTCAATCTCCTGACCGTGATCTGCCTGTCTTGGCCTCCCAAAGTGCTGAGATTATAGGCTTGAGTCACCGCACCCGGCCACATTCTTCAAATTTTTAAAAAGACTTGTAGGAAACGTGTTAACACGTTCTTCTGCCACGGATCTGTTGCTAAAGTTAAGCTGGTTTGGTAAAGTCAGTTTGAAGTTATGGGCCTGGAAAACCGCTGGCTTTATTTTATAAAGAGATCTTATAAAATTGTCATGTTCATTGGGATTATTCTTTGATCTGTGTTGATAATTTAAGATGTTTACCACTTAGTCTCCTAAGTGAAGGCTTTTGAACACCAGTTTCATTTGCTTTGGCTGCAGATCGCTAATTGATTCTAAGTTGAACAAGAAACTTATACAGAAGGCAGAATTTGCAAAAGTCAGGGAAAATGCCAGTCATCAAAAAATTCTTTGTGCCAATGACTGAACCTGGCCTCAGAAGACAGAAATGGGATTAAAGCGTGGTCCCTGCTCTTAAGGAACTTGTAATGAAGTGGAGGATACGTTTGTAAGTAAATAATAGTACAAATAAGTCTGTGATGAGAAGTATAATAGAAGCAATAAACAAGCACTACAGGGCACAGAACCGTCACAAGTAAAGTGCTCTTGTCATATGTAGTAGCAAAATAATCCCTCCTGATGCCAAAGATTTCTATATCCTAATTCCAAGGACTGGTGAATACATTACCTTACAAGGCAAAGAGGAATCAAAGTTGCAGGGAATTAATGTTGGAATTAATGTTGCTAATTAGCTGACCTTAAGGTAGGGAGATGGTCTTGAATTATCTGGGTGGGCCCGGTATAATCACAGGGGTCCTTTAAAACAGAAGAAGGAGGTGTAAGAAGAGAGTCAGAGAGAGATGACTCTGGAAAGCTGGGCAGAGAGACGCAATGTTGCTGGATTTGAAGATGAAGGAAGGGGCCATGGGCTTAGGAATGTAATGGCCTCTAAAATCTGGAAAAGAGAAGGGAATGAAGTCTCCCCTCAACCCTCCAGAAAGGAAGCAGCTCTGCTGACATCTTAGCTTTGTCCCCACGAGACCCCTGTGAGACTTCTCACCTACTGAACCACAGGGAGATACACGCATGTGGTCATAAGCCATTATATCAGGCTTGTTACGCAGCAATTGGAAACCGATACACTATATCTGAGAAGGAGAGAGAAAGTCACTGCAGGCAAGTGGACTCGGGAAGGAAAGAGCAGGGGTGACAGAGGCTGCCCTGGGGAGAAACAACAGAGCCAGACGTGGACCTGGGTCGGATGTGAGAGGGCCTTAAGAACCACGCCGGATTTTCACCTTTACACTGTGAAACAGAAAAAGAGTGAGTGAAGTTTTTGAGCACAGCAGCAACATTCTTGGTTTTGTCTTAAAGACAGTGGTATTATCAAGCCTGGAGCAGACTGTTGGGAGTAATTGGGAGAGATAGATTATTCTGTTTTACCTGAGCGATGTCTTCGCATTGAGGCTTTTGTGTTCTGTTTGAATCCTGGAATAAAGGACCTGTGCATATTTGTACGTGGGGCCACATGGCGTAAAGACCCCACCATCTTCCGGGGTGGCTCACAAGGCCTTGAGCTTGCTGGAGTGTTGGGACCGCTGTCTGGCCCAGTCAGCCATACTTCATCAAAGTTAATATCAGCTCAACAACTCACTCCAAAGCCAATTCTTTGTTATTTGTTTTAACAACCTGCTGTTTTGAATTATCTCTCTCTCTAGTTTCTGTCATTAATGTAAATAAGCATAGACTGCATGATTGATTACATTGATTGTGGAAGAATTGGCCATTAAAATAGCAAACTATAAAAAAATGATGAAACTAAATCTCCACCCTCTCCTCCTCCTAAATGTGCAAATTCCAAAACCAGGTCCTTACCCCAAATTCTCAAGCTGTGGGGCTCTAGGTTCTGGGATAAGGGAAGTTTGGAAAATGCTGGTTAAAAAAGCTTATTTAACTGGGGATCTCTTATGAGGCAAGTATGCTAACAGCCCAAGAGGCTGCTAGGCTTACTTCGCAACGGAACCCTTTTGTTCAGAATGTATTTTGAAACGTGTGTTCCTCCAAATGCAATCTGGGACAGGAGGTGAGGAAGAAGAGCGCTCCCCATGGCGCTGGGAGGCCTCATTTTCAGACCCGTTTGTGGCTCCAAGAAGCTCAGTGACACGAGTGAGACGCTTTGAGTTCTGCATTGTCAGTTTCTAGGCTCGGTGAAACTGATTCATGACCCTTGATGCTGTGATTCTTTAAAATCCATTAGGAATGACCTTGTTTCACATATTAGTGGATAATCACCAGTTATTGACTAATTAGTGATTAGGTTTTTCGTCAGATTGTTTTGTAGTCAGTCATGTTATTGCTGCATATAGTTGCTAAGTAATATTACAGCTATCCTCGAACTTGATGCCTAGAACGTGAAGGTGGGGTATCTAAACAGGGAGGTTACCTTGGTCGTGGAAACTAGAGTTTGAGATGCTTTCCTATACAGATTCTAATCCTTCTAGCAAGCTCAGAATTGCGGGAAATGTGCCTCAGTGACAGTGAGAGGCCACAGTCTTGTGGAGATGAACATACTAAACGCACATGGCTAGTTGAGGTTTCTGTGTGTAAATCTGATCTTATTAAATCTTGCAACTTTGAATGAAAAATGAATTTTTATTTAATAGTCTCTGGACATCTGTTCTAGAATATGGGTTTTAATACTCATTGGATGTTGTGAAGGATCTAATCTCTCCACAAATAAGTAAATTTACAAAAAAGTAAAGATAATTGTTAGTGAGAAAAAGGAGATCGCTAAGCCAGAAATGTAAGGTTTCATAAGGTGTGTGCATGACTGTGTCTACCCACATATCTTTCTGGATTATATATGTATACATGTAAACATATGTAGGCATATTCAGCAAAACACACTTGAAAAAATACATTGAAGCGTTAGGAAGGGCTATGTCTGAAGTGGAATCATAAATGATGTTTCTTCTCTTCTTCCTTGCCTTTCTCAAATTATCTAAAGTGAGCACACTGTTTTTGTAACCGGGGGAATAAAGATTTGTTTAAAAAGCCAAGTTAAAAAAATCAGGTCAGGTGCAGAGGCTCACGCCTGTAATCCCAGCACTTTGGGAGGCTGAGGCGGGCGGATCACGAGGTCAGGAGATCGAGGCCATCCTGGCTAACACGGTGAAACCCCGTCGCTACTAAAAATAAAAAATAAAGAAAAAATAAAGAAAAAATTAGCCGGGCGTGATGACAGGCACCTGTAGTCCCAGCTACTCGGGAGGCTGAGGCAGGAGAATGGCTTGAACCCTGGAGGCGGAGCTTGCAGTGAGCCGAGATCACGCCGCTGCACCCCACCTGGGCAACACAGTGAGACTCCACTTCAAAAAAAAAAAAAAAAAAAAAAGAAGAAGAAAAAAAAAGAAGGAAAAAAGAAATTCAAGGGTACTTTCCTGTATGTATGACTCATGCTTTTATTGACTGAGGACAAACAGTCTACCATTGCATATTGGATAGGAGGGCCTTTCTCTTACCACTCTTCAATCCACTTACCTATTGAGGCTGTAGAAGCCAGGACAGGTCAGCTGTTTGTGCATGTGCTATTCTGCTGTGTCCATTGTATGCATCTCTGAACTTTGATAGGAAAAGTAATTCTGCTGCCCTGAAATTCACATAATAATTCCATTTTAGGCCAGTTGAATCTTAAAAATAAGTAAAGATCAATAAAACCTAGACAAATGATTTTAATTCTTGGGGGTCTCATTAGATTGAGAATGTGTGTTGGTTTCATGTGTCAACTTGACTAGAAGGTAGTACCCTATGATTTAATCAGATGCAAATCTAGGTATTGCTGTGAAGGTAATTTATAAATGTGGTTAACTTTTAAGATTTCCGTGGATGTTGTGGGCGAACCTCACCCAATCAGTTGAAGGCCTTGAGAGAAAACCCGATGATTCCCCGAGAAGAATTTCTGCATCATGCCTGCAGCATCAACTCCACGTTTGATGTCCAGCCCGCCAGCCTGTTCTACACATTTTAGATTTGCCAATCCCCACAATAATGTGAGGCAATTCCTTCAAATAAATATCTCCTTCTCTCTCTTTCTTTGTGGGAGTGGGTGTGTGTATATTAAGAAATAATATACAACGCTGTATTGGTTCATTTTCACACTGCTCTAAAGAAATACCCGAGACTGGGTAATTTATAAAGGAAAGAGGTTTAATTGATTCACAGTTCCCTGTGGCTGGGGAGACCTCAGGACATTTACGATCATGGCAGACAGGGAAGCAGGCACCGTCTTCACAATGCAGCATGTGAAGGAGGAACTGTCAGACTCTCATAGAATCATCAGCTCTTGTGAGAACTCACTCATTATCACGAGAACAGCATGGAGAAAATTGCCCCCATGATCTAATCACCTCCTCCCTCCACATGTGGGGATAGAAGGTCCCTCCCTGGACAAGTGGGGATTTTATTTTGAGATGAGATTTGAGTGGGGACACAGAGCCAAACGATATCAAACACAATGTATATAACATTATATAATATATAACATCCATATTTAGTAAGCTTTTTATGTATATATTATGTACATGTACACAAGTATCTATGTATAATGCTGATTGATTCTGTGTTTCTGAGAACCCTGTTGACTGATGTAGATTTTGATACTTGGAAGTTGGGCTCTACTATAGCAGATTTCTGAAAATGCAAAAGTAGCTTTGGAATTGGGTAATGGGAAGTGACTGAAAAAAACTTGAGGTGCATGCTTTTAAAAGCCTAGAAGAGACTTGGTAGAAGTATGGATATTTAAGGCAATTTTGGGGATAAGAAATTGCCTGTTGGGTACAATGTGCACTATTTGGGTAATGGGTACATTCACTAAAAGCCCACTTCACCACTGTGCAATATATCCATCCATGTAAAAAGAAATGCACTTTTACCCACTAAGTCTGTTCAAAACAATAAATACAGGCAATTTTGATGAGGTCTCGGAAGGAAGGGAAGAAGACAGTGGAGAAAATTCCCGTTGTCTTGGAGAACACATATCGTCATCATGATCAGAACGTTGCTAGAGATGTGAGCGTTAGAGGTGCTTTTGGTGAGAATCTAGAAGAAAATTAGAAACAAGTTATCGGATGCTGCAGGAAAGGTGAGCCTGTTAAAAAATGATAGAAAATTTGGCTAAATTGTGTTTTACCATTGGATGGAAAGAGAACTAGGAAGTGATGAACTTGGATATGTAACTGAGGGAATGTCTAAGCAAACTGTGGTCTGATTTCTTTCTTTGTGCTTATAGTAAAATGGGGGAGGAAAGAGATACATTGAGGAAGGAACTGTTAGCAATAAGGAACCAGCATTTGATGATGTGGAAAATTCTCAGCCTGTCCGTATTGCTAAAAATGCTGAGAGTCAAGGGTGAGGTTGGACAGCCTTTGGTGGAAGAGATTAGGGATGTGACTGCTGGGTCCACACAGCCATCTCAGCAGACGCCAGGAGCAGGGCTGGGCTGCTCAGAAAGATCTGTGTAGGACCCTCTAGATCTCCCAGCTGTCAGCCTTCTAGGGTTCCACAAAAAGGAATTTGCCTGTCCAGTGGTGCTAGGAGGGTCTCTGCTGAGACGTCCACAGGCCCAGAGGACAGAGCGTGGAATCACAGAGGATTATTTAGACCTAGTGGAAATTGCTCTGCTGAATTCTGAACTTGCTTGGGGCAAGCGACTCTTATTCTCTCTCTTTCACCCATTTGGGATGGAAATGCTTTTCCTGTATTGGACCACCGTTGTCTTTGGGAAGCAGGTAACTTGCTTTGCAGTTTCACAGGTGCATAGATGGAGAGGAACGTTGCTCCATTGTGGCTCAGACCCAGAGTTGCATCCATACCCATTCAGAAGATGAGATCTGGGACTTTCGAGTTGATGGTATTTAGATGCTATTTTAGACTTAGAATTGATGCTGGAATGGGTTATGACTTTTGGGGAAGTTGGGATGGGATAAAAGTATTTTGCACATGGGACAAACGTGCACGTGTGGGGAGCAGCAGGGGGAATCCACAGGTTCGAGTTGTTGTGCCCCAAATTCATGTCTCTCTAGAATCTTGTAATGTGACTTTATTTGGAAATAGAAAATCGGTTTTGTTTGTTTGTTTGTTTGTTTTTCAGATGTAATTAGTTAAGATGTGGCCATACCGGCCTAGTGGGCCCTAAATCCAGTAAGACTGGTATCCTTATAAGAAGACAGAGACACGGGGAGAAGATGGCCCTGTGATACCAGAAGCAGATTGGAGTGATGCATCTGCAAACCAGGAAACATCAAGCAGTGCTAGCAACACCATGAGAAGAGGCAAGGGAGAACCCTTGCCTAGCACTTCAGAGGGCAGACGGCCCTTCTGGCACCGTGACTCTGGACCTCCAGCTTCCGGAACGCTGAGAGAACACGCCTGTGGTTTGAATCACCCGGTCTTTGCTAGTGTGTCATGGCAGCTCTAAGAAACCAACCCAGCGTGGTTATGCATTTTCTTTAACTCCAGATCTTGGCTAACAGGAAGCAGTAAGAAAATAAGGAAAAGCCAACTCTCTCTCTCTCTGGCCAGGATGGTGTCTCCTCCCACGTGGAGAAGGAGAGCTGCTCCTTCTGTCATTACTGCACTGCTAATGAAAAGTGAAATGACAAGTGAAGACTGAGAAAATCAGATGGCCGCTGGTGGTCACACGCTGTAGGGTTAGGGTTAGGGTTGGTTAGGGTTAGGGTTAGCTAGTGTAAAGAGCTCGGAGAGGTGTGAGGAAAGGTGTGGCAGCACTCTCCAGAGAGGACGGTTCTCCAGATTTTGAGAAAGGCATTTCTCCGATCATCTCTAATTTCAGACCCAAAGAAAAGCCCAGTTCTTGGCTGGTATTTAAGCTCCTTATTTTTGTCATATTGCTTTCTCGCTCTAATGGACTTGATCAAGTTTTCACCCTGTGAGATTCACACGCAGGAGGAATGGGATGGAGCGCTCAGCCATTCACAGAGCCCAGCCCTACCTCACTCTGCTTGGTGTGCTTACTCTTGGCAAAATGCAACTTCCTGTTCAGAGAAAAGGACTTAAAAGGATCATAAAATGGGCTCCCAAGGCTCCTTGAATAGCAAATAGCTTTTAAAAGACAACACTTTAATGGTCTATGAGTAACCAAGTCAAAAACAAAAGTATTGAATATCCCTTTAAATGTATATGAGTTTAAAAAGCAAGATGGGAATAGATTTGGCACAGTTTCTTCTGGATTTTATAGAATTCAAAATGCTCGAAAAATTTTTACCTATACGCCCACACACAACTGCAAAACTTTTATAAACGACGTGGGGAGATAACAAAAATGATACTGTGCAAATCCAAACAGTATGCAGCTTCTGCATTGCTGTGCCTGATGGAAATATTTCTCTCTTTTATGAGCGTCTCTCTGTGCATGGAGAAGGAAGAAAGATGGGTGTATGAGGCAGGGAGGGGAGCAAGGAGGAAGAGAAGCCTATTGCGGGCTCCATGGCTGTTCTCAGTACTCACTCGTGTACTCTCTAAATGGAACCATTTGCTGCACGTTTTGAATTGCTAACATTTGTTAGAATAGGGGACAATGGATTTTCATGTAAACTCTGAATTTTATGACAATGAATTAGTATGTTCATTGAACAGAAAGTAAACAAAGCTTAGTACAAAATTGGTTCAGTAGATAACCTACCTCTTCTGCTGCTTAATGAAGTGTTGGTGATGAAACCAAAACAAATAGCTTTACGCTTTGTAAAGCACAGGGAAACATACTTTCGTGTTTAATTACTGTGTGGTTATGACAAGGCTGGTACCTGCTGGTACCATAAGTGACAAAGTTTGCAGCAACCGCTCCTGCTTCAGCAGACTGGGTGTTGAACTAACCAATTACAGCACTGGCATTAGAACAGAGAGGGAAAATGGACATGCAAATATAGTCTGTTCTGACGAACCTCCAACATCTGTGAAGCACCTACTGTGTGTGTGCCAGGCACTGGGGATGTGGCACAATGAGATGGGACATTTGCATTGTCCAGAACTCTAGGGAGGGTAGGGAGGATGAGGCATGACTGTCTTAGTTGTTTTGTGATGATTAATTTCATATCACCTTGACCAGATCATGTTAGTTCAGATATTTGGCTAACCTTTATTCTGGGTTTCTGTGAGGGTGTTTTGGATGAGATGGGCATTTAAACTGGTAGACTGTGTAAAACAGATGGCCCTCCCCTAAGTGGGCGAGCACCATCCAATCTGAGGAGGCCTGAACAGAACAAAAGGGAGAGGAGGGGGATTTGTTCTCTCCGCCTGACTTCTTGAGCTGGGACATGGTTCTTTTCCTGTCATCTTTTTAGGCCATCTGCTCTCCTGGTTCTCAGGCCTTTGGACTCAGACTGGACCCACACCACTGGCTCTGTTGGGCCTCCAGCTTTGCAGATGCTGTGGCTTCTACAATTGTGCGAGCCAATTTCTTATAATCGCCCACATCCCTCACCTGGGTTCTGACTGGAGAACCCCAATTAATACAGATTTCCAAAAAGGAGACACCGAGGCAAGAATTTGAGGACTACTAGTTGAATAGGAGTGATCCAGGAAGCATGGGTAGGAAGGAGAGCGACAGAAATGAGACAGGGAAAGGAAGGAAGTCAGCCAAGGCTCACTGGTACTGTGGCCAGCGGGCCATACTGGGAAATGGTATGAAACGGAAGCTGCTGTTCGTCTGCCTGAGGGTGAGGGAGGTGGGCTAGTCATCTTCCAGCTCTCTCCCACTTCATTGCCTGAGAGCTGCTCCTGGGAGCATTAACTCCTCAGCCCTTCTGGCCTCTGCTGTGCAGATCATGAGACGCCTTCACAGGGAGCACAGCAGGCTCTTGTAGATGGATGCCCTCCACAGGTCCTGGAAGCTGAGGACCGAGGGCATAAGGGTGAGCATCGAATGGCATCCATTGTCATGACTGAGGGGATGGAGACTGGGCTGGTAACAAAGGTAGAGGAGTTCAGAGGAGGAAGAGTATTATGGGATAGAGTAAGAAGGGAGAAATTTACGGAGGAGCTGGGGCACTGACTCAGCCTCTGTAAGAGGGAAAGAGGCATGGTGAGCCCGGGTTGTGGAGTGTGTAGTTTTGGAGGCTGTGGAGAGCCTGAGCTGGTGATGAAAGCTGGATCATTGAGGACCGTCTGCTCCGGAATGGCTGCAGTGCAAGCGGATGTTGGCCCTGGTGTGCCACATGGACAGGACATTTTGAGCAGACACATGAAGTATTTTGGTATGGCAGAGCCTCTCCCTTGCTCCCCAACATCCATTCTTTTTAATTTTTTTTTTTTTTGAGTCAGAGTCTTGCTCTGTTGCCCAGGCTGGAGTGCAGTGGCACAAGCTTGGCTCACTGCAACCTCTGCCTCCTGGGTTCAAGCGATTCTCCTGCCTCAGTCTGAGTAGCTGGGATTACAGGTGTCCGCCACTACGCACAGCTAATTGTTGTATTTTTAGTAGAGATGGGGTTTCATCATGATGGCGAGGCTGGTCTCGAGCTCCTGACCTCGACCGATCCACCCGCCTTAGCCTGCCAAAGTGCTGAGATTACAGGAGTGAGCTACCATGCCCGGCCCCCAGCATCCATTCTTTCAGCTCCCATCGCAATAGAATTTTCACCTGGGCACATAGCTGAACAAAGTGCAGACTTTATTCCCAGCCTGTCTTGTAGCAAGGTGTGGCCATGTGACTGAGTTCCCGGGAAGGGGCTGTGAACAGAAATGATGTTAGCACATCCATGCTTTGCCCTTAAAGAAATAGGACGGGCTCTGCAGGTCCCCACCCTTCCTTCCTGGTGGCTCAGATGTGCGGACAGTGCAGAGGGCTGTGAATGAAGCAGCACTTTGAAGGGGCAGAAAATCAACGCAGAAGGAACCTGAGTCCCTCGATACTTGATGGAGTAGAAGCGCTGACTGTGGTCAACATAACTAAACCCAAATTCTAACTCACAGGTTAGGGAAATTAACCTGGTTGTGATACTCAGGGTAAGCTTGGAGCTTGGAAGGACACAGCACTTGTGTGGATGATTCTGTGGCTGGCGTTCTCCCTTACATTGATTGAGCTTGTTCACAGTTCTGAGGCTTAGCTCTCAGACGGTTGCCTCTTTCAGACCTCCATTCTGGTATTTACAAACTGGCATATGGCGACTCGGTGGGGATAACGTTGGTGGAGGGTGTGGGGTGGAGGTGGCTTCGGGGAGGGGAAGACACTGAGATACTTCCTGGGAAAATTCTGAAGGAGGAATGGGGTGTGACCCTGAGTGAGTGAGCACAGCTCCAGAGATGTGTGTGCTTATGTTTCAAAGTCTGTTTGAACATCTGGTTATGCAGGGACATCTGGCTGGAAAATGAATTGGGTTGAGGTGCCCTGGTAGAGTTGCAGTAGCAATCCAATAGAGCTGATATTCTGCAACTAAATTGTCATATTGTATTGATCATTTACAACCTAACCAGACAAAATAGTCTGTGTTTGTGGCGTGTACCCAATCAGGGATTAAAATGGAATGCACATTTATCTGAGCAACGTGGGGGTGCTTATGCTAATGTGAGTTTACGACTTAGGAGCGGCGGCACCAGCTCTGCTTGGGACTCACTTCTTGAACAGAGGCAACCAAAGGGTGTTATCTGTCTGGTTCCTACGGTTGGTTCCAGGCCAGCAAGCAACAGGGGGTGCCCCAAGAGGTGCCCCCAGAAACGCAGGCTCCTCTATTAGGTGCTTCATGTGAACAGCCCTCTCCTGTGCACACTTCTCTCGAATGTTCAGAGCAAGGGCATTCGTGCTGAGGATCTGGCTACATTTCATCACAGGGTAGGCGCTCAGTAAGTGTGTGTGTGGAATAAACGCACGAGTAATTGACTTGGAGCTCACCGTCAACACCTGAGTCATATGTTGTTGGCCATCCCAGAAATTCGGTAACCATGTGCCTATTAAAATCCAGCTTCCCCAGGAGGAAGTTGGTCCCTAATTTTGTTCGAGGTTTTGTTTTTTAGCTTGAGTGTTCAGAGATGATCTGCGCTCTGCCCCTGGCCCTAGTCAGCCTCTCTCTGTAGATCAGTATGACATTCATGTCTTTAGCTAATATTGGGCAGTGGTTTTGCAACCCGTATGTAATTCATTAGTATGTAAAATGCTATCTGAGCCAAAATAATATACAAGCTGTCTGAAAAGTCTGGAAACAGAGGATAAACTTATTTCAAAGGGTTTATTAGTTAACGTTTTCAAATAATATACTGACTCTATTTTTCCTCAACCTCCAGACACCTTTTAGGTAAAGTCACTCTAAACTTAAAGCAATAGGTTCACTCTTTAGTCGGAAAAAGTGCAATAAATATATGATATTTCCCTTGTTTCCAGAATATTTAGACACTGTAATGTTCTTATTGTAATTTTGTTTTGGATTAACAATAGGATTATTGCTTTAAATTTAGTGATACTTCATCTGAAAACTAGGCTGTTCAAGAAAACATACTGAATATGTATTTTTTGATGATGTAAATAACATGATATTTAAAAGTAAGATTTTCATGTGTTGAAAAGTTTTTGTACATCTTGAAATTGATAAGCGCCTTGGAAAGTTTATTTTAAATTCTTTGTTCTGGATTAGTTAAAAGAGAACAAGTGCTTTAAAATTTACTTTCAAGTGTCTACTTACAATACGTTCTGAAATAAAATATAAAGATTGAGGTTTTGGCTTAATCCAAACTTTACTCTGCAAAAAATATTTCAAAAGGAGAAAATAATAAATCTGAAGTATGAAACAGGGAAAAGTGCATACTATTCTCCATCAAAAATCTGCCTTTGTAATATCCCAAGAAGCCAGCAAGTTCCACATGTTCCATAAACCCACTTTACAGGGGAACTTAATGGGCTGGATTTGCAGCAAGTTAAATGAGACTTTTTTTTTTTTTAACTGATGTAGTTTTCACAGGCTGATGCCCTTCACTGTTTGAGCAAAACCATCTTGGTTTGGATACGTGGATACATTTCACCATCGGCTTTGTGTCAAAAGCCCCTGAATTTGAAAATGAAAGCACCCTTCAGATCTTTGCTTTGGGATGGTGTCATAAACAAATCTGAGTTTTGTTCTCACGGCTTACCATGATCTCTTCCAAACCTTTGATGTATTTATGTCCAAGTTCAAGGATTATATGAGCAGCTCTGAACATTTAATTTTTCATTCCTTTACAGACTGGGTGAGGCTGAGTCCCTGCCTCTAGTTACCACACTGTATGCATAGCCATGATGGTTGAGAGCTAGAATCTTCCTCTGGGAGCCCCGTTAGATAAAAGCTGTTGACTTCGCATGAGCAAACCTATCATAGGTACACAAAGATAGTGATAATATACTGAGAGGGTGCACAGTTATTAACACAAAGGTCACATTTCTGAAAAGTACCAAGGTTGGCAAATCTGAGGTCTCAGCAAAAAGTAGAGATCAGAGAAAGCCAATAGGAATGACAATAATCCAGTAAAAAAGAAAGCCTGGGATAAATTCGCTTCCCAAATAAATTAGGTTTGTTAGTGGAAAAGGCTGCTGGCCCAGCTGATCCTCTCCCGAACCACTCTCCTTCCATTTTCAAAACACTGTTTTCTCCCAAGCCCGACTCACTTACCAGTTTTATTTGTGCAGCCAGCACCTCTTAAAAAGTTTTGAGGCGAGCCTTACTAGCTTGAAATGTAATATATTTTATACTTGCATTTTTCTCTAGTTTTGTCTACATAAACCTCAGGGGGAAAAATGCTTCTATGTCTTCTTGTCCTTTTAATTGATTATTGCTTGGCTTAGAGATGCATTTTTCTCTGCACTTAGTTTCCCCACCTGATGTGTGGCATTTCTGGGGTTGAATTGCTTCTCTTTGTTTGCATTATCATAGACACCTGCCAACATGTGTGTGTGTTGGAGGGTGGGCTATGACAGCAATGGGATTTTCCTATTTTAAGGGACTGACCTGTGTAAACCGAGAAATATCTTTCTTCACATATGAAGCCTGATTATCTCAAAGTAATTGCTTGTGAGAATTACTTTAACTCTTCACACTGCTATAGAGCTGTATAATTTACAAACCAGGGTCATATACAGTGTAGCATTTCACACGACTGACTGTAATTCCTTCTTTGGGATGGCACGCCCATTCTGACTGCTAATATCCCCCCTTTCTCCTTTCTTTTCTTCCTTCCCCCTTTCCTCCTTCCCTTTTACTTTTCTTTCCTTCTTTTCTTCCTTTCTTCCATTTTTTACCTGCCTGTCTTCCTCCCCTCCCTCCTTCCCTCTTTCCTTCCTTCCTCCTTCCTTTCCTCTTTCCTTCTCTCTTTCTGTACTTTCCTCCTTTCTTCTCTTTTCTCCTTCCTTCCTGCCTCCCTTCTTTCTTCTTTCCCCCTTCCTTCCCTTTTTTCTCTCCTTCCCTACTGTCCTCCTTTCTTCTTTCCCTCCCTCCCTCCCTCCCTTTATTCTTCTCTCTCTTCCTTTCTTCCTCCCTTTCTCTCTCCCTCTCTGTCTTCTCCCTACCTTCTTTCTTTATAACATAAATATACTTATATTGCAAATGCAAGCATTTGTAATAGAAAGTACAGTTTATGAGAACTGTACTTTAAAGTACAGTGTATGAGAAACAGTACATGAATTCAGCAAAGTTTCAGGATTCAAAATTAATATATACAAATCAATAGGTCTGCTATATACCAACAGCAACCAAACTGATAATCAAATCAAGAACTCAACCCCTTTTACAATAGCTGCAAAAAACATAAAATGCTTAGGAATATACCTAACCAAGGAAATAAAAGACTTCCACAAGGAAGACTACAAAACACTGCTGAAAGAAATCGTAGATGACACAAACAAATGGAAACATATCCCATGCTCATGGATGGGTAGAATCAATATTGTGAAAAGGACCATACTGCCAAAAGAAATCTACAAATTCAAGATAATTCCCATCAAAATACCACCATCATTCTTCATAGAACTATAAAAGCAATCTTAAAATTCATATGGAACCAAAAAAGAGCCCACATAGCCAAAGCAAGACTAAGCAAAACAACAAATCTGGAGGCATCACATTACCTGACTTCAAACTATACTACAAGGCCATAGTCACCAAAACAGCATGGCACTGGTATAAAATAGGCAGATAGACCAATGGAACAGAATAGAGAACCCAGAAATAAAGCCAAATCCTTACAGCCAACTGATCTTTGACAAAGCAAACAAAAGCATAAAGTGGTGAATGGACACTCTATTCAACAAATNTGGATGGGTAGAATCAATATTGTGAAAAGGACCATACTGCCAAAAGAAATCTACAAATTCAAGATAATTCCCATCAAAATACCACCATCATTCTTCATAGAACTATAAAAAGCAATCTTAAAATTCATATGGAACCAAAAAAGAGCCCACATAGCCAAAGCAAGACTAAGCAAAAACAACAAATCTGGAGGCATCACATTACCTGACTTCAAACTATACTACAAGGCCATAGTCACCAAAACAGCATGGCACTGGTATAAAAATAGGCAGATAGACCAATGGAACAGAATAGAGAACCCAGAAATAAAGCCAAATCCTTACAGCCAACTGATCTTTGACAAAGCAAACAAAAGCATAAAGTGGTGAATGGACACTCTATTCAACAAATGATACTGGAACAATTGGCAAGCCACATGTAGCAGCAAAACTGGATCCTTATTGCTCACCTTGTACAAAAATCAACTCAAGATGGATCAAAGACTTAAATCTAAGACTTGAAACAATAAAATTCTAGAAGATGACATCAGAAAAACCCTTCTAGATATTGGTTTAGGCAAAGACTTCATAACCAAGAACCCAAAAGCAAATGCAACAAAAACAAAAGATAAATAGAGAAAACTTAATTAAACTAAAAAACTTCCACACAGCAAAAGAAATAATCAGCAGAATTAACAGACAACCCACAGAGTGGGGAGAAAATCTTCATAATCTATATGTCTGACAAAGGACTAATATCTACAGTCTACTAAGAACTCAAGCAAATCAGCAAGGAAGAAACAATCCCATCAAAAAGTGGGCTAAAGACATGAATAGACAATTCTCAAAAGAAGGTATACAAATGACCAACAAGCATAAGGAAGAATGCTCAACATCACTGATTATCAGGGAAATGCACATCAAAACCACAATGCAATACCACCTTACTCCTGCAAGAATGACCATAAAAAAAAAATTTAAAAATAGATGTTGGTGTGGATGTGATGAAAAGAGAACACTTTTACATTGTTGGTGGGAATGTAAACTAGTACAACCACTATGGAAAACAGTGTGGAGATTCCTTAAAGAATTAAAAGTAGGTCTACAGTTTGATCCAGCAACCCCACTACTGGATGGATATCTACCCAGAGGAAAAGAAGTCATTATACAAAAAAGATACTTGCACATGCGTGTTTGTAGCAGTAAAATTTACAGTTGCAAAATATGGAATCAGCCCAAATGCCTATAAATCAATGAGTGAATAAAGAATATATATATATGTGTGTGTGTGTGTGTGTGTGTGTGTGTCTCACAATGTTTGGTTTTCTATTCCTGAGTTGCTTCTCTTAGAACAATAGTCTCCAATTCCATCCAGGTTGCTGTGAATGCTATTATTTTGTTTCTTTTATGGAGGAGTAGTATTCCATGGTATATGGATATAAATAGGGCATATTTATATCCCCTTGCCTTCTCCTAAAATTTTCATTCAAGCTATTTGTTGTCACCATTGCTTTAAATATATATCTCAATATCATATATTCCTTGGTTATGTACATTTGCTAATATTGATGCCTTATAGAGGATTGTTTTCCTTATCAGTAGAGAAATGTGCAGAAATTTTCGCTTGAACCTGAGAGAGTCTAAATTTTACAACACAAGTCATAAATAAAGCTACATCTTATTATTACTATTTTTTAAATTTTATTTTAAGTTGCAGGGTACATGTGAAGGATGTGCAGGTTTGTTACATAGGTAAATGTGTGCCATGATGATTTGCTGCACCTATCAACCCATCACCTAGGTATTAGGCCCCACATGCATTAGCTCTTTATCCTGATGCTCTCCCTCCCTCGCATCCATGGCAGGCCCCAGTGTGTGTTGTTCCCCTCTCTGTGTCCATGTGTTCTCATTGTTCAGCTCCCACTTATAGGTGAGAACATGCAGTGTTTGGTTTTCTGTTCCTGTGTTAGTTTTCTGAGGATAATGACTTCTGGCTCCATCCATTTCCCTGCAAAGGACATGATCTCATTCCTTTTATGGCTGNTTACTCCTGCAAGAATGACCATAAAAAAAAAATTTAAAAATAGATGTTGGTGTGGATGTGATGAAAAGAGAACACTTTTACATTGTTGGTGGGAATGTAAACTAGTACAACCACTATGGAAAACAGTGTGGAGATTCCTTAAAGAATTAAAAGTAGGTCTACAGTTTGATCCAGCAACCCCACTACTGGATGGATATCTACCCAGAGGAAAAGAAGTCATTATACAAAAAAGATACTTGCACATGCGTGTTTGTAGCAGTAAAATTTACAGTTGCAAAAATATGGAATCAGCCCAAATGCCTATAAATCAATGAGTGAATAAAGAATATATATATATGTGTGTGTGTGTGTGTGTGTGTGTGTGTCTCACAATGTTTGGTTTTCTATTCCTGAGTTGCTTCTCTTAGAACAATAGTCTCCAATTCCATCCAGGTTGCTGTGAATGCTATTATTTTGTTTCTTTTTATGGAGGAGTAGTATTCCATGGTATATGGATATAAATAGGGCATATTTATATCCCCTTGCCTTCTCCTAAAATTTTCATTCAAGCTATTTGTTGTCACCATTGCTTTAAATATATATCTCAATATCATATATTCCTTGGTTATGTACATTTGCTAATATTGATGCCTTATAGAGGATTGTTTTCCTTATCAGTAGAGAAATGTGCAGAAATTTTCGCTTGAACCTGAGAGAGTCTAAATTTTACAACACAAGTCATAAATAAAGCTACATCTTATTATTACTATTTTTTAAATTTTATTTTAAGTTGCAGGGTACATGTGAAGGATGTGCAGGTTTGTTACATAGGTAAATGTGTGCCATGATGATTTGCTGCACCTATCAACCCATCACCTAGGTATTAGGCCCCACATGCATTAGCTCTTTATCCTGATGCTCTCCCTCCCTCGCATCCATGGCAGGCCCCAGTGTGTGTTGTTCCCCTCTCTGTGTCCATGTGTTCTCATTGTTCAGCTCCCACTTATAGGTGAGAACATGCAGTGTTTGGTTTTCTGTTCCTGTGTTAGTTTTCTGAGGATAATGACTTCTGGCTCCATCCATTTCCCTGCAAAGGACATGATCTCATTCCTTTTTATGGCTGCATAGTATTCCATGGTGTATATGTACCACATTTTATTTATCCAGTCTTTTATTAATGGGCATTTGTGTTGATTCTCTGTCTTTGCTACTGTGACTAGTACTTCAGTGAACATATGCTTGCATGTATTTTTATAATGGAATGATTTATATTCCTTTGGGCATATACCCAGTAATGGGATTGCTGGGTCAAATGGTATTTCTGGTTCTAAGTCTTTGAGGAATTGCCACACTGTGCTCCACAATGGTTGAACTAATTTATATTCCCACCAATGCATAGAAAGTGTTCCTATTTTTCCACAGTCTCACTAGCATCTGTTGATTCTTGACTTTTTAATAATCGCCATTCTGACGGACATGAATTGGTATCTTATTGTGGTTTTGATTTGCGTTTCTCTAATGATCAGTGGTGTTGAGCTTTTTTTCATATGTTTGTTGCCCCCATAAATGTCTTCTCTTAAGAAGTGTCTGTTCATGTTCTTTGCCCACTTTTTAATGGGGTTGTTTTTTCTTGTAAATTTGTTTAAGTTCCTTGTAGATTCTGGATATGAGTCCTTTGTCAGGTGGATAGATTACAAAATTTTTCTCCCATTCTGTAGGTTGTCTGTTCAGTATGATGATAGTTTCTTTTGCTGTGCAGAAGCTCTTTAGTTTAATTAGATCCCATTTGTCAATTTTTGCTGTTGTCGCAATTGTTTTTGACATTTTCATCATGAAATCTTTGCCCGTGCCTATGCACTGAATGGTATTACCTAGATTTTCTTCTAGGGTTTTTTATACTTTTGGGTTTTACATTTAAGTCTTTAATCCATCTTGGGTGAACTTTTGTATAAGGTATAAGGAAGGGGTCCATTTTCAATTTTCTACATACTACTAGCCAATTCTTCCAGCACTATTTATTAAATAAGGAATCCTTTACCCATTGCTTGTTTTTGTCAGGTTTGTTGAAGATCAGATGGTTGTGGATGTACAGTCTTATTTCTGAGTTTTCTATTCTGTTCCATTAGTCTATGTGTCTGTTTTTGTGCCAGTACCATGCTCTTTTGGTTACTGTAGCCTTGTAGTGTAGTTTGAATTTGGGTAACATGATGCCCCCAGCTTTGTTTTTTTTGCTTAGGGTTGTCTTGGCTATATGGGCTCTTTGTTGGCTCCATATGAATTTTAAAATAGTTTTTTTCTGATTCAGTGAAGAATGTCATTGGTAGTTTAATGGGAATAGCATGTATCTACACATTACTTTGGGCAGTATGGCCATTTTCACAATAATGATTCTTCCTGTCCATGAGCATGAGATGTTTTTCCATTTGTCTGTGTCCTGATTTCCTTGAGCAGCAGTTTGTAATCTCCTTGAAGAGGTCCTGCATTTCCCTTGTTAGTTGTATTCCTATGTATTTTGTTCTCTTTGTAGCCATTATGAATGGGAATTCACTCATGATTTGGCTCTCTGCTTGTCTGTTATTGGTGTATAGGAATGCTTGTGATTTCTGCATATTGCTTTTGTGTCCTGAGACTTTGCTGAAATTGGTTATTAGCTTAAGAAGCTTTTGAGGCTGGGCGCGGTGGCTCACGCCTGTAATCCTAGCACTTTGGGAAGCTGAGGCGGGCAGATTACTTGAGCTCAGGAGTTTGAGACCAGCCTGGGCAACACAGTGAAACCCTGTCTCTACTAACTTACAAAAAATTAGCTGGGTGTGGCAGCATGTGCCTGCAGTCCCAGCTACCTGGGAGGCTAAGGCAGGAGAATTGCTTGAACCCAGGTGGCAGAGGTCGCAGTGAGCCGAGATTGCACCACTGCATTCCAGCCTGGGCAACAGAACGAGACTCCATCTCCATCATGTCATCTGCAAATAGAGACAATTTGACTTCCTCTCTTCCTGTTTGAATATCCTTTATTTCTTTCTCTTGTCTGATTGCCCTGGCCAGAACTTCCAATACTGTGTTGAACAGGAGTGGTGAGAGAGGACATCCTTGTCTTGTGCTGGTTTTCAAGGGGAATGCTTCCAGCTTTTGCCCATTCAGTGTGATATTTGCTGTGAGTTTGTCATTAATGGCTGTTATTATTTTGAGGTATGTTCCTTCAATACCTAGTTTATTGACAGAAAGCTACATTTTAAATAGAATATTTATAAAAACATGGTTGATGTTCTCTGTCACCTAACAAATTATTTAGGATGCTCTGAAATGTACCAACTCTTATAGAAGACAATAGTGCCTGTGATAAGGCTGGTAAGAGTCCTAAGGACCATGGCCACTAGGTTCAAAAGCACCTGGAGCAAGACGAGCTCATTTCTTTTGGTGAGGAAGAGGAAAACCACACTGAGAAGGTAGGATTCAAGCTGGGCCTTCAAAGTTGAGCATGGGTATTTTTTTAATAGATGAAAGGTGAGAGAATACATTGAAGGTAGGTAACGCTTGTTAGTTCAACCAGTAACTAGGTCAAAGAATAAAACAACAGCCAGAGGAAAGTGAGTCTCATAGGAAAGCCTGACAAGTCAAGAAACGTGGGAGGGAGTCTGGGGACAGCGTGGTCAATGACCTCTTCTGACACAAGTGCACGAAGCTAGCAGAAAGGGTCCTGGGGAAACTGAGGCACATCCTAATTACCTGCCTTGAGAGGGACACCATGCTTCTATGAATGAAGCCTGAGCCCACCTGCGTTTTCCTTTTTGTGCTCTTATAACTCATCTTCAGGCCCTTTTTCTCAAAACCCACTCCCAAGCTAGATGTTATCTGCGCCAAAATTATGAAATTATTTGTGGGAATCTAAAATCAGAATTTCACATTTTAAAAAACTTGTATGTCTAATGAATTGTTTGTATTTGATTTTGTCTCCTTTGGGCCTTGAAATCATCTTGAATATGGATTCTGTTGCCTGGCAGATGAGCTGTCCCCACCAGCTGTGGCTCAGGGGAGGTTCCTCCAGGTTAACTGCAGTGGACTCCTCAGCACCCTTTAGTTCACTGTTGTTTAATCAACTGTCAATGTCTCCTTATACGTTAATTCCTCCCTCCTTTGTCAAGTCAAACACTCTGAGGAAATCACACTGCCTGTGTTCTTCTGATCTACAGGTCTCATGAGCCCATCAAAAGTTCAATGAACTTGTTTGGTTGGATGCATCCTTTATTGCTTTTAAAATACAACAAAGCTGTCGATAAATTATTCCATCATCGCTTTTCAAGGTATCCATATTAAGTGTAGCAGTCTAGAACTCTAAATTCATTGCCTTGCCCTTTCTTATGTAAAATATGGACATTTGTGTGTCTCCAGTGTTCAGGCATCCTTCTTTCTTTAGTAGGATTCCTCAGACATTACTAAAAGTGGTGATTATATGAAAATGTATCAATAAAAGGTACCAGGTAAAGGATTTTCAAGTGTCCAAGCACACGAATGAGGTTGTGGGCACCTTGCAGTGCGTCTGAGGCTTTGGATCTCCGTGCCCACATTCCTGGGAGCGGCGCTCAGTGGCAGGAGTAAGATCCAAGCCGCCTCCCGGTCGGTTCCCAGGATGTCCCTCTGCCTGCTCCTGGGGAGATCACGGGAAAGGAAGGGCGACTGAAGGCGTCACACCCTGGTAGGAATTTTCCAATATAAATCCAGTAACTGTTTCCATGATGACCTAAAAAAAAGAAGAGTCTGGAATCAATTTGTAACTTTTCTATGCCTCCCCACTCTGACTCATTTTTTTGATGGGTCGTTTTTCATTATTTATTGATGGAGGATTTGCCTTTGCAGGGCAGCGCGGCATTAGGCCAGTGTCGCCTGAGGCAAATGTGTACCTGGAGAGAGACCAGTTCCTGCGTTTCAGGTGCACAGATAATGAAATCAGGTCCCTCCCGTGCTAACAAGGATCTCATCATGTAAGCAGTAGGCTATATTTATTGTATGTACAGCTTTACCTGCAGGGCAATTGTGTTTTGTAATTAGTACCACTCCAAGTTTTAGCGAAGTGTTTGAGGAACTGGGGGCCTTACAGGGTTATCTCATTACTAGTAGAAGCCCAAGGAATTTATGCAAGCACACCTACATGGCAACCCCACTATACCCAAATAATGACATCATGTCTGTTTTTTTCTCTCTCTGATTAAATGTCTCTTCTCTTTTGTCCAACTCTTCTGCACACACTTTAAGGGGCTTTCCCTGGTGTGTGTCCTCTTGTTTAGCCACCCGGAAATTGAAGTGCTTCAGGCCCTTTTCATTCTTACATAAAACCTTGGCTGCTTTTTCTCCCTAATATTTGGAAAAGTCAAGGTATCATGTGAGCTGCCAAGTGCACTGGGGTGGGAACTGGAAAGGATCCAAGGCTCTGTTATTTCTTCCCACTCCTTCCTAGCTCATTGTGAACTTCTTGCACCAAACTCCTAATGTTTGTAGACGTTCTCTGGGACATTTGCCCTTTGCACCCTCTCCCATATACACGCAAAGAATCTGATTCCAAAATTAATCACCAATATGGATTCAGATTAGCAAACAACTACCATAGACCGACCAGCAAGGAAGCCTTTGGAAATACCACTTCCCTGGTTGGCCACTGGACGTAGACAGAGCTGTGCAGACCTTGGTCTCGCACTGATTGGCTGTTAGGTGAAGGACTGAGACCTACCTTCCTGTTTTGATTGACTGGGAACAGGTCAAAGGGCCCCTGAAAAGTACACAACACTTCCCGTTTAAAATAGATCTTGGAAGACATTGAAAGAAGAAGGAAGAATGTGGGAATGCAATGGGACAGGGTTCTTTGATCCTAAACCCAGTCAGAATCTTAATTAGCTGTACATGGAAGACCACAAAAAGCACCCTCCCCTAGAGAAGGCCTCTCCAAGTGAAATGCAAGTTCCAGGAAATGATTGAGTTGTCCCATGTCCAAATGAATCCACCATGAAGTTCAGGGAGATTCTGAATGAGGAGCCTTGTTTGTCTCTATGTATTCTGAGTGAGTGAAATCACTGGTAATTCAGAGAGTGTCTGTAACAGAGAGGATTTTTAGCTGTGAATAATATACCATGTACTATATATACACATAATAGAATGGGAGAGACTGGCCTCCCCGCCTTCCCTTCTCCCTCTCCCCGTTTCTCACCCAAGAGGTCCAGATAGGATCACTGATGAGGATGGTGTAGATGAGGAGGACACTCAGGAAAGAATCCAGGGAACTTCCAGCCTTGGTGGTTGAGCCAAGATGAAGGACTAGCCAAGAAGGATTGAGCAGCAGCTGCAAAGGGAGGGGAAACACGGAGAAAAGGAGTCCAACCCAAGCCAGGCCATGAAAGTGTCTCCGATGGTCATTGCTGTCCAAAGTATTGAGAAATTGTGTGAGATGAAGATAGAAAATTAACCACTGTGTTTGACCAGAGGCAGGTCCTTGCTGAATTCAACAAGAGTAATTTCTGTAATGCATTGGAAATCTCCATTTGACAGACGTTACATACAAGGCTCAGTTATTCAGGAAATAGGCAGGCTCGGTTTTTGCAATGGTGAGAAATTTAGAAAAAATAAATCTGATGTGGCTTCAAGTGCATGCCAGATCATGGGACAGGATCTCCGGCTCCCATACCGGCCTCCCACCCCCGTGGGACTTGGACAGAGCATGACCAAATCCCAGGGCAAACCCTGAGGCACCCAGGAGAGGAGACCACACAGAGTAAGGTAACCTGGGGCAGGACAGTACATCCAAGGGGTGGATCCTGTCCCAGGCCCAAAGCCAGGGTGTGTGGAGGGATGGGAGAGGGGATTAGCCCTGGGACACTGCGTGATAATTTCCTGGTGTGATTCGTCCCTATTCTTTCATGCCTTCTTTCATTCAAAGAGCATTTTGAAGCCCCCATTGTTGATTACTGTTCTAGATTCTGGGGATAATGGAATAAATAAACCCACCAAAGCCCTTGCCTTAATCATATTCAAGTCGAACTATCTGTGTATCTCCATGCCGTGATGCAAATGAAGACACGGGAAGATGAAGGGGAATAGAGACCTACCTGGGCACTGGAGTGCTGGTTTTCCGCCTGGGATGTGCATTAGAATCACTTGGGTGCTCAGCCCATGCTCCGACTGATCAAATCGTTTTGTATTGGAGGTGAGACCCAGCCATCAGCAATAATCCTCCCAGGTGACTTCAGTGTGCAGCCAACGTTGGGGACGGCTTTAGAGCTGGGTTCTAGAAGTGTGCTCCTAACCAGAGTGTCAGCGTCGCCTGGGAACTGCTGGAAATGCAGTTCCACCCCAGACCACCCCAGACCCACTGAATTAGGAACTCTGAGGGTGAGGTCAGGCAGTCTGTGTTACCAAACCCGCCAGGTGATCTGCTATGCATGGACGTTTGAGAATCCCTGCTTTGGGGAAGCCAACTTTCCAAAAGCCAGAAGGGAGAGAGGCTGGGCACGGAGGTGTCTGTGACACGTCAGTATTTATGACACTGGGAGGGTACTGGTGACATCCTGGTGCTGTGAAGAGCAAAAGAGAAATGTTTCTGCCCTCAAGGGATTTATAGTCCAGGTTTGGAAATAATAACATGCAGGATCCCTAGAAAGCAAGAAGCAGCGCAGAATGATGTGTGAATGGTGTGCTGCTCTGGTGACAGAGGAGACACTACAGAGATGATTTTTTAAACTTCACTGCAGCTTTTAAACTACTCAATGATGAGAATATATTATTCTGTAGTCACACTGTCTTTCCCACAAAGTTTTGCAGACTTCCATTATTTTCTAGCACTGCCTGCTGTAAAAACCTGAGCCTAAAAGGAATTTTCCCCTTTGTAGGTGTCTTCCTTTTTCTGCTGCGATATTGGAAGAAAATGTCCATGATCCTCACGGTTCGAGTGAAGTGCAAGAATCTAACCAGGATGTGTCTCAGTGACTGGCTTCTGTTTCCTTTCCTGGATAAAGGTATTATGCTGTTTTCATTTGCAGATACAATACTTCAGTCATTTCAGAGTAATTTTTGTATTGTATCACATCTCTGTTTTAAAAAATAGAACTCAAAAATTCTTAGGAGGGCTGGTCCTAGCCTTTTGTATCTATTAAAAGTTACTGGAGGTGTGACCAGGCGCGGTGGTTCACGCCGTAATCCGCAAGGACTTTGGAGGGCCGAGGGCACGGGCGGATCATGAGGTCAGAGAGATATCGAGACATCCCTGGCTAACACGGTGAAAGAGCCCGTCTCTACTAAAATACAAAAAATTAGCCGGCGCCATGGTGGGGCGGCGCCTGTAGTCCCAGCTACTGCAGCGAGGCTGAGGCGCAGGACGAATGGTGTTGACCCGGGAGGCGGAACTTGCAGTGAGCGAGATCATGGGCACTGCAGCCTCCAGCCTGTGCCACACAGCGGACTCCGTCTCAAAAAAAAAAAAAAAAAAAAAAAAAACTAACTGGAGGTGTAGAGTGGGAAATTACCACAGGCTGGAATTGGTTTCTTAGCTATGACACCAAAAACACAAGCTGCCAAAGAAAAAACAGATACATTGGACTTGATCCAAACTGTAAAACTTTGTGTTTCAAAGTACACTGTCAAGAAAGTAAAAAGACAGCCCCATAGAATGACAGGAATATTTGTATATTGTATGTCTGATAAGGGTCTAATTCAGGATATATCCCTCTTGCAATTCAACAATAAAAACATGACCCAATTTAAAAATGGGCAAATAATTCGAATAGAAATTTCTTCTAAGAAGGTATACCAATGGCCAGAAGGTACATAAAAAGATGCTTAACCTCATTAGCCATCTGGGAAATGCAATCGTAACTACAGTAAGATAGAATTTCACACCCGCTAGGATGGTTGTTATAAAAAAGATGGACAAAAACAAGCGCCAGTGAGGATGTGGAGAAATCGGAGCCCTCACAGACTGCTGAGGGGAATGTGAAATGGTGCAGCCACTTTGGCAAACTGTCTGGCAGGTCTTCAAAGTTAAACACAGAATTACGATATGACCTGGCAAATTCTACTCCTAGGTACATACCCAGAAACATCAAAACATATGTCCCTGCAAAAACATGCACAGGAATGACCACAGCAGCAATACTCACAATAGTCAAAAAGTGGAGACAATCCAAATGTCCATGCACTGACGAAAAGATAAACAACGTGTGGCATAGCCATATCCACATGACGGAGTCATCGGCTGGAAGGAGGAATGACGTTCTGGTAGGCTGTGTGAAAGAAGCCAGACGCAAAGGCCACATGGGTCACTCCGTGATACGAAGTTTCCGTGACAGGCAGAGCTATGGACACAGTACATGGATTCCTGGTTACCTAGGGCTGGGGGCGGGGGTGACTAGGGGCAAGTAGGGAGTGACTGCTATGGGGAGAGGGCGTTTCTCGGAGGTGAGAAAGGTCTCTGAAAATTGCTTGTGATGGTGGTTGCACAACTTTGAGAATATACTAAAATTCATTGAATTATATGCACTAAATGGGTGAACTTTCTCATTGAATTGTATACACTAAATGGGTGAACTTTACGGCACATGGATTGTATCTTCTGGTCTATTTGTTTCCAGTCAGTTCCATGTGCCATTAACTACCTCCAAAGGCTATTTCAAGAAAATTCCTCAAGTTGTTTCATTTCTCTACTTTCTTGTCCCACTGCCCCTAGCTTCCCTTGTCTGTCTGTCTGTCTGTCGTCTGTCTCTCCTTGCTCTGGCTCTCTCTGTTTCATCACTGGCATGCTGGCAATAACTGTGAAAGCCACATACCTCCCATCTGTTCTTTGCCCTTAGTGATTTCACCAAAGTGAAAGGTTTTATGTGCTTTTGCTTACAAAGCCTCTTTTAGTTCCATCTGTTAAGCCTTGGAATCTAGAAACAGTTCATGTTTCCAGTACTTCAAGACTTGGAATTTTTGGACTTTCTCTGTTCATTTTTATGTCTGCTTGTTTCACACTGAATGACTCTTTCTTGAGACCATTTCTTCCTTGAAATACCTTGACCAGTGCAGCCAACACATCCAAGTAACATCCAGTGGCACCCAGTTCTCCTGTCCTGCCCCAGAGCTATGAGGACAGGACATCCAGTGGCACCCAGTTCTCCTGTCCTGCCCCAGAGCTATGAGGACAGGCGGCACTTGGCCTGCCTTCGTGTGGTATAAGCAGTACCTTTCCCAGACCTTTAGCTGCAGAGTATGGTAGACGCTTGCCTTTCCTGCCTCCTCTAACAGATTCCTTGCCATGGGCTACTCAGAGCCACATCTTTTAGATCTAGGTTAGGGCAGCTCCCCTCTTTTACGTCTCATTTCTGCATTAGGGCAATTACTGCCGCTGGTACACAAACCCTGAAATCTCAGCAGCTTCACACAACAAAGCTTTCTCCCTCACTCCAAATCCTACCTGGGCTGCCCAGGGCTCACATTCCGGCAGTGACTCAGGGATTCTGACTACTTTCATGTCATCAAAGCTGTGGCCTCCCAGGTCACTCTGGTGGGGGAAGTGAGGAGTGCAGATGGAACTTATCTTAATTGCCTCAGCCTGCAAGGGTCACACACCACTTATGTCACCACTGGCCAGAACATGTCTTGTGACTCCAGTGAGCGCTCGTTGTCTGCCCCAGGTCAGCTGGAGCACATGGGGCCGAGAGCTTTTGGCAGATCACAAGGTACCTGTGGGAAGGAGAAGATGGAAATAGAGGCTTCTTGTTTAATCATAAGGATAGAGGAGAGTTGGACAGATCTGAGGAAGGAGAATGAAGGTGTCTCCCTGTACCCTGCAGCCTTGTGTGAGGAGTGAGTGCTGAAATGATTAGCATAGGAGAGGCACAGCTGGTCCTGAGTGGACACTGGTCGGGTCAACTCCACGTCTCCCTTTGCCTCTTTTCACAATATGCAATATTTGGGAAGTTGTAATTACAAGTTCCAAACGAGGAGTTGTAAAGAAGTGAGTTAGCTACAGGGAATGAGAAGAAACATGTTTCTAATCTTTCCCCATTGGAAGGACATTGTTCTGAGGGTGTCAGAAGTTTGAGATGGGGATGGGATGAGCATGAGATCCTTCACGCTGTTTTGACCTAACAGTGGAAAGGATGGGGAGCAGAAAGGAGCCGCCGGGTGTTTGCGGAGGTGAGAGGGCAGGCAGATTGCTGCAGGGAAAGTGATAAAATGCTTTTTTGTTTTCAGTCTTTTTTAAAGCCACGTTTCCTGACGACTTCCTCATGTCATTAGCTTTTCAGCACGGTCTTCCGTCACGTCCATCCTATGACTGCACTACATTGATTTAGTCAAAGTCCGATGGTCACACACTGTTATTGGTACCAGCTATTTTTGTTTTTAAAGTGAGTTTTAGAACATTTTTTTATTTGGGGGAAAGAAAAGCAAAAATTGCATAGCCAATTCCTTTACCCTACAACTACAGCTAGGTGTCACATTTCTTGTCATTCTGTCCTATTTACTTCATAATTATACATTATGGCATTTTTGAAAGGTATAGACAGTGTCCAACTTACGATGGTTCAGCTTAATTCTTCAGCTTTATGATGGTGCGAAAGTGATGCGCATCCACTGGAAACCAGTACTCCACGTTCTGACTTTTGATCTTTTCCTGGGGAAGCCATGTGCGGTGTGAGGTGCCCTCTGCATGTGGGCAGGGCCGCCAGGCAGCTGCAGCGTCAGAAGGGCAGACCACCCACACTCTATGCTGTGCCCTGTTCCCAGCGTTTGCTGGATATTTGTGTTTTCGCATCCCATCATGTCTGCAAAATGATATTTTAAACTTGCAATGGATCGATTGGGACATAACCCATTGTAATTTCTATGCTAGGTAACCCCAATAGCAACATCAATCTACCGATCCACCATCAGTCACTCAACGTGGCAGGTCCTCAAATGGTGCCACTTTGTTCAATGTCATTTCTTTTTTCTTTTTGAGATGAAGTCTTACTCTGTCGCCAAGGCTGGAGTGCAGTGGCTCACTGCAACCTCTGCCCTCTGAGTTCAAGCAATTCTCCTGCCTCAGCCTCCCGAGTAGCTGGGACTATAGGCACGCACCACCAGGCCCAGTTAATTTTTTGTATTTTTAGTAGAGAAGGGGTTTCATCATGTTGGCCAGGCTGGTCTCGAACTCCTGACCTCAGGTGATCCATCTGCCTTGGCCTCCTAAAGTGCTGGGATTATAGGCGAGAGCCACTGCACCCGCCTGTTCAGTATCATTTCATCACGGTGCTGGCGAGGAGAAAGCTGATTCCCGTCAAGGGCCACCATTTGTGTGGGGCTTGTACCTTCTCCTCATGTCTCTGTGGGTTTTCTCTGGGTGCTCTGGTTTTCTCCCTCCTCTCAGAGATGTGCCTGTTCATGAACGGGTGTGTCTACAGGGCGTCGTGGGAGTGGGCATGGGTGTGAGAATGAGTGGCCCTGCCATGGCCTGAGGGCTGGTTCCCGCCTTGTGCCCGGAGCTGCTGCCAGGATGGCCTCTGATCACTGTGACCCTGAACTGGAACATGTGGGTTGGAAAATGAATGCATAAAAACAAATTATTTTAAAGTAACAATTTGTAAAGTCTACTGTCCCCCTACAAATGCATGGCAATGACCCGAGTGGTTGGCGAGGGCTCAGGGAGCCCATCCTGTTTGTTTTTCGAACTTTGTGGGAATAGGAAGTGCTCTTTACAATTTGTGCTTTGATTTCGGCGACCCACCCACCACAATGACTGCTGCCACTCACTGATTCACCAGGAATTGGGTAAACAATGATCTCACTTGTTTTAATCAATCTTTCTTAAATGTATGTACAGTTCACATTTATTTCAGTGTTTAATATTAGAAATGTTTTGGGTCTGTATTTAGAAGACTGGTGATGTTTTTGTGACCAGAAATACGTTGTTAGGAACTTAACTCTTGTTTATATCAATTGGCCTATGGTAAAGTTGGTTTCTGCATTTGTTTCACTTAAAGTCACAGTTTCCAAGCACCTCTTGCTGACGTTAAGTGAGAACTTACCGTACAGAGCCAGTTCCCATGCTGTGTTCAAGATTCTGGGGATACTAAAAGAAAATAGAACCAGGTCCTGTTCTCAGGAGGCACCGACCGTCTCTGCAGAGGCCTCTGACCGACTCACAGGGCACCCACAGCAAGTACGCAGAGACCTGAAAGCAGTACAAGTTCATGGAAGGCTGAAAGAATGACAGAATCGCAGTTCCAAAACCTTAGAAATCGTCCTCTCCAACTCGCTTTTAATTCATGAACCTTCTCTACATCATTTCTTATGAGTGACCCTGTGGTATTGGTTAGAATGTCTCCAGTGGTGAAGATAATAACTGAATAGTGCGGCGCACACTCAGCCAACAAGGGGTTCGCTCTCACACACTCCTCATGGTCTCTGCATAGCCCTGTAAGCCGCACGTGGCTAATGCCATAAGGTATTCTTGGGTGGAGTTTGAATGCAAAAGGCTACAGCCTGTGGGGATGGGGGTACCCCAAGGTGTCACCCAACAACCCCTCGCTCCAGCTGCCTGAAGCTTCTGGATTCTCCCTGTCTTTTCCCAGACTTCATTTTTAACCAGAGGACAGTGGACACTAGAGGAAGGCACAGGCCAGGTCTCTCCTGGGGAATGCTATGGGGGTTTCTAAGTGCATGACGCCATCATTTTCTGGACTGGATACAACCTGCAGTGCTAAGCTCATCCTGTCCCACCCTCCGGCCAGGTGGTGTGCCCATCTCCAGTTCACACAGACAGGTCTTACTGCAGGTAAGACCACCCTCATCCTGGGCCTCTCCACTTCCCTTGGCAACAGGAGTTAATACAGAGCCAGAGGTATTCAGGTGTTTCAGGGCTTAAGGTAGAGTCCTGACAACCTGGATGCTGTAGCTAAAACCTCCCCTCACTACTCCTGGAATAAAAAGATGGGCAGGCTCTGAGTACCGTCCCTCTGTTGACAACTTCCCATGGCCCAAGTCCTATCCTGATGCTTGCCAGAGACCCCTAGGCTCTGCCTCCTGGCTCACCTCCATCTCCACAAGAAGCCCAGGGCTTCAGGGGCACCACCCGCCTTCCCACGTGGCTTTCCCCTTCTCTGCTCTGCTCCTGAAAGCAGAGGTGGATCTGCCACATCATGGAGGAAGCTTCGGCTACGGGCCCCTCGTGTTCACATGTGCCTACTGAGGCCGGGCCGTTTTTCTTCCAGGGCACACAAAGGCAGGCAGTTGTGTGGGTGCTGGAGGCTGCTGAGCCTCTCAACAGCATGAAGTCTGTACTCCAGCATGATGACTAATCCTTCGCACACCCTCAGTTGCCCTCCCCTCCTCTTGTCGTCAGAATTACTTGGCTTAAGCCAACTCCAGCCTAATGTGTACCATCCAGCTGAAGATAGCTGGAGGACACTCAGCGAGTGGGCAGGTCTTGCTTAGATGGATGACTGCTGCTCTCCAGAGGACCCCAGCCAGCCTCACCCACCTCACTCCCTTAGCTCCACACAAACTTTACTCCAGGGTCACCTTGTCAGCGAGGCCGTTCTTGATGGCCTTCTTGAAAATGCAGACCTCCCATCCTGGACGTTCTCACCTTCTTACGGCCTTGCCTTTTTCCCCTAACTATGTTCTATGTTTACGCCCTTTTTTCTTGTACTTATTCATTTTATTTCCCCCACTGAAATGTAGGCCATAGTTTGTTTAATGCTGTTTGCTCAGTGCCTGGAAGGTGCCTGCGATGTATTAGGTGCTCAGACAAAGGATTTTGGAGAAAATGGATGAACAACAGAATTGTGCTAAAATAAAGAGACCACCAGAGATGAAATGGCAAGAAGAGTCTCTGCAGTGCTATAGGCACCTTCCAATTCAGACAGACAGAGGGATAAGAGTTGGCAGCGGATGCAGGCAGGGAGCCACTGGGCCACCTGAGGGGCAGATGACTGCAGAAGCCCCAGGACTTCAGGGAGGCAGGGTGTCCTTTAGACACGGGATGCAGGGTGCTGAAGCTGTGTTAGGGAGGTGGGTGGGGTGTCATCTAGACATGGGGAGGGACGTGCTGAAGCCGTGTTAGGCCACAAGGGCAACAATGTATTGTGAATGACATTTCAGCCTCTCTGACTGGTGAGATTCTTCTCTCTCTTGCTTTCCTACATCTACTACATTTGATAGAACAAAGGATGCATTATTTTTCCCAGAAAGAATTGTAACAGAGAATGACTCTGCCACCAGGGCCTGTGTGATGGGTGGAATGTGGACAATTGAAGGCAGTAAAGAATGGACTGACTTAAAGGCAGATGGAATTTCACATCCTCCCACTGTTGGTTGCTACTTAACGGCACGCATAACTCGCATCAGAATAGGTTTTTGAATGATTTTCTTTGTTAATGCTAAGCCACACTTACGCATGGTGTGATCAGGAAGACACTAACAAGGGTAAGGAAATGCTGGTAGAAAAGACCACGCCTTGGGTACAGTGTACATTGCTTGAGTGATGAGTGCACCAAAATCTCGGAACATACCACTAAAAAACTTATCCATGTAACAGCAAACCACCCGTTTCCCAAGGACTATTGAAATAATAATAATAATAAAAAGGCAGGTCCCTAAGTCTACCATTGGCAAGAGCGGGTTATCGGCGCAGCCATACTGCTGCCTCCTAGCGGTGGAGTGAAGTATCACACACAGTTTAACAAAGATGGGGCCTCATACTCGGTGTGGCTTTTTGTTTTGTTTTTGTTTTTTTAAGAAAAAGAGCAAACCACTTGTTGATAGGTGGAACATTATATTTTAGTTTTAAGTTTATTGTTAACCTAACCTCTGGCTCAAAATCAGTGGAGATACTGGTTTTATATTAGGCAGATGCCCCCTGTTAATGATTCAGTAAAGGAAATCAGCAACGAGGCCACTGAGTGGAATTGTGTCCCCTCCCACCTGAATACACACTAAAGATTCTAGAAATCAAAAAGAGAAGCAAAATGCTGGGAGCTATAATCCAACAAGACAAAGAATCTTCACATTGGCCACAAACACAACATTCTACACATGTGGATATGAGATAAGAGAAACTTGGAGAATTTAGTAACTGTTGAAACGAAAACGAATTGGAAACAATTGGGAGCAATTTACAGATGGAGCCACCCTTTTGTTGCTACAGATTAATAAGGATAATTGAGTTATCCTGAGCACAAAATACATCAGGTACATAGTAAAGTAAATTATCAACTTTAACAACAAAATATATGATGCTAGGACCTGCATTTTTGCCTTTCACAGATAGTAAACACGGCCAAAGTTCTTTTGCTACTTATTTACATCCTAAAAGGAAGAAAATAAAAAAAGTGAACTCCAACAGACCCCAGTCTGTGCGGTTAAAAACTGCAGGACATGAGGACGCACGCTGCAGAGGTGTGTTAGTGTGTCCTTCTGATCTCTTGAAAGATTATTATTTCTAATTATGACAAGAAATATTGCACCAAAAAAGAACCTCGAATGAAATGTGTGCTCATGTGCATGTGAAGGGGGGGAGAATGAGGATGGAGTGAAATATTTAATAGACAAAGACCCAGGCAATCTGTTGGGTTTTCTAAGATCTCCGCTCTGGTAGTCTGCCAAGTGTGTGGCCGATACACGGTGATTCAGGACAAGCTGAAGCCAGTTGTAAGCATCAGATGTGACTCCCAAATGCGATTTAAGGGACTCGGGAAGAAGGAGTGGAACAGGTGGGTGCAAGCCTGGGCTTGTGGGGTGCCCCCTACAGGAGAAAGGAAGTGGCCATCTTTGTCAGGCATGTGGATGAGGGGTGACGTCAGGGAATGCTGAGGATCTAGAGGTAGTGGTGAAATCCCTTCACCATGTGGAATTAGCAACGCCCCCGGCTCTATGGAGAGAGATTTATTGTGTGAAGGTAGCGATGGCTAAGGACACAATCAAGAGAAGCCTATGATGACGAAAGGGAGTCATCTGGAGTCGCACAGCAAGAGCGGATTTCCAGGAGGGTGGGTCCCCTGCTTTTGAAGAGGACTGTTTTCCATTCTTTTGGCATAAAGATAGAAACTGTATAACTTTAAAAAACACATTTATTCTGCATATTACATACGTAGCTGTGATCATAATTGAAATACCAATTTCTATTGGAATACAGTATTTTTTATTTTATTTCCCCATTTGTATTGATTTTAGGGTTGCATTTGCTTTCAATCATGCAGAAGCATGACATTATACTTCCTTCAAAACTGTTTTTTTTTCTTTTGCTGATTTTGTAAATAATTTTTTTTTTTTTTTTTTTTTTTGCTTTACATATATTGAATCCTATTCAGGAATTGGTTCATTCCAAATTTTATTTTGGTGCTTGTTTGTAAAAGTTTTACCGCTGTATTTGCCTTTCATGTTTCACACTAAAAGAGTCAAAGTTATTTTATAATATGGCTTTTTAGTTCCCAGTATTTGGTAGATATGATGGTGTTATTTGCTCTCACAGTGTCTGTGCCTAGCATGAGACCTAATTTTCCCGTAAACATGCTCTGTTTTGTTACTTGGTACATGCCAATACTAACCACTGTACTTTTTCTTTAGCTTTGTGATTTGACATTTTCCTTTTAGAGTTAATAATTTATATCGCATGTGCAGAACTTTAAAATCACTTTCAATAAAGTTTGACTGTTTTCAAAAAACTTTCTTGTACAATTGAAGGACATTTGAATATGTCTGCACATTTTGTATAAAAGTTAATATGGGCCGGGCGCGGTGGCTCAAGCCTGTAATCCCAGCACTTTGGGAGGCCGAGACGGGTGGATCATGAGGTCAGGAGATCGAGACCATCCTGGCTAACACGGTGAAACCCCGTCTCTACTAAAAATACAGAAAACTAGCCGGGCGAGGTGGCGGGCGCCTGTAGTCCCAGCTACTCAGGAGGCTGAGGCAGGAGAATGGCGTAAACCTGGGAGGCGGAGCTCGCAGTGAGCTGAGATCCGGCCACTGCACTCCAGCCTGGGCGACAGAGCGAGACTCTGTCTCAAAAAAAATAAAATAAAATAAAGTAAAATAAAATAAAAGTTAATATGATGCTTATAGCAAAATTCTTTAACTCTGAGTATTGATTTCCCTGCAACCTGAAATTATCTAACTAGTGCAAGCATAAATAAATTGAATTATATTTATCTCAGTGTGGCATTATCTTGATGTAGTTGGTTTGGCAATAATGAGATTGACAATGGAGAATTTGAGGGATTATAGACATTTTATATCTATTATGGCTGATATGAAAACCAAAATATTAATTTATGAACACTACCTTGGGATTTCTGAATTCTTTCTTCTTTTTTCCAGGGAAGTATTCACTTTATTGACAAATTTAGAAATGGAGAAAATAAAACACTTAGCTGATTTCAAATTTTCTAAGCTCGTTAAGTTTCTCAGGAAATCTTAAATTTCTTGTTTTAATATTGTGTGTGTGAGATCTCTCACTGGCTGGGTGTGGGGGCTCATGCCTGTAATCCCAGCACTTTGAGAGGCCGAAGTGGGCAGATCACTTGAGCTCAGGAGTTTGAGACCAGACTGTGCAACATGGCAAAACCCCATCTCTATAAAAATACCAAAAATTAGCCAGACGTGGTGATGCGCACTTGTATTCTCAGCTACTTGGAAAGCTGAGGTGGGAGGATTGCTTGAGACTGGGAGGCGGAGGCTGCAGTGAGCTCATGCCTGGGTGACAGAGCAAGACCCTGTCTATATGAATATTGCTGTCTTTTCCATTGGAAAACTTTTAAAGAATACAAATACTGAAAACAATAAAACCCAAAACTCAAGAGCTCACCTTTCAAGATTAACAAATGTGAATGTGTTAAAAATATTTTCTTCAGATCATTCTTTACATAAAATAAATAAAGCGTTATTGGTAGAGTCAACACCTTTTTCATATTTTTCCCCTGCTAACCTATTTTAATTGGAGAGGGAAAAGTGTGGAAGGGGAACAGCCCCTGATGCATTTACAGCTTCCAAATATTGACGGAAGTGCCGCAGACTGACGGTTATGTTAGAAACTGTCACTCATGTCCTGTCCACTCTAACTTCACAGACTACTAGAAGAAAATCTGCAAGTGGACGAGTGAGGCCTGGGAGCAGCTGAAACATGGATGTGCTTCACATCCGATCCAAGCGTTTGGATCCAGCCCATTTTGCCACTCACTGGCTCCACTTTGGGTTTCCTCTGGAGCTGCTGGCAGCCCCCCGTGGATGTCAAAGTTGGGCCTGAGATGTTGTTCATTGGAAATCATAGGATTTGGAAATTCAAGTCTTGGGATCACGTAGCAAACCACCTTCATTTAACAGATGAGGACGCCAAGGGCAGGAATGTTGAAAAAAATGTTTTCGGGACACACAGCTAAGGTGGGAGTGAGCAAGACCTAATTCCATCTGCCCCCTTTTCTTCCATCCCCTCATTAATTCAGCTGTTTTTCAATCAGTTTGAACCAGAGCCAGTGATTTTAATATTCAGGAAGTTTCAAGACCATGCTCTTTATAACCATTTTAAGATGGAAGTAAAACTGAAAAAATGCTTTATTCTGCCTGTTGTCTAATAAAACTGGTTCCATTCCAATGGGTTCCTGGTCTCACTGACTTCAAGAATGGAGCCCCAGACCTTCTCGCGGTGAGTGTTACAGCTCTTAAAGATGGCACATACCCAAAGAGTGAGCAGTAACAAGAGTTATTGTGAAGAGCGAAAAGAACAAAGCTTCCACAGAGTGGAAGGTGAGGAGGGAGTTGGAGCTGTTGGCTGGGAAGGCCGGCTTTTATACTTTTATTTGTCCCTGCCCAGGTTCCATTTTTGTCCTATCAGAGTGCACTTTTTTCAATCCTCCCAGCGATTGGCTACTTTTAGACTCCTGCTGATTGGTGCATTTTACAGAGCACTGATTGTTGTATTTTACAGAGTGCTGATTGGTGCATTTTACAAAGCACTGATGGCGTGACGGTTTAACAGAGTGCTGATTGGCATAGCAATTGTAACAGGAGTGGCTGCATTGGGTGCATTTTACGAAGCCGTCTGATTGATGGGTGGGTTTTACAGAACACTGATTGGTGCATTTTACAATCCCCTTGCTAGCTACAGAACGCTGATTGGTGTGTTTTACAGTCCTAGCTACAGAGTGCTGATTGGTGCATTTTACAATCCTCTTGCAAGACGGAAAAGTTCTCCCAAGTCCCCACACCACCCAGGAAGTCCAGTTGGCTTCACCTCTCAGAACCTCAGTTCTAAAAGAAGTTTCATAAAACAGCAGAAAGAAGTTCTTAGATATGAAATATCTTTTTCCAAGCAAGTATTAGATGATTAAGTGGTTAACAGAGCAAAACTTTTCTGGATGTCATGGATGGCCCGCAAAATGCTCTTGGGGCTGAAAAACAGTTATTTGTGTGGAAAGTGGCTGAATACTCGATGCTAGAAAAAGAGTTTGTGCGGCCAGGCACAGTGGCTCACACCTGTAATCCCAGCACTTTGGGAGGCCGAGGCAGGCAGATCACCTGAGGTCAGGAGTTGGAGACCAGCCTGAGCAACATGGAGAAACCTCCTCTCTGCCAAAAATACAAAAAAATTAGCCAGGTGTGGTGGCGCATGGGTGTAGTCCCAGCTACTCAGGAGGCTGAGGTAGGAGGATCACTTGAACCCAGGAGGCGGAGGTTTTGGTGAGCCGAGATCATGCCACTGCACTCCAGCAGCCTGGGCAACAAGAGAGAAACTCAAGAAAGTGAAAGAAAGAAAAAAAGAAAGAGAAAGAGAGGAAGGAAGGAAGGAAGGAAGGAAGGAAGGAAGGAAGGAAGGAAGGAAGACAGTTTGTGCTGCTTGCTAATTCTAGAATGTCCCTATGCCCATGGAAGAGGCCTCTCAGGCAGGTTTTCTAAGAGAATCCTATGGACATCTTCATGCATTTTTTCATTGACTTTCTTATCATTAACGTAGCCTTAAAGTAGGCCCTCACAGGCCAGAGGATGGCTCTTCTGGGTCCTCAAGATGTCAGGAGGACACTTACATTGTCTTACTTAATCTTCTCAACACCCTGAGCGTGTATACTATTTAGCAGATGTGCAAACATTTGACAGACAACAGTCTAAGGGGAGCATTCCTTCAACATTAAAAACGACTCCTGCTCACCCACAACAGGTTTCGCGGTCATGGTTGTGCTATACCCTCTGGTCAGGGTTTGCGTGCTGTGGATCTGAAAGTACTTTATGCTGGTGATCTGGGCTACTGCTTATAATTTCACCACTGGACGATGCAACGTTGCTACCATAGACAGGCTGGGGTGAGCCAGAACTGGCACGATTGTGTGCAATTGAGAAGGCTACTATCTCGTCTGTAAAATGGGACAATGACATCTTACTTATTGTAAAAATTAGAGTTATTGTATGAAAAGCTTCTAGCGGAGAGGCTGGTCTAAATTGCGTGCCAAGACCTGGTAGCTGTTGCTGCTATGCATAGAGGAATACAAGGTCGGCATAAAAAGATGCAGATTATGTGTATGGTGGAAATCCATAGGAGAGCTCTGAACCCCCTGGTCCAAAAAGTCTTGGCGTAAGTCTTCACAAGATTGCACTATATTCCCGTGACTCCATTTTCTGCTCAAGTTCTTCCTTTGAATTGGATCGACTGATGAGACCTGCTTTTCCTTCGGGTTTTGCACTATTTCCTTGAGAATGACACGATTGCCAAAAATACGGTCACGCAGCTCTTCCCGGCCCTTGTCGCGCTTTGTCCTTCTCCGGTTCAGGCAGGTGCACTGATTGGCGTTCGCTGAGGGCTGACGCGAGGTTTCAGCTCATTTCAGTTTCAGCAAATTGGTGGAAACAGAAAGGCTGAGGTTACCATGGAAATAGTCACAGCCTTTCTCAGAACTACCAGAAATACTGTAGTATTTGAAGCAGTGTGGATTTCGCCAACAGACTTTGGAAATAAGACACATTCTGAAAGCTCTTGACAGGCTTAATAACGGTACAACGGGGAGACAGTCATTTGTTTTCTTTTCGGGAAGGAAGTTCCTGAACAATGTGCCCACTCAAGATATTTTATTTTCTTGGAAAGAAAATAAGTGATGAGAAAATCTGTCTGTTTTCATCCATTGAAGCACATTCTCTCTTTCTTAACCGAGACAAAAAAAGAAATCACGGTAACAATCCAAAATAATTATGATCCCAAACGTACTTATATTTGGCTTTGGCATTTGTTTTTGTACGTGCATCTTAATATGTGCCTGAAGTTCTCTCTGAAATTTCACTTCTTACCAAATAGAGAAGGCTCATCAGGAAGCCAGGCAAGAACAGGAGAAGCCGAGAAGCCCTCAGACTCCTCCATCCTGCCTCCTTCCAAAGGCTCCTTCCAAAGGCTCCTTCCAAAGGCTCCCAGCCCCAAGCCAGCAGCAGGCATCTCCTTCTAGACCCAAGCCAAGCAAGCAGAAACGCTTGACCTCACGCTCTCCTCTCGCAAATGTCCCAGCTCTGCTTCAGAGGAGAAACAGAAGAATAAACAGACTGTGAGATGCAAACAACGAATGCAAACCAAGGGAACGCTGTGAATAAAAACGCAAAAGCAAGATTCGCTCCAGGAATTTCATGCCAGAGGATGGTCGATGGCTGGAAACAGGGGTTTTATTTTCTGACCACCACATCCCGATTCGAGCATCCCTGTGGGGCATTTTAGCACTACACACAGGCTTTACTGGGCGCCAACACGTGTATAATAAATGGTGGCTCTTTGACATTCAATTTCAACTCAGCTTTTAAAGTGGCATTAATGGGAACTGAGGTCATTTGTTTCTCACCTTAGGTTTTTTTTTTTTTTTTTTTTTTCATTTGTAAGTTTTAACCACTTAAAAATGAGACATTTGTAGATCATAGAATCTAGGAGTTAATATGAAGTTTGAAAGCCTTTTACGGGTAACATTTACTTAAATATTTTGCCCATTACTCATATTCCATTTTTTGTTCATGTATTTAGATTATTTAATAGAAAGAGTTTATTCCATGTTTACCTCCCATAGTTTACTTTGGAATATCTCAGGACCCTGATATCTGGTCATATGCTGCTTGCTTGTAACAAAACTGAAATGAATTAATTGCATCAGTTTTTGCGTATATATGCGTATCAATACACAAAGTTAGAGGATTATTTATCATATGCGTGGGAAGCATTTCTTATAAATTTGTGAGGTTCATTCATGACCCGGAATGTGTAAACAGAAGGTAATGATAAGGCGCTGGGTTTCTACGCCCCAATGACTGGACTTTTCCACAAATTAGTAGCAGATTTGATTAGATGCCCACTTAATGCAGGCGGTCGCCAAATGGTTTTTGGGATGGTGACTTTATTTGTGTTCCTGTATCATAACCCTCCTTTCTTTGGCAAACTGTGTAGAATTGGGGGCGGGTGATCCACTGGACAGGCGCGGGCTTGGGGGCGGTGCTGAGATGACCCTGCAAGTCCAGCAAGTCTCAAAGTGGGTAGATCCGGTTTTAGGAGATGATGGTTAAATCTGCCTGAGGATGACGTCTTCACGGGAGCCTCTGCACCAACCTCAAGGAGTTTTCTTTTTCAAAGGTCCTTTCCTTCACATGTTATTTATCTGTGAAGGGGACAGCAGGGAGGAGCAGTCTCTGAGCCCTGCATAGGACCTATTGCCTGAAGTATTGTCAGTCCCCAATCCTCTGGTGCTATAGAGAGGAAAGAGTAAGATAATGAAACTTTGAGGTTCGAACTTTGCGTTTTCTAGGAAAAAATAGATTTCTTAATATATGTGATTGTAATGGCAAACAGGGCTTTTAAATTCATGTGCATATAAGATAAATTTTAAATATTCTTAGAGAGTTTTCATGAAATATATTCACGTATTTCATCAGTTCAGTACAAAATGCAAAAATGTCTATTGTATAAAATGGGAGACTTAATCATGACCATGTTAGGAATCTTCCCAGTGACCCCTGGGAACACAGACCCCAGAGCGGAGACATGCTTAGACTGCCATCTGTTTCAGCGTCCCTGTTTCAATGCGCCTAGTGATGGATTCCTGTTCAAGACGTAGAAGCAGGTAACAAATCTAGACTGATAATAAATGGAAGCTGCAACCATAAAACCCCAGTGCAGATACAAGAGACTCTCACTGTGTCTGGCAGTGCCTCATTACCTTGTCAGTGTCAGGATGTGGCTCCAGATTTCCTGCTGCAATGAAATTATATTGGGGCTATCGCTGGAGCACAGGGCAGGCCAGTCACAGGAGGGTGGGGGCTTGAAGGGGGCCACGTGCTGCCAGATGTTCTGCTGGAGTCTGTCTCTTTTAAACTTGCTTCCCCAAAAACCCTCCCCTACCGATTTCTAACATCCCCGTTGCTTTAAGGAAATGCGCTTGGAAACCGCTCTTAATTTGGCTGTGTTTGTTGCCAACAGTCTTTTGTCTTGTCTTCCTAACCTCTGCAGAGGGGAGCTGGCGAGCAGAAGGATCCGATTTCAGCCAAACATGTGTTTCGCCGTATTGAAATGTGCACTGCTTAATAGAGTAAACACCAATATATCTGAGGGCCAGGAGACTGAATTAACTGATTAGTATCAAAGAGTGCTGGGGCCGTAAACGGTAATTGGCCACTTTCTGAGAAAAGGTAGAACTCCTTTAAGACAAGGTCTTCCATTCTCATTAGCCCCTCACAACTAGAAACCATCATTTAGCCTCACCAGGCCAAGAGAGTAAATGATTCTCCAATTTTGTATTCCTTTTCTTTGGATAGGAAAAATGGGTTGAGCTAATTACAAATTGTAAAAAACAAGTAAGTAAAATGCTTATGATACATTTTGCCTATACTTTACGTTTCCCTTTGACTTTTCAACAAGGTAAAAGTAGGATCCAATGTCACAAAGAGAAAGGTCACCTACAATTAAGTGAATGTTTAAAAAAAATACAAAAAATGAGGGACGCTAATAGTCTACATAGGTTTGAAATATATGAGAAATTAAAGCTGTTTTATTTAAGAAGCAAAGCTTGGATCAATTTTCCAGGCAATGATAAAGGAGAGGGACTCTTACCCAGAATTTTTTTTTATATTAAAATGTGTGAATCTGTACATTCTGCAGAGGTACCTGCAATCGTGAGTATTGAAACATACTAAATGTGGGAGTAATAATCAACATGAGTCCTCCCTCATTTCAATTTTCCAGAGACCGCGTGAGTTCTGCTGATAATCCTGAAAACGATTAGCTCTCTTCTCCAATGATGGATGAAGACTACCTCATCCCTTCCTTCTTGCTTCCAACAGTGGGTCAGATCCCCAGGTTCGAAGTCCTTAGATGTGCTTTCTGATCCTGGTTATTCTTTGTCAGCCTTCAGAGCCAAAGCCTTACTGGCATGCAGGTCCAAGGAAAAGTTTCTTTCCTCACTGTATCTTGCCTGTGTTTATAACCACATACACACGTAAACATATGAGCTCTGCATTTCCGAAAGCAATGATATTTTATCCATATCTTATCTATACATTTCTGCTTTGACATTTTATTAAAACATAAAATGAGTACGGTAACCCAATTTCGATCCTTTAACTCAAAAAGTTTATTTATTTATACATAAACTGATTAAAAACTTTTTTTTGCCTTAGGTGGGACATGAATATGTTTTAAAATCTCCATAAAATAGCACAAGGTACTCTGTGTGAACTTACCCAGGACATACAAAAAATTGTAAAATAACTGAAGGGTTAATAAAATAAACTCATTTATCTGCTGTAAATGTTATTTCTTCTTCTTTTTTCCTTTTTTAAACCAGGAAAAAAATTGAGAGTAATGTGCATTAAATCAAGCATTCACTTTTGAAGAGTTCTCAAAGTTTCTGCAAGATAAAGACCATTTCTGGTGACAATGGTTTTAAAAAATAGTTAAATCTCTACTGAGGATTTTAAGCATAGACTTTTTAAAGTACTAGTTCTAGGATTATGGAGTTTTATTAACCAAGCAGAAATAATTTTAATGTTTATAAAACTGGAAGCACTAATCTGTTGTATTATGAAGTGCATAGAAAACTATTTATGAATTTATTTTCTTTTTCTGTGTCTTGTTTTTTAAATTAAAAATAGGAAATTTAAGATTAGGAAAAATATTTAGTAAATATCAAAGTTTCAATTTTAAACCCACTTTAAAATTGAGAAATACTCAAAGAGCAATAGATATGTTAAATAATTGTACTAAAAATAATTTTCACAAGCCTCTAAGCCTCAGAGGGACTTTGTTGTTACTTATACATGTTTTGTGTTTTTATATTTCTTTTTTCTATTATTAGTAGTAGTCTTCACACATTGTTTTAATAAAATCTTTATCTCTTGTGTATTTTATTCTTCTGAACAGTAATAAAACCGCTTTCAGATTTTATGGTTTGTTAGGATTTAAATTAAATGCTATCAGATTAAGCATTTTCCTTGTGAAAAATGGGAAGTGTGAATTAAGCAGCACTTTGGACTGTGTCGTGTTTTTTAAATTAAAAATAGGAAATTTAAGATTAGGAAAAATATTTAGTAAATATCAAAGTTTCAATTTTAAACCCACTTTAAAATTGAGAAATACTCAAAGAGCAATAGATATGTTAAATAATTGTACTAAAAATAATTTTCACAAGCCTCTAAGCCTCAGAGGGACTTTGTTGTTACTTATACATGTTTTGTGTTTTATATTTCTTTTTTCTATTATTAGTAGTAGTCTTCACACATTGTTTTAATAAAATCTTTATCTCTTGTGTATTTTATTCTTCTGAACAGTAATAAAACCGCTTTCAGATTTTATGGTTTGTTAGGATTTAAATTAAATGCTATCAGATTAAGCATTTTCCTTGTGAAAAATGGGAAGTGTGAATTAAGCAGCACTTTGGACAGGGTTTTAATAACAGCTTTAGGAGCAGCCTGCAGCTTTATAATTTCCAGGAAAAGAACAGGATACATACACACGGCAACCAACTTTAATTACATTTTATACCCATTAATAGTCACATGCTCTGTTCATTATTTGAAAATTTAAGATAGGAAAAGAATTTCGAGGAACTGATTTTGAATGCACACTATTACATCCTGCCAGCAGGGGTCACAAAAGCATACACAATGGCTGTGGAGCAGTTCACTTCTTTTCGGAGAGAGCACCTTCCAGTACAGCCAAACATCTGCTCCTGAGAACAGCATTACAACCACATCTTCAAAACCGGGAAACATGAAGTTTGAACTCATTGAAAAGTCAGCTAGATTACTGAAAAATAAAAAAGGATATAGATTTGAATAAATGCTTCTGAATATGGATTTTTTTTAGGTCTTTAAAAAATGACTTGAATCTGTTACAAAGGACCACCTATATTGCATGTTCCCGTTTATACAAAATGTCCTGAAGAGGCAAGTTGATGGGGATGGGGGCAGTGGGTTCCCACTGCTGGGGCTATGGGGAAAGGAGGTTTGAATGGCGGTGAGGGCTTCTTTTGGGCAATAAATATTCCGGAATTGATTGTGGTGATGGATGCACAACTCCATCAATAGACTAAAAGTCACTGAATTGTACGCTTTTAAGTGAAGGTTTCGTGTTATAAAAACGACATCTCACTAGAACTGTTTCAACAGTGACTTCACACATGCGACACTTTAGGGATCTGTGTGTGGAAATCTCCAGGTTTATCTGCCTATGAGTGTTGATGGGTTTAGGGATAATAAACTACAATATGTCTTAGTGATTTACGTTTTTGTCAGTGATTTCACTTCAAATAAAGACAGATTAATTTACCCCAAATAGTTTATTGGGAGCTCTGGAAGGGAGAGCAGTCAGCTAGGAGAAGCTCCTTGGAGCGAGAGGGGCCTCAGAAGGTGTGGAACTCCAGGCTCCGAGCCAGACTCTGCCAGGGGCCTGCTGCCCACCGCCGGGGAGATTCTTCACCTTTCTCCACTCATTTTTCCTGTTCGTAAAATGCGGGGCCGAGCTTTCTCCGTAAGGTGCTGTTTTAACTCTACAAATTCCATTGACTCTCCTCAGGCTGTTTGCTTATTTGTGACTTACTGGAAACTTAGAAGCTTTCCAGTTCATTTCCAGCAAGCTCTCTACATTTGCATGTTATTCGAGTGAGGATGGAGAAACAATTTTATTGTCTAACTTTTGCTAAGCTTGCTTTGGAAGCAGATGTTTGAACCTTTTGCTAAATTACTTGAATTTGGAAGTCTGAATAAAACATTACTTACATTTTAAGGTTTTAATAAAATTAGTTTTTTATTAAAAAGACCTAATTAAACTTAAAAGAATTTCCCAAATTGGAACTTTATATGTAATAAATGATCTAGCAAGCAGTCAGATTCATATATATTTAATAAATACATAGCTTAACTATGCCCCTTTACTTTTAAACCAGCATTTTAAATTTAGAAAAGTAGTGATATGTATTTTCAGACATAGGAACATTTTTAGAGAAACGTGTTTTGAATTAGAGAGAGAAAATTCCAAATTGATTAACTTTCTACTCTTTTACCTCTCCCTTTATGAAGAAAGATTTTTTTGTGGTTCACTCTTGAATTCTCTCATTTCGCTGGATCTTTGTACAGCCAAAAATTGTAACATACTAGGACATTTGTTTTCTTTTCCTCTTCGAGATAAATACTTTAAAGACATCAAAACAAAAAGTCATCTGTCTGGTTCTCCCAAATCTTGTGCAATCCCACAGTACTATCTAGCCCTCACAGCATGCTGGCAGGTGAAATTTGCCTCGGTGCTTTTGACTTTGCCAGTTTTAACTCAGCTCCACGAAGCATTGATCTTTTCTTTTCACTGTCTTATTGCTTACTATGGGCATCCAAAAATGCAAAAAGAGGGTTGAAAATCCCCGAAAGTATCAAAGTAGAAAACATGCAAGAGCCTTGGGGAAACAGTCTTCCCTGCTCATGTGTTTGCATACGTGTTGGTTTGCTTTTCTTTAATTCATAGAGTCTGACTGCAGCGGTCATGTCTGCCCATCTCTCTTGAGGCTTATTTCTTTGGTGTTCAACATTCCAGCTCCTTGAATGTATGGGGCAGCCTCTATCTGTAGGTAGAATCCTGGAACTGGTGAAGTAATTTGAGATTATCTGGTCATCTTCCCACCCTAATAAGATAAGTGCTTTTCTCACGCTTATTCTGCATGGAGGACATGGTCTTCTTTTCCCAGGAACTAATGGCTGCTATACTGCTTTTCAGTGGCGAACTCATTTCATGTTGTCCCGGCTTGATGTCTCTTACAACACAGGGGTGCCTCTCTAGTTGTCCAGGGCCACCTGTCCAGAGCTCAGGCCGTTTAACTCCCTTACCAAGTGGCTCACATCTCAGAGCCAGGCTGTGCTGGCTTAGACTCGGAGGGAAGGTCACCACCCAGCACTTGTTCCCTGTGTGGGCTACAAACTGCTCATCTGTCTCGTCTAGAGACAAAGCACCCATATTTGTGGGCTCATGGAGAGCAGTGTCTCTGGAGACGGGAAGTCTGATGTCATAGATCAGGAGGCATCATCTCCAGAGTTATACAGCAAACACATTTTCATACAAAGAACAGAGCCACAGGAGGCTGCTTCCTTTAGTAATACGGCCAACAGAATGGCATGTGAAGCATATCCTCTTACTTTAAGGTTCCAAGCATGTCTGTACTAGGCACTTGCTGCCTGGGATTCCAGGATACCTTTGTCAGGAACAAGTCGCCAAAATGCACTCATAAGCAGTTAAAAGCTCTATGGGTTAAGATGCTCTATGGGTTAAGAATTAAGAATATGCTTAGATTTGAGTTCTAACCTCTGATTCCTAATACTTCATACAGAAAAGAGACTTGGAATTCTGTCATCATGATGCAGAGGTGGCAAAATAAAAACTTGAAGTTGTGTCTGGTTCGTTGGACAGGCATTTGTGTAAAGCTCATCTTTCATATGAAGCAGTCTGAGTGGCGATGGCTGGTTGCATCCTTTTGCTTTCTTTTTTTTTTGAGACGGAATCTCACTCTTGTTGTCCAGGCTGGAGTGCAGTGGCATGATCTTGGCTTACCACAACCTCCGCCTCCCGGGTTCAAGGGATTCTCCTGCCTCAGCCTCCCGAGTAGCTGGGATTACAGGTGCCCCCACTATGCCTGGCTAATTTTTGTACTTTTAGTAGAGATGGGGTTTCACCATGTTGGCCAGACTGGTCTCAAACTCCTGACCTCAGGTGATCTGCCCACCTTGGCCTCCCAAAATGCTGGGATCATAGGCAAGAGTCACCGTGCCCGGCTGCATCCTTTCATCTTCTTACTCTGCCTTCCAGGTTTTGTGAAGTGAGTGGAGCCTACACCACGGAAAGAATGAATCGATGAGTGAATGAACGAATGAATGAATGAAAGAAAACGTAGACTGCACACAGGCAGATCAATGCGGGCAGACACATGGACACACAGACACATGGACACACAGACACATGGACACACAGACACATGGACACACAGACACCTTCTACCTCCCATCATGCCCAGGTGGTGACAGTTGGGGGAACATGCTTGTCTTGAGCCTGAAGTAGACAAAGAAGCTCCACCCATGGAGCCTAATGGAAAAGGACATTAGGAAAAACGAAGGTGCTGAGGCATTAGGAAGTCAGCTGACCTCTCTAGGCATCAGCCTGAGGCGTCCTCGTTGGCAGAGACGGAATCGATGCTCAGAGAGAGCAAAGAGAACAGACACACCGACATTTTGAAGCCAGGATTAGGAGAACCATTCAGAAGCAGAAATAGTTTAATTATGAATAAGTTCATGAAATAGAACTACAGAAATAATTTCTTCTCACAGGATGTTATGCAGCACGTTTATGTTACAAATTGTAAAACAATTGTGATTTTTCAACACTGTCTAAGCATTCATAAGGTTCCTCTCACAGTGGCATTCAGTCAGGGCGGTATTATTTGTTTTCTATTTTATTTTTCAATTATTTGTGCCACAACTTGCTGTAGTGTAACTTGGAAGTTGTGGCACATACAATACCTGTAGGTGTGATTTTTTTTTAAGGAAGAACATTGAATTTTTTGGAGCTGCCAGGTGTCCAGTTTTGAACCAGCCTGTCTGGTATTTAGCTTTTATACTATAAAACAACTTGAGACAATTGTGCATATACTGATGCCAAATATGTTCTAATTCAGCACTCTTCACCACTGCATATGACCTGGATAAATCTCTCATCCTCTAGGCCCAGTCGACGTCCTCAGGTAACGCCCCAGGTACCAAAACTGAACTCTCCTGGGTCACACTGGGTGTAACCTGAATTCAAATTCTCACTACCTTCCCCACCAGGAAACAGGAAGCCCTGAGAAAGAGAAATATGCTCTCTTTCTAAAATCGTGATTCACTAGAGAACATTTTCATTTATGTAGTATATGGCAAGCATGTTTTGTGGTAAAGAATGAGTGATAGCTTAATTTTTTTTAAAGTTTCCATAAATCAAGTCTTTTATTCTTTTGCCAGAAATTTAAAGTGTTTTCTTTAATTTAAAAACATATTAATGCTCTTTTTAGTATTTTCTTGTAAATGTGAAATGTCTGCCAGTGCCTAGTTAAATTAAATATGCATGTACTCATTTACACAGCAGTTCTGCTCCTGGACTTCTCCACCAAAGAAATCACACCTACCTCCATCGGAAACAGGTGTGAGGCTTTTCTTCTTGTGACACTGTTTGAGGAGGTAGGGAGTGGGGACTCAGATGTCCGTTCCTGGGTGAGGGGACGGGTAACCTGCAGGGAGTGCACAGGCGGTTAGAGGTAATCCACAAGCTGCAGGCATTGCAGTGTGGACAGCAGGAAAGCACAGTGCTGAGTTTGAAAGCAGAAATGGAGTATGTAACACAGTACTATTTACATAAACTAAAAATACATCAGCATGGCCGGGCACGGTGGTTTACATCTGTAATCCCAGCACTTTGGAAGTCCGAGGTGGGCGGATCACGAGGTCAGGGGATTGAGACCAGCCTGGCCAACGTGGTGAAAACCCGTCTATACTAAAAACACAAAGAATAGCCAGGCTTGGTGGTGCATGCCTGTAATCCCAGTTACTTGAGAGGCTGAGCCAGGAGAATCGCTTGAAACTGGGAGGTGGAGATTGCAGTGAGCAGAGACTGCAGTGAGCTGAAATTGCACCACTGCACTCCAGCCTGGCGATAGAGCAAGACTCTATCTTAAAAAAAAAAAAAAAAAAAAAAAAAACAGCACGAGGACGGATCTATTCTAAACACATTAGAAAAGCTGGCTATAGGGAAAGGTGAATGGATGACAAATGGACACGGAAGGCAATCATGGGTCCGTACATCCATGAAGTGAGAAACAAGCCTTGCATGGACCAGTATCATCATACGCGATTACAGGAGGATACTTAACTTTTGGAACTTTGGGCTGAAAAAGTTCAAACACGCATGAAGTCATGAGCATATAAAGTTGAACGTGAACATGTTTTGTACACTGGCCTAATTCCAATTTCTAGAGGTAGCAACTGTTAGCAGTTTGAAACCATTTGTTGTATATTGTTCCAGACTCATTTCTGTGCACACAGAAAGTCTAATTTTGTTTTACAGAAATGACATCATGCTGTGCCTATTGCCCTGCACCTTGCCTTTTTCACTTACAATTTCATATCTATCCACCTATCTATCCATTATCTATCTATCCATCTGTCATCTATCCATTCATTTTCTATCATCTACGTATCTATGTATCTACATATCTATCATCTGACGTCTTCTATTTATCATCTATCCATCCATCTTCTATATATTATCTATGTATCTATCCATCCATCATTTATCTATTATCTATCTATCTATTATCTATCTATCTATCTATCTACCTATCTATCTATCTATTATCTATCTATCTATCTATCTATCTATCTATCTATCTATCTATCTATTATCCATCTATCTATTATCTATCTGTCTATTATCTATTATCTCTCTATTATCTATCTATCATCTGTCTATTATCTATCTATCTATTATCTATCTATCTATCTATCTACCTATCTATCTATCTATTATCTATCTATCTATCTATCTATCTATCTATCTATCATCTATCTATCATCTATCTATCACCTATCTCTTGTTGTTGTCCTTCTATGCCTGTAGATATGGACCAACTTCTTCCCTCCTTTTCTTCTACCTCTTTTTTCTTTCTTTCTCTCTTTCTTTCCTTTCTTCTTTCTTTCTCTCTCTCTCCTCTCAGCCCTGTTTATTGATAATTCAACAGAACCAGTTTGAAGTATGGAGAAATTAGGTCAACTCTACACTTTCACATGGCTTATTTTCAGCTTCCAATCTTAGCTAGTGACATGACTATGTTCTGCATGTCGAGGCCTTGCAGCACTCGCCTTCACTCCTGTGGCTGTAGTTAGACAGCACCTTAGGCTTGGGTGGACACTCGGTGAGCTCCACGCGCGTCCCGCTGTGCCACAGCACAGCTTTCTCCTCGTTGTCTTCTGGCTCTGACTGTAGACATGGAAAAAGCAGAGTCTTCTCCCTTGCACAAGGCTAACTCCTGCCTGAATCATCATGGGATTCTTTACTTTTTTTTGAAGATAAACTTCACCAGAAAAATGTCCAAGTGTTGATCAGCTGTTGAGAGTTTCTTTTGCTCTATTTGTTTTCATCACATTTACCTCATACTTTTATTTTTAATTTAATTTTGTGCAGTTTTTCTCAAGGCTGACACATCACCAACTCTGTTTTCAACAGTCTGTATTCCGCATTCATTGCTTCTAACATGGAGCTAACTTCTGCAATGATGTGGTCACCACTGGAACAGGAAGCTTGCTGTTCAGAATCTGGAGAAATTCTTGGGAAGTTTAATGCTGCCAGTGAGAGAAACACTCTGTGAGCTGTTCTCAGGGTCTGCGGAGACGGCTCAGGAATGGCAAAAACTGGAGGCATGAGAATGCTACCGAAGGGACAGACTGCAGTGCTGGGCATTGTGTAAGCCAAAGCCACCGGTGCCTCCATGTTTCTGACCAAATGCTTCAGTGCTCTTTAGTGAGTGTGTCACAGACAGGGTATCTTTGTAGAGATCCAGAGTTGGTACCATTGTGATTCTTAGCCTTCATATTCATCACACACTGGAAGGGCTGCTGCGTGCCAGGTGTTCCAGCCGGCCATCTGCGGGGGAAGGAGGAACATGGCCTGGAGATGCAGAGCTTCTGGGCAGCATAGCGCTGAACTGCTGCTAGCTAAGAATTGCTAAATAACTCAGGTTCAGCCAACTCTAATCTGTGTTTTATTTTCACTAAGCTTTTTGCTTACTTTAGTATAGGCATCCTTGGAGACCCAGTAAGAGAGTTAGTTAGAGGCGCTCTCCATGATGCCAGGACAGATGAGAGGAGTCTTAGGAGTACCGGGCCTGGTCAGTCTCCTGAGGCTGAGACTGTTCGTCCACTCCAGAGCTGGCTTTCCTCCTTCTTTGTTAACAGAAGTGAAATGTTACAGGGAAGGCAGCATGCCTGGCACCAAGGCATAAGCTATGATTGCTCTATCCTGGCAACTCAATTTCTCTTTGCCAGCCGTGGCTGGGCATTGACCCAGTCCTGCCACTGAGCTCTAGGAGAAACTGGCTTGGAGACGGATTTTCCTTGGCAACCCATAGCTGCATGAGAAGAAGCCCTTTAACTCCTCCTGTCTGCCCACATTGAGTGCTCCATGACACGTTCGGCTCTGTGCCACATCCATCCACGCACGACCTTTTCCCTGATTAGCTTCCCTCATGGCGTCAGGATGGCCACCAGCCACAACTGGGCAAGAAGGCTCCCTGCTCGTATGAAGGAGGCGCATTGCTTTCTCCTTCCCTGAAGGACCCTCTCAAAACTTTTCCATGCGTTCTTTGGTCCAGGTGGAAATACAGGAAGAATATTACCAAAAGCGAGTTAGATCATGTACGGGAGAAACGATGTTCAAAAGTCAAACACATTATCAGTTCAACACAAGCTGCCTAAGATTTTGGAAGGGCACAGCTTGCAGAAGGAAGGGACTGGGAAGATACTTTTTCTTTCTCTCCTAATCGGAGAAAGAATCTGGAGAGCAAGAGGAGGGAACGCCTTGCTGACCTGTTTGCTTTTAGGAGAGTGTAAGCCTCAGAATGAGACTTTTCTAGAGGAAACGTTGACAAAACCAGTCAGTCTTCTCTATGGATTTTGGAGATATAAAATTTTTCTTTACATGTTTGAAAGTTATTTTTTAGTGGTCACTTGTACAGTTTAAACAGTCTTCAATGTATATTTTTCTAGCAAAGGAAAGGAAACAAATTAACTTTAGATTTTGTTAGAAAAATATCTGTTGATGATTTTAAGTTAAAAATATGCTGGTAACCACTACACAGAGCTACTGAGTGTCCCGCAAAGCCGCCTCCTTGAGGCTCTCTTGTGTCACCCAATGATCCAGCAGCCAAAGGGATAATGGCCTTCACTGTAGGGTCCTTCCCAGTACTCAGATGCTGTCCATTCTGTTGGTCCATACTTGAGTCATGCCAAGTTTAATATATTTGAATTATCACTCCCACACCTTGGTGCACTTTTGTTGTTTTTGCTGCTAATGAAGATGGTGGTTATTGTAAAATGTTGTTGTTGTTGTACAGAAATGTAGTTGATTTTTTGTGCAGCAAGCTCAGAGCCAGGAATCTGGCTAGTATTCACTTACATTCTTTTGGCTTTTCCATGAAACGAATGATACCATCCGCATATGATGACAGTCTTGTTTCCTCCACTCCCATTGTAAATGGTGTGATAGAATGTATGATTGTTAACAAATATTGATTCCTCCCCACCCAGTGGGACATGAGTGGGCTGGCATTGGCCCTGTCCAAGCAGAGGCATTACCGCCACTTGCATTGCTGGACTGAGCTTCTCGAGATCAACAGAGAACCACAGGTCCCACTGGTGCTACCACCTTCAGCCTGTGTCCCAGAACCAGGAGATACATGGAGCAGAAACCCTGGGCCCAACTTTCAGCCTGCATCAAACCCAGATGTGCCCACTCCACAGTTGAGCTTAAAGATGTTTATACTCAACCTGGCATGTTTATTGTTGAGAGTGGGTAAGGGGGGATGTCAACATGTGGTCTCTCTGCCCTTTTGGTGCCCAGACCCAGATTCATAATCAGCCTACAGCCACAGACAAGGGTTGAGCAGAACTAGGGCTTAGAAATAACAGACATTAATTGATACATGACGGTTTTGGACTTATTCATGCATAAAATAAAACTTAGAGATGAAGGAAATGTATGGATGAAAGTGTGACAAGTGAGAGAGAGTGAGCAGCTGCCTCTCAAGTCTGGCAGTGCCACTAAGCCCGGAACAGAACCAGAAGAAGAATGAGAAAAAACTAGGCAAAGAGAATTGTGTTCTAGGTGAAAGGGAAACACATCCAGCAGCCTGAGAATAGATGTATTTGCCCCATCAGAGCATGAAGGATCTCAGAGAAGTGGAATAACTATCAGTGAAACCATCCAAGCTCTGGCCAAAAAGCCAGATGTTCTTTATGGAAATATTTACCTACCATAATTGGGCCTTTTGGATACATTAATGCTATGTGTATGGAAGAAATAATATCTAAATGTAGTGAATAAATGTCACACCACACCCTTCTTTGCAAAAAGACTTGTGATTTAGGAATGGGGTTTTAAAAGGACATTCATGAGCATCTCTCAGTTTTTAAAAGCACAGATGTATCTTGTTATAGTTTTCAAACTTTAAGCTTTGATTTGGCCATTGCTTGAGAGCTGGGAATTTTCATAAGAAAATTAGTGACTAATACCAAAAAATCTTCTTCAGCTCTACGGAATAAAGTTGTAAAGGAGTCAGAGTGGACAGTCACACATGTTAAATGTGGTGCTTTAAAGTCACAAGGACAAATTCACTGAGAACTTTAGTTGGACGGGACATACATAGACTCTGAGAGCCCGAGGTGGTGGTCAGATGATTATTGCATCTACTTAGTTCATTTTTCAGATGATGAACAGAGACCCTAGAGGGATTAGGTGATTTATGTAAAGTTATGTAGTCAATTCATATAAACATTTATCACTAGAAGTCAAGATCTTCTATTTACAGATAACCTTATATTAATATAACTTTACATTAATTAACTTTTTCCATCTTATCTATTATCCCAGCATCCACTTATCTGATTCTAGGAGTGCTGAACATTAATTTTAAAACAATTCTGTATGTGTGAGAGTCCTGAGACTCATTGTCAATGTTTGCCTTTATTGGAAGCACTGGAAGTGCTGTCTTTCCTACCTGAAGCTCTCTTGCCCTTGGGTTCTGCGAAGCCACATGTTCTTACTTCTTCTTCATTTCTGGCCACTTCTTGTAAGTATTTCAGTTGGTGCCTCTGCCTGAGCTATTCGAAATCACAGGCGCTGCCCAGCCTTATGTCCTTGAGTGGATTATCTTTCTGCTCCCCCAGATTCTCCTCAGGGGAGCACTCACTGCCATCTCCTAATTACCAGCTCTCTGCACTTCCAGCCCCAGCATTGCCCGAGCCTCAGTCTCAGTGCGTCTGCGAGTGATGCCATTCTCCTTTAGGATGACTTCTGTTCTCTGGCCTTGATTAACACCACCATCTGCAAGGCAAGAAACCCCTACCTCATCTTCAACTCTTCCCTCTGTCTTTGTACAACTAGCTGACCTCCTTAGCTATGTCAATTCTGTATCTTAAATGTATCTTATGTCATATCTTCTTTTTAAAAATCTATACTACCAACCTAGTTTAATGAATACCTTAGCCTGATGATAGAAGCATAATCTTCAGCCAATTCCTTTCCCTGTTCATGTCCTTCATTGTCATCAGTGGTCTTTCTAAGATGCAGGATGAAACATGATTTTCCTTGCTCAAAATCCTAGAATGGTATCCCATTGCCTGAACATGGAGGAACAAACACCTTATCAGGACTTTCTTTGCTCTCTGTGATCAGACCACGACCTCTCATTTCAATTCAACCTCCATTATTCGCCTATCCCACAACCTCCCCATACTAGAACTAGATACTTCCTGCCCTTCGTTTATTCTCCTATCCCACAACCTCCCCGTACTAGAACTAGATACTTCCTGCCCTTCGTCCTTCAGTTATTCATGCATTTTGCAATAAACTTTTCCTAAGCTCCTAGGCCGGGCGCCGTGGCTCACGCCTGTAATCCCAGCACTTTGGGAGGCCCAGGAGGGCAGATCACCAGGTCAGGAGATCAAGACCCTCCTGGCCAACATGGAGAAAGCTCGTCTCTACTAAAAATACAAAAATTAGCTGGGCATGGTGGCGGGCGCCTGTAGTCCCAGCTACTTGGGAGACTGAGGCAGGAGAGTCGCTTGAACCCGGGAGGCAGAGGTTGCAGTGAGCCGAGATCGCACCACTACACTCCAGCCTGGTGACAGAGTGAGACTCTGTCTCAGAAAACAAAAAACAAAAACAGGACAACAGAACAAAACATTTACTAAGCTCCTATCATTTTCTAGATAATTTGGTAGATACTTTCAGTTCAGAGCTTACTCTCCACCAAATATTCTTAATTTTCTCTGAACATGTGTTGATGAAGTAATCATGAAAAAAACAGATTAAAACCTGCATGTAATATTGAACACAAGCAAGAAGACAGACAATTAGGATAAAGTATGCTAAGTGTTAAGACAAGTTAAGCATAGGATACTGTAGATGATTTCCCACCTATGTAGGAAACCAGATGCAGACTGAGAATCGGGCAGCTGTTGACCAGTCAGTGTAGACTTTCAGGAAGAGATGGTGCCTGATGACACTCCAAGGCAAGCGGGGAGGAACCAGTCCAGGGAGAGATGGCAACTGATGGAGAAATGGCCCGAGAAGGTAAGAAGCATGTGGGCCAGTACATGGAAGCAGGGGCAAGACTCCCCTGCCAGGGTGGCAGACGTGAAGGAAAAAGGGGAAAGGCTTCAGTACTAATGACATTTAATTAATTGTTTCATATATTGCAAATTCTAGGGGTAGGTAGTTCAAGGGTTGGAATGGGAGCTTGGCAGTGTCACCAGGGAGCCACGTTTCCTCTGCCTCTGGCTTCTGTCCTCACGGTGTGGGCTCCTCATCTTCAGCCTCATTGCTTTGTATCCAGTCATTCCCCTTTACCCATGTGGGATACATTCCAAGACCCCCAGTGAATGCCTGAGACAAACAACAGTATCAAACCCTGTGTAGACTATGCTTTTTCCTGTACATACATACTATGATAAAGTTTAGTTTATAAATTAGGTACAGTAAGAAATGAACAACAATAGCTAAAAATAAAGTAGAACAATTAGGTTGGTACATTGTAATAACAGTTATGTGAATGCTGCATCTCTCTCTCAAAATATCTTTCTTTTACTGTACTCCCCCTTCTTTGTTTATCTTGGGTAACTGAAGCAACAAAAAGAAAAACTTCGAATAAGAGTGGACTACCATGTTCAACTTCTTTAGTTTATTCCGCAGTTACCAATAGTATCTAAATTTCAGTGGCTTAAAACAACAGAGACTTATTTCTCACTCACATTACATGTTGTCTGCAGGTTTTCACTCCAGAATGTAAGTTTGAGGAATAGCTTCATTGGAAACATACCATCCTCATGAGAGAAGAAAAGACAGGCAGAGAGAATCACAGAGCCGTTCTCAGAGTTGACCTCGGATAAGATGTATGCTACGCTGCGTCGCCTAAAGCAACTCCTGGGCCATACCTAAGCGTCGAAGGCTGCAGGGACATGCTTCTCTCACAGGAAGGCATCACAAGTTACATGACAGTCACTAGGGATATATTATTCTCTAATAGGAGGACCATAAATAATTGGGTGCAAAGTGTAACTATCACATCTTTCGAGACTGCAGAATTACTGCCCACAGTTACCGTTCACAAATGAGATCAGAGTCAGAATAAGCAGCAACTTTTCTCCCCATCCTCTTTAAGTCAAATATGTATTTGCAATGAGTAGATGAATGTTACCATAGTTTGATGTTATTCCCATTAGCAAATCAACAGATGTTTCTCAAAAAATGCATCAGGAAATACAATACGATTTTGATGCATCGAATTTTTAAGAAAATATAAAACATTAAGAAATACAAAAATTTCACCATTGTAGTAGTAGTTATTGCCTAAATTTATTTAGAATTTTTTATGTGCCAATTCCCAAAGCAGAGAAATCATTGCATTCTTCTAGGCTTATTCAACTTTCAGCGTGCCATTCTTCCCTATAGTCAGTCATTGTTGAGTACTCTGGAAAAATGAAATTCATTTTCATTTCATTTTTGTTTTAAGCATGAGATAACTCTTTCTACGTTGAAAGGGTTTTAAATGTTTTTTTAAACAATTTTCTCCTAGGGGAAGAATTTCAAAACACCTATTAAGGTGATTTGAAATATATCAAAACAATGGTTTGTATTGTTTGTATTGAAATTCTTCTGTTTGTATTGAACTCCTCCTCTCCCCTAAATCTGTAGCAACCTGGACACAATCTAGAATTGCACAGCAGATAATGAAGACCTTTTCCGTTCGTGCTTCTTGGGTCCTCTAGACTTTCACATGTTGGGCATTGACTAACTTTCAAATTTGTTGTGTTGGTCCATGTTGGAGAATATAAAATCACCCAACATTCATCTTTATTGTGCATACATTTGCTTATTGATGGTTAATAAAGAAATCTACAGCATGGGTGTAGCATAAATTGGTAGAGACTTTCTCTGGCTACCAGGAAGTTCAACAATGGCCTCTATGACTTTAAAACCTTAGAGTACTGGTAGGCTAATTTGTGAATCTTACTCTATGCAATATGAAGGTATCAAGTGATGTTGTGTTACTTCCTGCAAATATTCTGATGTTACCCAACTTCCCAAGTCTCCACTCCATGAAGGCCTGAATTCTTGAAATGGAGGAACTTCATGATGACTTTAAGCCATTCCACATGGGAATACTTTTTGCAGATATCTCATTGCTATTTTGGAAAGCAGTCGTCGTGTGATTTTGATTACAGCATATGCCGTATATCTGAGGATTGTTCACATAAGCATTAAACATAAAACTGTCTTGGAGTGTGTCATGGATTTTGAATCTGAAAAAGTGTGAATGTGTATACCACACATGCTGGGCTATTGGACGACGCTTGCCAAATGCCTTTCATTCCACTTTCACCTTTAACTGAGGAAGGCAGCACTTGAATACACTGTCTGGGTGGTGTGAGAGCCTGTTTGATCAGGTGTTGATGGCAAGTACCTAAGGCTGGGGTCAAGATTCAAGCCCTTTAATAGAGACGGGGGTAGGATACCCAAAAGATGAGATGCATAAAAAAGCACAACAATTTTCTCCTACGGGAAGAATTTCAAAACACCTATTAAGGTGATTTGAAATATATCAAAACAATGGTTTGTATTGTTTGTATTGAAATTTTCTGTTTGTATTGAATTCCTCCTCTCCCCTAAATCTGTGGCAACCTGGACACAATCTAGAATTGCACAGCAGATAATGAAGACCTTTTCAGTTCGTGCTTCTTGGGTCCTCTAGACTACTCAGCAGCACTCTGAATGTACTCTGCTACTTCTTAGCATATGAGCCAGAATAGTTAAATTTTTATCCTCCAGGAACGGATGCCAAGAGTTTCAAGCAAAGCATATTAGTAATATTTTTTAAAAGATTGTTGTGAAGTACTTCCAAGTGGGGAAGATTTAAAATCTTATAACCAAACCCAGGTGTGCACTTATACAACCAATTTCATTTTTATTACAATGAAAGGAAATAAGAATCACTGAAATCCGTAATTGACCATGAAATCTCTCATTTTAGTTTTTATTTAATTATCTTGCCTTCTAATATTTTGCAAGAAGTGCTGAACACCAGTAAGCCAGAATTTGATGGATTTTATATTTTTTTCTTTGACCCTACATACCTTCTATTCACAGCCCATGATGAAATGACTGAATTTCGGAGGTCTGAAGGAGGAGGCCTCTAGACAACTCAGAGGCTCTACATTACTAAGTGTTTGTCTATGGGTCTATCCATCAGCCTATTCTCTACCTATCTGTCTTCATTGTTGTTGCTGTTGTTGTTTGTTTGTTTGTTTGTGAGACAGAGTCTTGCTGTGTTGCCAGGCTGGAGTGCAGTGGCGTGATCTCGGCTCACTGCAACCTCTGCCTCCCAGGTTCAAGCAATTCTCTTGCCTCAGCCTCCCAAGTAGCTGGAACTACAGGCACGTGCCACCATGCCCAGCTAATTTTTGTATTTTTAGTAGAGATGGGGTTTCACCATGTTGGCCAGGATAGTCTTGATCTCTTGACCTTGTGATCTGCCAGCCTGGGCCTCCCAAAGTGCTGGGATTACAGGCGTGAGCCACCACACCTGGCCCTGGTCTATCTTTTTATTCAGGGAGCTTAGGCCTCAAGCTTGAGATAAAATCTGTCTTTAAGTGTGGTTTGGGTGGAACACCAAATAGACAATGCCTATTCGGTGCCATTTCTGACATTTCTGATCTCCTGTGTGATCAATTATATAGATGGTCATCATACCTAATAGGCTTGACTGTATTAAAAATAAGGCAAGCCATTCATCTTTACTGTTACTGTCTGAATATTCACTTTCATATATATGTACCATTCAGACAGGTAACTTGAAGTAAAGCAATCTCCTTATGTGCCCTCCGGGTTGAAATTGTAACAGTCGCTAAGGTGTAAATGCATATTTATAATGGTAAAAGTAAAATGCTTTAATAAGTAATGATGAATATATTAGCAAGGCCATTTGGCCCCATATGCAAACAGTAGCCTCTGATCCAGCTTTTGTCCAATATGAAAATAGTCATTTTGTCTCTGCATCTCTTCCGGTTAGCTCTGAACCTGGGTATGTGTTGAAATTTTTCATCGAGTAAAGACTATCAAGCAGATTTATATGTTGGGTGCCTTCAACCCCTAAAATCCATGAACTCCTAAATCTGAGATCCCTGTGGCTATCCTGATTTAGTTCCGTTTTCCCCTTACATTATGTGAAGTTGTGCACCTAAAATAAACTGGCACTTATCTGAGCTCATTGAATGAGGTTTCTGTTCCTCGCACCTAAATTTGACACACTAAGCCAACCACCTTTTATTCGACAAGCAACTTGTAGCCCTTCCAGACCCTGTAGAGCTTCTGTGTTGGTCCATGTCAGTCCGTGTTGGAGCTCTTGACTGGCTGCAAGTTGCTTTGGTAAATAAAAGGTACTTGGCTTAGTGACTCATTGGTGATGAGAATTGTGATTTCTGATGAAGTGAAATGAAAAGTAGAAACTTGGCCAGGCCCAGTGGCTCACGCTTGTAATCTCAGCACTTCGGGAGGCCGAGGTGGGTGGATCACTTGAGGCCAGGAGTTAGAGACCAGCCTGGCCAACATGGTGAAACCCTGTCTCTACTAAAGGTACAAAAAGTTAGCTGGGCGTGGTGGCACATGCCTGTAGTTCCAGCTACTCCAGAGGCTGAGGCAAGAGAATAGCTTGAACTGGGAAGGTGGAGGTTGCAGTAAGCCAAGATCACGCCACTGCACTCCAGCCTGGGCAACAGAGGGAGTGGGTCTATCCATCAGCCTATTCTCTACCTATCTACCTTCATTGTTGTTGCTGTTGTTGTTTGTTTGTAAGACGGAGTCTTGCTGTGTTGCCAGCCTGGAGTGCAGTGGCATGATCTCGGCTCACTGCAACCTCTGCAGTGAGAAAAAAAAGAGTCTGAAAGAGGTGTATTTTGCTGTCTGCCTCTGGCTTTGCATGAAGATTCATCTCTTGCAAACAGGCAGAGGCCGGGGTGCAATGCAGTTACCAGCCACAGTTGACTTTGAGCGGGCAGCCTGCGGTGTTTAAGGATTATAGGAACAGGTTCAGCTGGGGACTTTGAGGCACAATAACTTAATTTCTTTCACTTAGTCTTAAAATTTCTAATATATTTTATACTTGTAGGAATTAAAAAACTTAAATAGGGGCTTTAAAGGTAACTTCGTTACTCCAGATGTCTCTATTTCAAATGGTGGAGAACTGGCAGCTTCTAAAATTAACTTCTATTTATCTACATCAGACGGCCTAAGATTCTTATTTGAAAGAATTATATGATAATGTTGCAATTGCTGTAGCCATTCAGTCCTGCAAAGGGAAAATGCCAAGAGTAAGGTATTGGCTATGTTTTTCTTGACTTGACTACAAACTGTTGAACTTTTGGGAAAGGCCAAAAAAGGCCCCTTTTTAAAAATAATTTTCCTTCCTGTGCTTGAAACCAACTGAGAAATAAGACACAGAGACACCAGGTAGAAATTAAAATGTCAGAAATTTTACTGAAGGAGTGGACAGAGACTGATCTGTGGCCAAATGGGCTTGAGGATGAATGTATCTACCCACGGCTAGGCGCTCCTGGTCAACCGCTGGCCTCCTCAACCAACCATGTGGTCAAGACTTCCCCCGATCTCCAGGCAGAGAGATCTGAAAACAGAGGGGAATGCTGAGCTGAGCCAGCTCCGTTCCTCCTCCCCAAACTCACCAATCTGACCATTCGGTTTCCCTCCCAAGGCAGGAAGGAGTGAGGGCTGCAGGTGGAGAGCAGGCTGCCGTTCTCAGCCGTGGCTGGATATTAGAACCATCATTCTTAGCAAACTATCACAAGAAGAGAAAACCAAACACCGCATGTTCTCACTCATAGGTGGGAACTGAACAATGAGATCACTTGGACTCGGGAAGGGGAACATCACACACTGGGGCCTGTCATGGGGAGTGGGGAGGAGGGAGGGATTGCCTTGGGGAGTTATACATGATATAAATGATGAATTGATGGGTGCTGACGAGTTGATGGGTGCAGCACACCAACATGGCATAAGTATACATATGTAACAAACCTGCACGTTATGCACATGTACCCTAGAACTTAAAGTATAATAATAATAATAAAAAAAATTATGTCAGTTTTTACTACAAAAAAAAAAAAAAGAACTACTGAGAAGCCTGGCAAATCCTGACGTGCAGGTCACCTAAAGGAATTACACAGAGGTTTTTAAGGGAAGGCATTCATATTTTTAAAACTGCCCAAGTGAACCATTTTCCAGTCTAGGCTGAGAACACGAGCTGCAGTGGGAATTGTCCACATGGAAATGTGAGGCTGGGCAGGGAGGTTCCTCCATCTGCTACTGCTTCCTGGAGGGAACTTGATCTGGGGTTTTGGATGTTGTCTTGGGCAGTGTTGGGAGAGAGTGCAAATGCTGATGGCTCCATCTTTTGAGGCTGTGCTGATGTGTTCCTCAGGACTGGGTAAATAAACATTCCATGAGAGTATCTTGCTGTTGAAGGGAAGTAATCCTGTGGAAATGTGCAAATACCTTGTAGAGGCATTGTTTAGGTAAATAAGTGCTCAAATTTTCTAAGACTAAATCCATACAGAATAGTAAAGATTTGAAACAATCCTCAGAACAAACTAAGCCTAAACCACCAGGCCAGTAATTTCTGTGCATGTGTGCAGCCTGAGGGCTTAATGATGCAGCTGACACTGGTCACACAGAGCCACTGTGCTGACCAAGAGGGAGTGTCCAGCAGCACCTCCAGAAGTCTGCACTTGCTACCTCAGGGGTATTGGTAGAACACGACAGATATGTTGGTGTGCAAAGGGAGCAATGCTGTCATAGTTTGACAGCAATCTGGATGGATGATGGAAAGAATATTTCCCTCCCTATTTTGTCTCTTGTCCATACCTTTGAGCCATTCTCCTCTGAGCGTAAATCTCCCACTAGTTACTCTCCTATTCCCAGTTGCTAAGATAATGAATTATTGCTTGAACTTGTGTTGGTCGATTGGCGCGAACTCACTGCCACTTCTAGGGAAAGGAAGAGTCCTTCAAGTGACCTATCCTAACGACTGTAGGTCATCAATAATCCCACCGTTACTTAGTGATCTACCCTAACGACTGTAGGTCATCAATAATCCCACAGTTACTTAGTGATCTACCCTAACGACTGTAGGTCATCAATAATCCCACAGTTACTTAGTGAGACATCATTGTGGGGGTTGGTACAGTTCTAATCACTTTATAAAAATAATGGAGAGAGTTTGGGCCCATGAAACATACTAGCTGAGCAGGAAGATCACACACACACACACACACACACACACACACACACACACACACACAGACTTAAACACCTAGGCTGGGCGTGGTGGCTCATGCCTGTAATACCAGTGCTTTGGGAGGTTGAGATGGGTGGATCACTAGGTCAAGAGATCGAGACTATCGTGGCCAACATGGTGAAACCTCGTCTCTACTAAAAATACAAAAATTAGCTGGGTGTGGTGGCACGTGCCTGTCATCCCAGCTACTCAGGAGGCTGAGGCAGGAGAATCGCTTGAACCTGGGAGGCAGAGGTTACAGTGAGCCGAGATCGAGCCAATGTACTCCAGCCTGGTGACAGAGCAAGACTCTGTCTAAAAAAAAAAAAGATTTAAATATCTGTGTAAGATCTTAGTATTAAAAAAATCAGGTGCTACGAGCTATAAGTTCCGTAGTGCAGAAGAAGAAATGTTCACTGGGAACCTCAGGAAGGCTTCTCATTCAAATATTTTGTCCTGCCTGGTTAACGTGTGAAAGCTAACCAATGAGAAGAGCTCTGCTCTCACCAGTGTGGGCCAACAGTGCTTCGTATGAAGCACGTCTTTTCATTCTGATGCTTTGACATCCAGGGCCTTGCTGACCCTGGAAGGGATGGTCTCTCCCAGGGTTCACTCGTTCCTAGAGACAGCAAAGTGAGTGCACCTTTTAGTTGCAAACCAACCAGCCCAGAGTCCACATTCTAGTCACCTCCTTTATAGGAGGCCACTATCCCTCTGCCATAATCACCACAGGACCAGGTAACAGGTAACTAGAGACAGCCGTGTGCCTGAGCCCACTGACATTACACACACTGCCCAGTCCTAAAGCTGCTTACACTGCCTCTTCTGTTCCTTCCTGCTGAGACCACAATAAAGGATCTTGCCCCAATTTCCCCTCACTCTCTCTGTCTCCTGGGCTTCGCCATGCAGCCCATGTGGCATGTGGCATGTGACGTGTGCTACCCTCTCCCCTTCGGAACTGTGACTAACAAACTGTCTTCTCAATGATAGCCATCTAGTCATCTTCTGATCTGCTGGCCTCACCATACCTGAATAAGAATAAATCCTACATGTTAAAACCTACCTTTCTCCTGCTGCCTTTGAACACAGTCTCTCCCTCTCTCTCTCTCTCTCTCTCTCTCTATTTCAGGTATTTCAGTCCCCAGCAAGCTTTCTAATGCATTCAATGTGAGGCTTGGGGTATTGTCAAGTGTTTTTTAGATAGCTTTGATATTTTTAGGCCATCTACTTTTCTTTCATAGACTTTTCCATTTCACTTTTAACATCTTGTCTTTAAATACATAAAGTATTTTTTAAAAACTTAATTTTGAGATAACTGTACATGCAGTTGTAAGAAATCATGCAGATAGATCCCACATGTCCTTCATCCGGTTTCCCCCAGTGGTAACATTTTGAAAAACTACAGTTCAATATCGCAACCAGGAAAATGACATCGGTTCACTCAGATTTCCCAGGCTCTACTTGTGTGTTTGTGTGTGTATGTGTGTGTGTGTTTATGTCCATCACATGGGCAGATCCTGTGGGCACCACAGTCCAGATGCAAAGCAGAGAGCAGCTCCCCATAGGGATCCCATGTGCCACTACCAACTTCTATTCCACCCTCCCTAGTCCTTGGCAGCCACTAACATGTTCTCCATCTCCATAATTTTCTCATTCAGACATGTTAAATTAGCTGTTATATAAGTGGAATCATACAATATGCCACCTTTTGGTGTTTTTTTCCCACGCAAGATGCTTCCCTTGAGATGCCTCCAAAGTGCTGTGTATATCAGAACATTATTCCCTTTTATTGCTGAGTAGGGTTCCACGGTGTGGATGTGCCAGGGTTTGGACATTATAACAGGACACTATAACAGCAAATATGTGGTTGTTTGAATCAGATACTTGCCACCTCTATCAGTCCCCAGACTCCACATTCAGTAACTCAAACATTCTTACCTCCCGTGGCTGCCATGTGACATCCCCCCATTTCCCACCCTTGTCAAAGCTCTCCTGTCACATTCAAAGAGAATCTTTTTCTAAAATCAGAGGACAGACCTCTCTGTAACCTCAGGATAGTTAGTCATTTTCTGTGCACCTCATTCCTGGAGATAATTACTCATTTTCTCTTTGCTTCATTTTCCCCTTCTATATATGGAAGTAGCAAGTGTTTCTATTTCTAACGTTGAAAAGGTTAATGTGGTCACTTGTGTTTACACAGCCTGAGAAGGGTTGTATAAATTATTCAGATTATGCGTGTGTGAGTCACCTCTCTCCCTCAACTAGACCTAAAGCAATAGGTCATCAAAAATAGCACCATCAGCAGAACACCACCTTTTCCCAGCCAGGCCCTAGTCCCTGCAGCACTTAGTTCTCAGAATCCTGCCTTTCCAGGGGCCCAGGGCTTAGACTTTGTCCAGGAACAAACCACTTGACGTTGGCAGACAATTATTCATTATCAGCTCCTTCAGAAGGAATTAACTGGACCTGCATAGGATTGGACTGACTTGATAAAGGCCAGGCAGAGGCCATACGAATTCTCTTTTCAGACTAAAATTTTGTCTGTATCCTGGACTCCATGCTTACCACATCGTATTTTTATTCATCTAATACCGAAAAAGAATGCTTATGCATGTATAGCCATCATCATAGAATTATCAGAATTTTAGACGTGTTGGAATTTCAACCAGACTAACCTCTGGATGTTCCAAGCTGAACTATTGCTATCTGAACACTGTGGTTCCTTAGCCACAGCTTCAGGGCAATTGCATCCCTTCTGCTGGGCTCAGGGTCTCTGTACCCAGCACGATGGACCCTGCTGCCTGGGCTGTAGCGGGAATATGATTTTGAAAGTTTCCCCATTGATTACGATGATCATGCAGATAGGGGAACTCTGCCTAGGGGGCACTGCAGGAAAGCCCCTTCCTTAAAATATGCAGGGTCAGGAAACTATGCAAAGAGACTGAGATTGCTTTGAGGAGTCTGGAGATGAGCTGGAGTCCTCACAGTTCGAGACGTCGAATGCTCCAGCGGACAGGCACTATGTGGCCCAGCTGGCTCCCACGCAGAACAAGCGTGAACTTGGCAATTGTTCAGCCTCTGATGGGGGACAGTTGGGCTCTTTGAGGTCATTAGGAGAGTGTGTTCAACTGACAAACAGAAAATCCTGCGAACTGGATGTTCCAAAGGGCTGATGCTATGTCCTATGTCCTATGGCTGGTGCATACCTTGGGGTGTCAAATATGAGATAACATACTCCAACTGAAAGCAGTCTCTGTTACTCATGAAACAACACAGAAATTCCAAGTAACCAGCTTGCTTGCCTCTGGGGACTTAGTACAGGGAGACTACCTGTAGAAAATCAGAGCAAGATACCCGCCTTTTGCAGCAATGGCTACAGCAAATTACCATGGGTCTGAATGACACTAGTAGAGGGCTGATTTCTAGGCAAAGAAAAGCAAGGAAAGGGAATGCTGTTATAAAAGAGCAAAAGTTTTGTGGATCTTGAAATAGAAGTAATGCTAGTGTGTAAGGCCCTCCAGTCTGTTTGTTATTTGGTGCCATGTTCCATACACCTGGTTTGTTTCTAAAAATCACATGGCAGGTAAATGTAAAGGTGAAGTTTCTCACATAATGACAAACATGGTAATTTAATCTACTTTTGAAGTTCCCTTACTTTTAAGTAAGTAAAGCTGCCAGACTTTTGCATTTTCTGTGATACTGAAAATCATGTTTCCAACAGGATGCAGCTGTTAACAGCGTGGCTTATTTGCAATGAAGCTGAATTGCATGTGATTTTACCACCAGCATTTCCAGTCTCGAACCTCTTAAGTGCCAACCACATATTTCTGAGCAAATAAGTACATGAATAAGGTTGCCTGTTAGCAAGAAAAGAATGCTACTTTGTATTATATTGACTTGCATTGCCTTAAAGAGAATAGAACTGCCCAATACGAATATAAATTGAATATAAATTACTTTATAAATCCAGTGGCAAAAAGTACTTAATGGTTCCAAGTGTCTGCTCATATAGTCTGGACAACTCCAAGTGGACAATACGTGTTTGATCAGTTAAGGTCCTCATTGATTTGCTTTAATGCGACCCCCAGAGCAAATGCCAGAGAAAAGGCAAGTAGGCAAGGCAAAAAAACTTTATTTACAAGCCAATGTGAAGGAGGGAGCGAGGTTCACCAGTCTCCGGCGGTGGAGGCCGACGAAGTCACTCCAGCGTTCTTGGGCGAGGTTCCTAGGTCCGCACAAGAGCAGGGGCCGAGGAAGTTCGCACCATGCGCCCGCCGGAGCGGCTTTTATGTCCTAGCCCGGGAGTGGGCGGGCAGTGGGTGGGACATAGGCGGGTCTGGGGCGGGGCGGTAGGCGTGGCTAGGCGGGTTCCGGTTCTTCTCCGTCGGAGGTCGGGTTGCGCCTGCGCAGTCGACCCGTGTCTTTCCCGGGCGCGGGAAAGTTGACGGTGAAGAACCCGGAACTGCGCCATCTTGCCTCTGTTCGTCTAAACACTCATGTTTTCTAATCATTCTTTATTCACTCTTTAAGGCTTCATTTTTTAAATTCCACAGCTGGGAAAAGTGAGGACAATGATACAGGATCATAGCTGCCTTTTTGAAGTGGATTTCTTCAGCATGCAGGAAACACGATGTTTTGTTTTTCTTAATTTTTATCATTCTTTCAATTATTTTACCAGAACTCTCTTCTTCCATGTCTGGAATATTCCTGATGGGAAGCTGGACATTTAGGATGAAGCAGCAGGACTGTGTTAAGAGCTATTCCTCCCAAGAAGTCATGTCTTCTTCAATAATGCTAGGTAACAGTTGTTCTTCAAAAATTATCTATCTATCTATCTATCTATCTGTCTATCTATCTATCTATCTGATCTATTTCTCTATCATCACTGTATCAATTTTCTATCTATCTATCCATCCATCTATCTTAGGAAAGCTCCATATATTTATGGGATTTTTCTTACTAAAATGTGACCGTCTTCCTTTTAGAAGCCAGAGGAATGCATGCTGCTCTTTCCATGCCCTGGTGCCTGCCCCTGGTGCATAAGCAGCACCTAGCAACTAGCTGTGAAAGTTGCCGCTGTGACTTCTCTAGAGTTTCTGGGCAGCAGAAGGTATTTATCTTGAATTTTGTAACCCAGATGTCTGCTGAGGCTTATAAGGCTCTAGCAGCAATGGCCCACCCTGTAGATAAAGCTGTCCCTTTTTAGGGTTTCTACCCCCAAATCCTTTCACACCAAGCACGCCTGAGTTCTGTAGGGTTTATAAAGGTCTGGGTGTTTCAGGGAAGAACGAGCTGCCATCTCCCTAGGATCACTCTCCTTCCTTTCTCCTCCTGCATCTCCTTTGAATACCCTCCAACCCAGAGTGCCGACCCCCTCTTCCCCAGAAGCTCCAAATGCCTATTTCTCTCTCTATCATGCCCTGAACTTCTCAAGGCAGTCTTTATAACACACACAGACACAAAACACAACTCTTCCTAAGAGAAATTTTAATTAATTTTTCTCCACCCTGTTCTGTTCATATTATTCAGCATTGTAGGTGAAACGTTTATCATGTTAAAATCTGCCATTCTTCAGGGATCTGAAGCTGCTGGGAGAAAAGTTTCAATATAAAGGAGGGCCCTGAAGTGCACAGACTGTGTTTGAAAAAGTCAATACAAGAAAGCAAGCATGCTTTGAATATTTCCAAAAGAAGGTGGACAACCAAAGTCTCTAACTTTCGTAACATTTGAAGATATTCGAGACAGAACAATAACTGAATAATTTAATTGCTGCAAATCATACAAAATCTTTAATATTTTGCATCACTGTGTGTATAAAACCAGACATTTATTAAACAGCGCATCAAAAATACAGTATGCAGATCATTTGTGTTTCACCTGACCTGAGGAGCTGGTTCAGTACCTCATGCCCAAGGTGATGCAGTTGTGTCATGTTTCTCATAAGAATATTTGCATTTGCATATGCCACATATTTTAGGAGTAATTCAAAGTGAAATAATCTCACTTTACTCTTACATGGTTAATTCTTAATAAAGTAGAAATAACGTAATACTTACATTTGTTATAAAATATAAGTAATGTAAAATAATAAAATTTTGAGTAATTAACATCTTGAAGCAATTACTTTGTATTTCAAATTATTTTTTTCTCTGCTGTTTATTTTAATCTCAGCAGCATTATAATTTAAGAGCTCTTATTTTCTTTAAAATTGTGTTGTAATTTGTAAAGTGCTTCGTAGTCAGATACTTTTGGGACGTGTTAGCTGAAATCGTTGTGGACACTGGGGTGCGATGCTGAATCAGGCCGTCTCGGTGCCCTGGCAGCGCACACTCACAGCCTTACCTTGTTATTCTGCATTTGCCCCATCAGGTCCACTCTCCCTGCGCTGCCCTGCTCTGGATCCCTTTATATTCAGCATCGAGCTGGTCCCTTCACCCTCTGGCCTCAGGTTGAGTTCAGGCGATGGGGGCATTGGTGTGAAATCAGAAGGCTGGAGGAGAAGGGGCTGGGTCTGTCTTCCCCCATATCCCACTTCTGGACTGGGTCATAATGGCTATGCCCCTTACTTATGATCCCAGCTCCCAGCTCCTCCCTATCCTAGGCCACAGCTCTGCTTGGGTTTTGGAATCCCTCCTCTCTCTCCGTTTCCCTAAGGCCTAAGGCACTGAACAACAATCAAAAGAAAATGGAATTAGAAGTTAGACAAGGAAGAAAACATTCACATAAAACAGAGGCCACAGGAGATGAAAGGAGACATAGCTGGAAAGCCTCTGACAAGAGGGAACTTTAATATGCCACTCTCAGTAGGAGGGAGAACAGGTGAACAAAAATACACAATGAGAAACGAGATCCAAACAACATCGTCTTTGAGACAGACGTTATGGGTGCACAATTTTGTACTGTGATAATTACCCTCACTTTATCTCGGGCACTTCACTATTCACAAAACTTGATCATATATTAGGTCACAAATAAAACATCAATAAATGTCATAAAGAAGAAGTATTTCAAACTACACTATCTAGGCACAATGCAATAAAGTAAAAATTATTAACAAAACAAAACTGTCCTGCCACATGAAAAATGGAAAACATTCTATTAAACAACTCTTAGGCAAAGGGAAGTACAAATAGAAATTATAGAATTTTAAATAAATTAATGATAATGAAAATATCACATGTCAGAATCCATAGACCATGCTTAAATAAGTGATCAGAGGCACACTGAGTTCCTTCTTGACCTATATAAGCGGGAATGTCTTAGAGTGGTGGTGGCAGAAACCTGACTCAAACTGCTATAGGGGTACTTGCTCTCTCTTATCCAGGTAAAGCTCCGGAGCTCCTTATTTGAAGTTCTCCATAAGTAAGGACACTGGATTTATTCCACATATGTAAGTGGTTAAACTTTCTTTAAGCCATCCACAGATTATCCTCAGCCTTCATGACTGTTTCCTGAGAAACACGGGTTATTAATGCTGATTCTGAATTTGGTGCTATTCCAGGAAACTAAAAATGCCTCTATAATTAAAAGTAGGGCCTTATGAAAGTCAGGTGATGCAATGAGTCTTGAGTCTTTCTTATAATGGATCCAGAATGACCACAAGTCACAAATCCTGGTCATTCCCAGTCCCAAATGCACAGACAGAACAGCTACCTTTCTAACTGGCAGACCACTGGTTACCGGTCGATGTAGTGATGGCCCTTGGAGTAAAAAGGGTTAGTTGGAAGCCCCTAGAATTGCCTAGTTAGTGTCACCTCTCACCAAAATAGTAAACCAAAAGCAATGCCCACTACTGGAGCTGCAGAGATTTATGTCACCTTAAAAGATGGGAAAGATGCAGAGTAGTGATTTTTACTGCATTTTCACTGAACCCACCTGTGAGCCTTATGCTAAATGAGAGGGGTCTTGCCGAATGACTCTGGATTATCATACACTTAATGCCCACAGCTACAATTTTCTGGATGTTGCGTCTTTACTAGAGTAATATTTCTTTGTAATGATATGTATAATCCTCTAGTGAGCAAAGGTAAAGATAAACAGATCACATTTTTTTTTTTTTTTTTTTTTACAGAGTCTCGCTGTGTTGCCCAAGCTGGACGTCCAGGCTGGAGAGCAGTGGCCGGATCTCAGCTCACTGAAAGCTCCACCTCCCAGGTTCATGCCATTCTCCTGCGCCTCAGCCTCCCAAGTAGCTGGGACTACAGGCGCCCGCTACCGCACCCGGCTATATATATATATATATATTTTTTTTTTTTTTGGTAGAGATAGGGTTTCGCCGTGTTAGCCAGGATGGTTTCCATCTCCTAACCTTGTGATCTGCCCGCCTCGGCCTCCCAAAGTGCTGGGATTACTGGTGTGAGCCACCGCTCCCGGCCCAGAACAGTTTCATTGGGATGGAGCAGCAGTACACACTCACTGCCTTATATCAGGATTCTATCAGTTCTGCTCTCTGTTACATTTAAGTCACATTAATCATCTTGATTTCCCATAGAGCGTTACGTTTGCCTTTATGATTACTGGGCATAGAAATCAAGAAACATGAAGTGTCCTAGATGCTTTCGTGAAACGGAGGGTTGGAAACAAACCCTGAGGAAGTTCTTATGCATTAGTGAAGTTTCTAGGAGCAGAGTGGTTGGAACATGTGGGATATTTCCATTAAAGCGGGAGAGAAGATTGGTGAGAGAGGATGTCAGTGAAAATGGAAGAATAGGAACCTCTAGGGGCTATCCCTCGCATGGCACTTAGGAAAAAAAAAAAAAAGATTTGCACCAACCAAGCAAACGTTTAGCCAGGAGAAAGGCCCCTGAAAAAGGGTAAGTGAGCTTTGTGGCATTTTAACTTACTCTGACCCCAACAACCCCTTCCCAGCTGCAGTGGCCTCGTGAAGACTGCAGTCTGCACTTCCACATGGTTACCTGATTCAAGGGGAGAAGAGTGGGCCTTTTCCCCAAGGAATGTGACTGTCTGTTTTGATCTGACTGTGCTTTCTCCAGAGGACTGTGGCAAGGGCTTCCTTTTTTAAGCCTAATCTGTACCTTGTCAGACTGAAACAGCTACGTGGTTCCAAAAACAATAAAAGTCAAAAGTTGGGCAAACAATAGGCATGCAAAAAGCTGGGTGGGAATAGTTAGGAAATAGGATTTGTTGGGGGTGGAATAGAGGTTTTGAAAATGATATAGAGGTTTTGAAAATGAATAGAGGTTTTGAATTGATATTAATTTACAGACTGCAGGTATGGGGAACTTAAAAAGCCACACACATACTCAGGGAAGGACACATGCTCAGAAAGGAACAGAGAAGACCATAAACTTTCACCTTTGGCTGGTCGTTGGGTAACCACAAACAGGAAGCGAAGGCTAAGGCAGAGTTGTAAATGGTCTCGCTGAGTGGAGTGTCGTAACACAGAGCCAACCTGAAAATACCTGGGAACGCTTCCATTCCTTTCCTTTTCTTCCTTCTCTATTTTATTTCTCCTTTTTCATACTGTAATATTAAAAATATCAAATTTCCAACAAATTCATTCAAAATCACTTGACAATGGATATTTTAAAATTCAAAACATTCAACTTCGGTAAGAAATATTATGAAGTATGCAAAGAAGCCAGAAATTATGATGTCTTTACAGGGAAAAACTATAAATTAACAGAAACTCTCCCCGAGGAAGCAAAGACATTGGATTTACTAGAAAAAAACTCTGTCTACCATCTTAAATATGCTCAATGATCTAAAGAGCACCATGGACAAAGAACAAAAGGCACGAGAAGAATCATATCTCAATATGTAAAAAATTACAAGAAGAGAATGAAATTATGAAAATGAATCAAATATAAATTCTGGAATTGAAAAGTATTACTAAAATGAAAAATGTATTAGGGGGTCCAACAGCAGATTTTAGCTGACAGAAAAAAGAGTCAATAGGTCAAATGAAACAATCTAGTCTGAGAAGCAGAAAAGAGAAAGAAATGGAGAAAAATGAAGAGGGCCTAAGAGACTCAAGCAACACCATCAAGTGCATCAACCAAGGCATAATGGAAGCCCCAGAGGCAAGGAGGGACAGAAAGGGACAGAGAGAATGTTTGATGAGATAATAGTTAAAACTTCCCAGTTTGACAAAATACATGAACCTCTACATTCAAGAAGCTCAATGAACTTCTTTTCAGGTAGAATAAACTCAAAGAGATGCACAAGAAGACACCTCATAGTCAGTCAAAAGCCAAAATCAAATCTTGAAAACAGCAAGATAATAGCCTCAGCACATACAAAGGACTGTCAGTTATACAAACAGCAGAAACCATGGGACCAGAGGCAGTGGGATGACACATTTAAAATGCTGAATGCTTTTCATATTCAGCAAAAATATTCCTCAAGACTGAAGGATAGATTAAGGAATTTGCAGATAAACAAAGGCTGAGGAAGTTCATTCCTGACAGGCTTGCCCTATAAGAAATGCTAAAGGGAACCCTTCAGATTCAGACAGGAGGCAATCACTTGCCCTAGGAAGAAATAAAATACAAATGTAAAGGTAACTTCAGAGGTAAATACTAAAATCAGTATTACTGTATTTTTGGTTTACAACTTCTTTTTTTCCGTGATGAGTTAAAAGACAGAGGCATGAAACAATAATTATAAATCTATGTTAATGGGCACACAAAGTATAAAGATGTGATTTGTGATGATGACAATCTAAAAAGGGAGAAATGGAGCTGCATAAAAGGGTTTTGTATAGTACGGAGTCTGTAAATTGATATTAATTCAAACTACATTGTTACTAATTTAGGATCTTAATTGTAACACCCAAGGTAACAACTAAGAAAGTAACTATTAATAAAATGTACTAAAAGGAAATGAATAAGGAATAAAAATCATACACTATGAAAATCAATCAAATACAAAGAAGCTAGCATGGAAGAATTAAAGAATAAAAAAGATATGAGACATACAGAAAACCAAAGCAAAATGGCAAAAAGTAAAGTGAGTGACAAACTATTGAATCTTGTTCTGCCCACCATGGAGAAAAAGACACAGTGCTGAGTGGTTCTCTTTCAATTTTGTGTGTGTGTGTGTGTGTGATTTTTTTTTAAATTATTATACTTTAAGTTCTAGGGTACATGTGCACAATGTGCAGGTTTGTTACATATGTATACATGTGCCATGTTGGTGTGCTGCACCCATTAACTTGTCATTTACATTAGGTATATCTCCTAATGCTATCTCTTCCCCCACTCCCTCCCCACAATAGGGCCTGGTGTGTGATGTTCCCCTTCCTGTGTCCAAGTAATCTCGTTGTTCAGTTCCCACCTATGAAGTGAGAAACATGCTCGGTGGTTTGGTTTTCTAGTTCTTGCGATAAGTTTGGATGAGAATGGGTGGTTCCAGCTGCATCCATGTCCCTACAAAGGACACAAACTCATCCTTTTTATGGCTGCATAGTATCCCCGTGGTTGGTATATGTGCCACCATCTTCTTAATCCAGTCTGTCACTGATGACCATTGGGTTGGTCCCAAGTCCTTGCTATTGTGGAATAGTGCTGGCCAATAAACACACGTTGCCCATGGGTCTTTATAGCAGCCATGATTTATAATCCTTTGGGTATATGCCAAGAAATGGGAGGCTGGGGGCAAATGGTGTTCTAGGTTCTAAGATCCTTGAGAATCACCACCCAACTGTTTTACAATGGTTGAACTAGTTTACAAGTCCCCACCCAACCAGTGTAAAGTGTCCTATTCCTCTGCCATTCCTCTCCAGCACCTGTTGTTTCCCTGATTTTTTAATTGATTGGCCATTCTAACCTGGTGTGAGATGGTAATCTCATGTGGTTTGATTTGGCATTCTCTGATGGGGAGATGATGACCACATTTTCAATGTGTCCCCTTCACTCTGAAATTGAGGGCAATAATTAATACCTACCACCAAAAAAAGTCCAGACCCCAGACGGATTCCACAGTCAAATTCTACCAGAGGGACAGGGAGGAGCTGGTAACATTCCCTTCCTGAAACTAATTCCAATTAATAGAAAAAGAGGATCCTCCCCTAACTCATTTTATGAGGCAAACGTCACATCCTGATACCAAAGCCCTGGCAGAGACACAACCAAAAAAAGAGGATTTTAGACCAATATCCCGATGAAACATTGAATGGCAAAAATCTCAATAAAATACGCAAGCCAAATCCAGCCCAGCAACATCAAAAACTATCCACCATGATCAAGTGGGCTTCATCCCCTGGGATGCCAAAGCTGGTTCAACATCACGCAAATCAAAATAAACGTAATCCATAACATAAACAAGCCAAAGACAAAACCACCATGATTACTCAATAGACGCAGAAAAGGCCTTGACAAAATCCCAACAACCCTTCAATGCTAAAAACTCTCCATAAATTCAGTATTGAGGAAATATTCTTCAAAATAATAAGAGCTATTTATGCAAACCCACAGCCAATATCAATACTGAATGGGGCCAAAAACTGGGAAAGCATTTCCCTTTTGAAAACCGCCACAAGACCCCCAGGAATCCCCTCTCTCCACCACTCCCTGTTCAACATAGTGTTGGAAATTCTGGCTAGGGGCCAATCAGGCAAGAGAAAGAAATCAAGGGGTATTCATTAGGAAAAGAAGAAGTCAAAACGTCCCTGTTTGCCAGATGACCATGATTGTATATTTATTTAGAAAACCCCAGCCCCAAATCTCCTTAAGCTGATAAGCAACTTCAGCAAAGTCTCAGGATACAAAATCCATGTGCAAAAATCTCTTTCAATTTTGTAGACAACACATGCCACATTTGAGCATGCTGCTCTGTAAGCCTACTGAGTCAGCTCAGCATAAGAAAAGACTGTAAGGACTCTAAGCTCTTCTTCAAGTTGTTCTAATCTCTGAGCAAATAAACCAGCAAACACAATGGCACTGGGAGTGTCTGTGGAAGGTGAGGCTGTGCTGCCAAGGACAGGCAAGTCTCAATAGGAAGCCAGCAGAGCAGATGCCTGAGGTTTTAGAGGAAGGCTATGCCCTTTTGTGGTTACAATTATTTTCTACTTGGAGGGCAGCTCCTGGCTTGCTACTTGTCCCTTGCAGAGGTGGAATGTCTAACCGTGGGATACCGAGTGACAACATGGTAGATGCCCATTGTGAACTGGGTGTTATACAATTAATTGAATTATAAAGTTGTGCCACATTGCATTCCATAATTAAAGAAAATGGTATGTGTGGGATGGAGCTAAGCAGGTGCCAGAGGGCACAGGTAAGTGGCATGCATGCACAGGGATTCAGACACCACGGTACCTTTTCCTGCTGCGTCATAACTTCTCCTTCAAGCTGAATCTGTGGCCTCATTGGGAGTTTCCTGTATGAAATGAACAGAATAGGGAAAAGTGTGGGCCTGCTTAATGGACGTATCTTGTGAAAAAGTAAGGACCTTGGTATGAAATGGGGTCTTGGAGGAAACAGACACACCATCTAAATAGTGTATATTTACATATGGATAGGCAGGGTTAAGGGAAATAAGAAATAGCACCCCAGGGCTAACAACACTGAGAAATCGATAACATGCTAGGCCTGAAAGAGCAAGAAAAGGTGATGGCTGTGGGAACCTGAGGAGGCTTGCAGTAGACAGAGAAGGCTACCTCCCTCCAAAAGATCTGGGGATTTGGGAAAAGTATGCCATGATGGCCAAGTTGTAATTTTGGAGAAAGAAAGTTCAAAGGATGAATACATTGACTTCTCTCACCCCCCAAGTTCAAGTTTTCTCCTGATGCCTCTGAAAGGGATTCAAGGGATTTGGAACTGACCGAAGAATAAGACTTGACCATAAGAGGCAGCAACACCCAGCAAGCTTCACTGGGCAGCGCTAGGATAGGGTCACATGAAAGATCCCTCACAGCAGGAGACTAGCCAGTGGCTTATGGGAGGGACACCATCCAGAAGGCAAGGAGAGCAAGGGAACTCCTGGGGAGAGGGGAATTAGAAAAGGGGCTTACGTGTCCGGGTGATGCCACTCAGAAGCACGATAGTGGGGCTCAAGTTGGAGAGCTCTGAAGGGCCTTAGTGGTTTGGGAAGCTTGTAACCATGAGGCTCTATCTTATAATGGCCAACAGATGCAGGATGAGGTGTCTTGGGGTATACAGAGCATTTGGGCTCCAACTAGCCCCACATCTGCTCAGCTGGGCTATTTTTAAAATAATTGGATATGCAACAACTTGAATTTGACACCTGTGGGCTTTTGAGGTAATGGATCTCAGCCTGCAGTGAAGAAATAAACAACCCAGGAGTCTATTTGCAGAGGCCATCATCGACTCATTTCAATAGCTGCCACCAGCTGGCCAAATCCATCTGGCAGCCAGAGAGCAAGGGAGTCTGTCTGATGCACTTGATAAAGGTCTGGCTGCTGGATCACAGAGTAAGGTGGGCGTGGACCTGGACAGGCAAAGGGAAATGCACAGCAGAGGTCTTCCTGGTGCGACACCAGCAAGAAGTAGTGCCAACAGCTACTGTATCCTCACTCTACCCATCAACCCAAAAATAAACTGTGAATTTGGTAGAGTGGGACAAATTTGGAGTGATACATCTGGTTTTCCACTGACTTGAGTTTCAAATTTATGCTGATTCATGTGTAGTGGATAAAGGCTGGTCAAAAACTGGAAAAGAACAGGACTGTAAGAGTAGGGCAAGTAGGTCTGGGAGAAGGTGTGGGGCACAATTCTCAGACATCAGTGTTCTCACTGGCTTCTGTCTGTGGCTTCCTCACTTTAGCATGAAGTTTCCCCCTCAACTACTGTAGCGGGGGAGGAGAATGGTGGAAAGTTTCATGCTAGAATTCAATGCACACATCACTCCCACTCACAACTTCTTGGCCTGAACTGGTTACACTTTCTTGCTTGTGGGTGAGAAAGTATAATCAGAGACACTGGATACTGGTGACTCCAAGCAGCCTCTAGTGCATGCTCATATAAACCATTTTATTCAGTACCATGGTGATAATTTCTCAAAATAGTTAAGTAGTATTTAAGAATATAAGTTTTATAAAGCTGAAGGCATCACACTACCTGACTCCAAACTAAACTACAAAGCTACAGTAACCAAAACAGCATGGTACTGGTACAAGAATAGACACATAGATCAGTGGAACAGAAAAGAGATTTCAGAAATAAGACTGCACATATATAACCATCTGATATTTAAAAAACCTGACAAAAACAAGCAATGGGGAAAGGGTTCCCTATTTAATAAATGGTGCTGGGAAGACTGGCTAGTCATATGCAGAAAATTGAAACTGGACCACTTTCTTACACCTTATACAAAAATTAATTAATGTCAAAAGCAATTGCAACAAAAGCAAAAATTGACAAATGGGATCTAATTAAACTAAAGAGCCTTTGTGCAGCAAAAGAAACTCATAACCTACAGAATGAAAGAACATTTTTTCAATCTATCCAACAAAGGTCTAATATCCAGAATCTACAAGGAGCTTAAACAAATTTACAAGAAAAACGCAAACAATCCCATTAAAAAGTGGGGGAAAAGACAAGAACAGGCACTTCTCAAAAGAAGACATTTATGCAGCCAAAAAACGCATTAAAAAAACCTCAACATCACTGATTATTATAGAAATGCAAGTCAAAACCACAACAAGATACTATCTTATACCAGTCAGAATGGTGAGTATTAAAAAGTCCAGAAACAACAGATGCTGGCAAAGCTGTGGAGAAATAGGAACACTTTTACATTGTTGGTGGGAGTGTAAATTAGTTCAGCCATTGTGGAAGGCAGTGTTGCAATTCCTCAAAGACCTAGAATCAGAAATACCATTTGCTCAGCAATCCCATTACTGGGTATATACCCAAAGGAATATAAATCATTCTATTATGAAGATACATGCACATGTATATTCACTGCAGCACTACTCACAATAGCAAAGACATGGAGTCAACCCAAATGTCTATCATTTGGGTAAAGAAAATGTGGTACATACACATCATGGAATACTACGCAGCCATAAAAAGGAAGGAGATCATGTCCTTTGCAGGGACATGGATGGAGCTAGAAGTCTTTATCCTCAGCAAACCAACACAGGAACAGAAAACCAAACACTGCACGCTCTCACTTATAAGTGGGAGCTGAACAATGAGAACACATGGACACAGAGAGGGGGCAACACACTAGGGCCTGCTGGGGGCAAAGTGTAGGGAGGGAGAGCATCAGGAAAAATAGCTAATGAATGCTGGGTTTAATACCTAGGTGATCGGTTGATAGGTGCAGCAAACCACGATGGCGTACATTTATCTATGTAACAAACTTGCACGTCCTGCACGTGTAACCTGGGACTTAAAATTAAATTTAAAATAAATAAATAAATAAATAAATAAATAAGAAACTAGGAAAAAAGATACAATATAAGTTCTAGAACCACATTATCTGGGTTCAACTCAAGTTTCTGCTCCTTTCTAGTTGGACGCCTTGAATAAGTTCCCTAACACCTTTGAGCTTCAGTTACCTCATTTGTAAAATGAGGATAAGAAGAAGACTGACCTCATAAGGTTTGCTGTGAAAATTAAATTACTTAGCATATTCAAAGTAATTAGCACAATGCTTACCATGCAGTACATTTCCAGTAATTGTTAGTGTTATTTCTTGAACTGATTTCATGAATGGAGACCTGTTAGCTGATAGACGGAAGAGTTGGAATCGAATTTGAAAATATATTATCATTTGAATATGAACTCTTCTCTTTTCACACATTTACCTGAAAACTTTCCTAAGTAATATCAGTCCAATATATCTAATCATGAGGGTTTTATGCCTTTTTTAGCCTGTGTTTTAGTTTGATGCTTTCAACCCAATTACTTATGCTCTAGACCTGGAAACAATTTTTCTAAACATTTAGAATTTGTCAAAACTGTATAGGGATAGGATCTTAATAGCTCTTAACAGTTTAATAGATCTAAACTCAGAAAATTTGGAATTCCAGTTGGTCTTTTAGCCTGCTGATATAGTTTGGCTGTGTTCCCACCCAAATCTCATCTTATATTGTAGTTCTCATAATCTCCACGTTACGGGAGGGAACCGGTAGGAGGTAATTGAATCATGGGGCGGTTACCCCACCCTGTTCTCCTGATAGTGAGTGATAGTGATTCTCACAAGATCTGATGTTTTTTTAAGGCTTTTCCCATTTTGCTTGGCAATTCTCCTTCCTGACACCATGTGAAGAAGGACATGCTTGCGTCCCCTTCTGCCATGATTGTAAGATACTTGAGGCCTCCCCAGCCCTCTCAAGCTGTGAGTCAATTAAACATCGTTCTTTATAAATTACTCCGTCTTGGGCATTTCTTCACAGAGGCACGAGAACAGACTAATACACCTCCCTCCCTTCCTTCTTTCCTTCCTTCCTTCCTTCCTTTCTTCCTTCCTTCCTTCCTTCCTTCCTTCCTTCCTTCCTTCCTTCCTTCCTTCCTTCCTTCCTT
>NW_016814432.1:4156153-4316507 GCF_001698545.2 Rhinopithecus bieti | reverse complement strand
GGGAATGAATGAGGCAGAGAAAGGTGTAGCTCTCCTAAAGAGGACGGAGGAGGCCCCACACGGACTAGCACAGGACCCACAAGAATCTCCGCCAGGAGAGTCTTTCTTTTCTTTTTCTTTCTTCCTTTCTCTTTCTTTCTTCTTTCTTCTTTTTCTTTCCTTTCTTTCTTCGTTCTCTTCCTTCTCTTCCTTCCCTTCCCTCCCTTCCTTTTCTCCTTCCTTCCTTCTTCCTTCCCTCCCTTCTCTTCCCTTCCTCCCTTCTTCTTTCCTTCCTTCCTTCTCTTCTGTTCCTTCCCTCCCTTCCTTCCTCCCTTCCTTCCTTCCTTTCTTCCTTCCTTCCTTCCTTCCTTCCTTCCTTCCTTCCTTCCTTCCTTCCTTCCTTCCTTCCTTCCTTCTTCCTGCCTTCCTCCCTCCCTTCCTTTCATTTTCCATCTTTCTTATCACACAGGGAACCCTGCAAGTGAGGCCTTATGCAAGGTGACAGCCACTATGACACACCTGTTCCGGGTGTTTGTCAGCAGTGAGAAGGAATGATTCTGGACGGACTTGAGAGGCTTATGTTCTCATAGGACTCCACAAAGATTGGTCTCCATAGTTCTCATTTTTAAAAAATGAATTAATTTAAAGTTCACTGACTTGTCTTCATGATAATATGTTAATGGGGATTTACTTGGAATTCATTCTAGATTTCCCACCTCCCCCATTCCTTCGAAGACTTTATTATTGAAAGACATTTGTGCCCTGGGTGTCTGAGTAAAACCCTTATCAAAGGGGCTAAGCTTTATTCCTGACCACACTGTAGAGCAGAAAAAAATCTCCATTTATTAATCACCTCAAGATCTTTAGGTATAAGGTTTCATTTGAAGAATTTTGCAGGGATATCATATGCATGATGAATGTTCCACTGGCTATTCTGGCCTAATTTTAGGGTTTTACAGTTGCTTTTGGTTATGCATGTTACTAAATTTACAAAATCTTTCATCTGTTGCAAAATCCCAGGATGATTCTCACACAGAGGAAATTTTCTGACAAGTAAACATTTGAATGTGAGCCACTGGTAAGGCAATACTTCAAAAGAAAATCACTGGTTGTAGCTGACTTTTTTTTTTGGTGGAGGGCCTCCACCACCCTCCACATCTATATTTACTGTCATTTCACCACCACTAGGTCAAATTATAAGGAAAAATAAAACTTAAATTAAGTAATGTTGTAAATACAAATAAAATCCATATAGAGATATGGACAGTGGGGATAAAAAGGTAAAATAGCACAATGTAGGGAACTTCCCATTCATTGCACCAAATAAGACCCATAACAGGATTTAGAAAATTTACTAAATAGGAAAAGCAATTCCAAATTTCATGGGAATATTCAGGAGGAATAGTGGGAAGGCCAAACGAAAGCACTGTAGAAAAGAGGAGAGAGACACACACACCAGAGTTACCAAGATGAGTAGAATTTATGCTTAGCATTCCAGGAGCCTGGGACCACGGCTCAGCGGCCACTAGACACACGCAGACGGGCCACGGACACTAAGCTCTGAGATTTGGCTGACTAGGTTTAGACCTGGTCTCAGTGATTATTTTAGTGGTTTATATGTCTTAAAATAATAGTCTTTTAACTTTCCTGTTTAAACATCAAGCTTGACTACTGCAGTTTCATTTCAAGGATCCCTTGTAGTTGGGCGAATCAAAAATGTTTTTAAAAAGTCCTTCCCTTTTGAGCTGATTTTTGTGAATATTGTCACATATTCTTGGGACTTTGGTTTCACCCCAGTTTTCTAATGACAGGCACGTTGTAGGATTCTGCCCGTACCCCAGTGTGGACTGACCTCGACGACCTGAGCAATGACTTGTCCAGGCTCTTCAACTATTAAACTAGCTTGTAAATCTTCTCTGTGCCTAATGTCTCCACCAGCTCCTTGTCCGTGCCTTCTTAGGTTGTTGTTAAAACTGTAAAGACATGAATTCCTGTTTTCTATGACCTGAAAGAATTCCACAACACTAGCTATAGTTGCTAGCTATAACTTCCCACGCTGGCGAAGAGGTAGACAGTAACCATTTTATAAAAGGGGAAGTAATGCTTTGCAAAATGGTTACTGTTTACTTCTTTGTCAGCGAACAATATTATTAGGATATGTCTTCAGGTAGAAACCTACACTCCAAGCCCAGCCATTTCATATTTGGTCAATCAATATTGCTGGAGCAAGCTTTTAACATGGAGACACAACCCACTGAAACACATGCATGGACTCTGTTTAGGGAAGTTTTATGAACTCCACCTGGACTCCCCCAGTTGCCAATAATATTGCTAGCTCATAGTGCCTCACCCAATACTCTCTCTCACCTTGCTTGGCCCTCCTTTGGTTCTCCCCTCGCTGCCTTTACACACTGGCTGCTTATTTGTGTGCTGGGAAGACAAAGTCAAAAAGGACAGACACAGACCCCGCCTTGAAAAAGTGATGGGAAGAGAAAGGGAGCATTGCCATACTGAGAAATTCAAGCTGTGGTGGGGCCCACACCGGGTGGGGAAAAGCTCAGGAGAGCTTCCTGGAAGGTGACATTGGAGTAGCAGTTGGAAGGATGCATTCGTTCTGTGAATAAAGCCAAGAAAGGGCATTTCTGGGCAAGAGGATGGCATGGAAGTACGAAGCGCTAAGAGGAAGGAAAGGTCAAAAGATTACAAATTGCCGCATGAGCTTTTCTGCCTATGGCAGCTCCACTGGGTGGGCGTTCACCTTCCCTTGCTTGGGATTTGGGGTTTGGTGTTTGCATGGTGACACGCGCCGGAGATAAAAGGGGTTTCTGGGGTCTTTCGCTCTTAGTTCCAGGTGAACTACCTTGTATCAGTCCTGTCCTCTCCATAAGCACTCCTTGGGCCGAAACAACCTTGGCTTCCTGTCTCAGGAGCCTTTTCTACTGGTGCAAAAGCCCCCAGGCTACCTGGTTACAGCACCAGGATTAGATTGGCTGGTTTTACTGCTGCAGTGCTTAAGTAAATCCGAATGTAGGAAAATCACTGTTTTAAAGCAAGGTAGTTTGATCAGTAAGTTAGAATGACACTGATCTTTTCCTGGGATAAACGTAGAATCTGATCTGTAAGATTCTATTCACTTTATGCATCTTCTTGAGGGTCAGTATTCACTCCTTCAACAGCTCATGACCATTATAAAGAAAAATAACCTTCTTTTAAATGCTTTAACACAGTTTCCAGAACTTGCAACGTAAGAATCATTTGGGATGCTTGTTACTTAGACCAATGACTAGGGCTTTCCCCTGGGAGTTCTGATTTAATAGGTCTGGGGGTGGGCCCTGGGAACTTCTATTTATTTTTTAATACGTGTGCTAGGCAGTTCTTATTGTCAGGCTAGAATGGGAAACACAGTGTACTTAGCCCCGTGTTATACTGGATATTAGGCAATAAACAAAGACGTCTACTTACACCAGGCAAAGTATGCATGATGGCATTGATGATGTACATTTCGCAGGTCAGGAAACTAAAGCTCAAAGACAAGTGACTCACATAAGAGCACACTGTTGGTCATGAAATGACCTGTCACCAAATCTGAAGCCTCTGGGTTCTGTTACATTACAGTCCAAATGATGGACATTAAAATTGTAAGATCTGATTGAGGTTTATGTTAGGACTTGGAAAATTAACTTTTTTTAATTGGACTTTATTTTAGGTTGTACTAGTTCAGATATACACGGTTTTTAATGTAATGATTATACGGGGAAAAAGTTGTTCAGAGTGAATCAAGCTAAATTTAGTTTGTTGCCATTTGAATTTATTAATTCAGAGGTAACTCAGTTAAAATAGTTTTCTTTCCAAAGAAGGCTATATATTGTTTAAAAAGTTAAGAGACCTACACTACATAAATGTGTTTGTCTCTTTTCAAAATAAAGAAAACCAAAAGTAAATAAGTAAATCAACACATGAAAGTATATACTAGAGAATTATTTGTGTCATTCAAATTAGTTTCTGTCCCTAGTTATTTTCTACAAACCCATTCTTTCTGATATTTGCTAATTAACACCAAATATTTAATTTACCGTAATTCATTTATTTCTTCAGAACCAAATTGGAAATTTGCCTTGAATTCATTTATCAGAAAACGAATTTGCTTAGCATATTTGTAGCAAAACATCTTCAAAAAGATATGTTGTGTGTGTGTGTATAGATATACTATATTATATATTTTTTTTTTTTTTTTCAGTTTTTTTCAGTTTCTTCTGTAGAAACAGAAGCATTGTTGGCCAGTTTCGTGGAAAGTCAATACACTGAGACAATGGGGACTGCAGCAGAGAAAGAGTTTAATAATCCTAGGACAGCTGAACAAGGAGGTGGGAGGAAAACTCACATCCACTTCTCCAAGGAATTTAGGGCCAGGGATTTTAAGGAGTTTGGAATGGACCAAGGTGTGGGGAACTGTTGGCTGGTCAAAGGGAACAGGGTGAAGTCATGGGATGAGGGATGAAGAAACGGCAGGGAACAGGGTGAAGTCATGGGATGAGGGATGAAGAAACGGCATTCTCATGCCGAGAGGAGATGAAGAAACGGCATTCTCAGGCCGATTTGCTGGTCAAAGAGAACAGGGTGAAGTCATGGGGTGAGGGGATGAAGAAATGGCATTCTCAGGCCGATTTGCTTCCTCATGAGGGTTTTCACTCTGGTTGGCATCAGCAATCCCCACGGGAATTCAGGGTCTGAAGAACATCTTAAGAAAGTCTTAAGCAAAAGCCTCATGATTTCAATGTCAGACATGATTCCTATGTAGGAACAATGCGGATGTAAATGATCAGCATTGAGTGACCTTTAGCTGCAACGAAGCGGACCAAAGTGTAGCCTGATGATGCTTAATTATAATTATATTTCTGTCCAGAACCCAGTATGTCATTCTTGTTAACCTTGTGAGAACAATTTCACAAATAGTTGACTATAAATGGCTTTAGTGAAGACCCTGCAGGGCCTCTGCTTAGCAGCTGATGCTACATACTTAAATATATTAAAATGACTTTTACAGTAAAGAAAGTAATTATTGAACATATTACATTACACTTTATGGTATATTCACTATAACTTATTATATTTATTTCTCTCCAATTAATTCAATGTAGAATAGTTTTACTAAGTTCTTCAGTAAAAGAGATTGCCTCCTAAATATGCACTACACTTGAGTCATGTGTGGAGCACCTTTGGCTTCTTTAGATTAATTAGGGAAAGATGTGATTACAACAGTCACAGTTGTAGCTGCATTTATGCATGTACGTATATGCGTTTACTCAGTTGTTAATCCAATAAGCAGTTATTTCCTAGATTCTTTGCTAGGCCCCTGGGAGACAGAGAGAATCCAGCAGAGCCAGACAGGAACCCCACCATCGCTCCGCATGGGAAACGTCTGTGATGCATATGCCCAGGATGCTCTCAGATCAGAGAGAAAAGTCACTCAGTCAGCTCAGAAGAGTTCAAGAAGGCTTTCAGGGGAAATTATGTTTTGACAAGCAAATCAAATGTTTACTAAAAAGAAACTTCAAAATTATTTTCATGATGTTTTCATAATTCTCCAGTTTGAAGACATAGTACTGGATTGGTGGCACAGTGTTCACTTGGATGTGAGGCACTGGTCTGGTTGAAAAGTCAGTTAACTTTTATTATGTTATGTATTTTTTGTCCTTCTTAGAATTATTTAAATGTTTAATAGGCTTTTTTTAAATAGCTGTTTTAACTTTACAACAAAGTTTAGTGAAAGTGGGGAGAGTTCCCATAACAAAAATAGGAAAATATCTCAACAGTAACTTCACCAAAGAAGATATACAAAAGGTAAGTAAGTGTATGAAAAGGTGATCTGCTTCATACGTCATTTGGGAATTTAAATTTAAAACAACAAGAGATACACCTACACAGCTGTTAGAAAGTCCAAAACACTGACAATATCAAATGTTGGCAAGGATGTGGAGCAAGAGGAACTCTCACTTATAGCCCATGGGAATGCAAAATGGTACAACCACTCTGGAGAACAGTTTAGTGGTTTCCAACAAAACTGAAAGCACCCTGACCATATGCTCCAGCAATCATGAGCCTTGTCATTTACCCAAAGGAGCCAAAAACTTATGTCCATACAAAAACCCACACATGGATGTTTATAGCTGCCCTTTCTTCATAATTTTCAAAACTTGGAAGCAGTCAATATATCCTCCAGCAGGTGGACAGATTAATAAACTGTGGCACAACCAGACAATGGAATATTATTCAGCACTAAAATCAAAATTAACTATCATGTCATGAAAAGATACGGAGGGATCAGCACATTGCTAAGTGAAAGAATCCAATCTGAAAATGCTCCAAACTGTACGATTTCAACTATGTGACATTCTGGAAAAGGCAAACTATGGGGAGAGTAAAAAGTTTGGTAGTTTGCTCAGGGCTGGGGAGGGAGTAGAAAGGAGGAGTGAATAGGATCCCAGGAGATGTTCAGGGCAGTGAAACTGTTCTGTATGATGGCATTCATATAATTGTGGACACCTTCATTATATATTTGTCCAAATCCATAGAATGTACAACACCAAGAGTGACATCTAATGTACTTTGGGTAACAATGGCATGTCGATGTTGGCTTATGGATTGCAACAAATGCACCACTCTGGAAGATGTTTTATTGACATGCCATGTTGCCCAGGCAGGTAGGTCGAGTCTATGGGAGAAGGCAAGTGGCTGCCATGGGAAGATTCTAGTATGGCCAACTCATGGGCCAACTCCCCAACCCATATGACATGTTTTACTGACATTTCTTTTGAAATTTATTAGTTACTACATAACTCAAATTTTTATTTTTCCTTGTTGTAAGCCTCTGTTGGTTCTTAATGGTGGCATATTGGTTTTATAATACTTTGGAAGTCCCAGGGTTATTTAAGAATCACTGTCCTTGATTGTAGGTATTGGCAAAAGCACAATTATGTATTCTAATTAGTTACTCCTGATAGTTACTCATACTAACGGGAGTTTCTCATTTATCTCAAAATTTCCAAAGTCAAAGTCCTGAGTTTTAGTGTCTACCACCCCAGTGTTTACATGTATAGGAGAACTTGGTGATTTTGGACGATTTTCTGTGTTGATTTATTTCAGCTCTATAAAAAATGAAGTTTGGATCATTGATAAGAACTAAAATCTAGTCAAACGGTTCTGCTAGTAATCAGTTTGACTTAAAACAAACTGACAAAAGAATAGGCAAATTCTGGTCTAATTTCTCTGAGCACCACACGGTGGTATGTGCTCTCTTCTTCTTTTAACTTAAGAGATATAGCCCCAGGCAGTTGGGAATGCTCTCTAGTTTGGTTGCTTTGCAGGACACCTCGGTGCAGTGTCCCGTGTGTTGTCAGAGGCGTTTGAAGCAGAGGGAGTCCATCTTGAGCAGTGGCTGTGTAAAATGAGGCTGAGACACACTGGGTTACATTCTTAGGAGGTCAGGCATTCTTAGTCACAGGATGAGATAGGAGGTCAACACATGATACAGGTCACAAAGACCTTGCTGATAAAACAAGTTGCAGTACAGAAGCCAAGACCCACCAAAACCAAGATGGTGCCCACAGTAACCTCTGGTTGTCCTCACTCCTCATTATATGTTAATTATAACGCGTTCGCATGCTATTAGTAACAGACACTCCCAGCAGCACCATGACAGTTTGCAAATGCCATGGCAACGTCAGGTAGTTACCCTATAGGGTCTAAAAGAAGGAGGAGTTCTCGTTTCTGGGAATTGCCCCTCCCTTTCCTGGAAAACTCATGAATCATCCACCCTTGTTTAGCGTATAATCCAGAAGTGACGATCAATATAAGCATTTGAGCAGACCTACCCACTGCTCTGCCTGTGGGGTAGCCATCCTTTAACACTTCATTCTCTTAAGAAACTTGCTTTCACTTTACGGATTCGCCTCAAATTCTTTCTTGCGTGAGATCCAAGAATCCTCTCTTGGGGTCTGAATTGGGATCCCTTTCCCGTCCCAGTGGAGTTAAGCGAAGGGTCCGCCCTCCTGGGTGTCCTGCTTACAGCTTCACACGCAAGCGTGGGGTTTTACATTTGTGAACACATGTTGAGTCATAGAGTGAGCCCCTCCACTAAATTTTTCTCGCTGCCACTGACCTCTAAGCCACGCAGGAAATCCCTTTGTAAGCAAATTCCCATCCTCAGCCCTTTGGCTGTTTAGTCTGTGCAGGGCTAGGCCTGGCTTTCTCGCTCCCTTGATTGGCAAGCCCCCTGCTAGAAACAACAAATGGACAGAGTCGCTCTCACCAGAAGCTCCCCGCCCTCCAGCCTCCCCATCTGAAGACTCTTTCAGCTTTATTTGGACTGGAACTTGATGAGAGGTTCACCAGGCAGGAAACACGCCCCTCCTCCCAAAAATGCCACTCACAGGGGGACAGTTTCTCACAGACTTGGCGGCAAGTTGCAGGGACCCGAGCTACTCCACGCCTGGGGAATTTTAACTCTTGTCAAAAAAGGAAATAGCCTTAAACCATTTGTTTTCACTGAAGATGCAGCTAATTGTTTGATTAAAAACTATGGTTCTAATGGGACATTAAATCAGTGAGTCAGATGAGCAGAAACTACATGATTCCAGCATGCAAACTCCAGAATAAGCAAATCCACAAGGTCAGGGAGCATGTGAGTGGGTGGTTGCTGACAGCTTAGGGGAAGGTGAAATGCCAGTAAGTGTTCTTGGGCATGGGGTTGGTTTGGGGGGGTGATAAAATTTTCTGAAATTAGGCGGGGGCGCAGTGGCTCAAGCCTGTAATCCCAGCACTTTGGGAGACCGAGGCGGGCGGATCACGAGGTCAGGAGATCGAGACCATTCTGGCTAACACGGTGAAACCCCGCCTGTACTAAAAATACAAAATAATTAGCCGGGCATGGTGGTGGGCACCTGTAGTCCCAGCTACTCGAGAGGCTGAGGCAGGAGAATGGCGGGAACCTGGGAGGTGGAGCTTGCAGTGAGCTGAGATCCCACCACTGCACTCCAGCCTGGGCAACAGAGTGAGACTCCATCTCAAAAAAAAAAAGAAAAAAAGTTCTGAAATTAGATTGTGGTGATGGTTGCACAGCTTCGTGAATATACTAAAAACCTCTGAAATCATACATTTTATAAAGGTGAATTTTATGATATGTGATTTATATCTCAATTTTATAAAAACCTGTATGAAGGGAGTGAAAAATCATTTTAAAAGTGCCCACAAGCCACAGACTGGGAGAAAATATCTGCAAAAGACATATGTGCTAAAGAGCTGGCATCCAAAATACACAAATAACTCTTAAAACTCAACAAAAAGAAGCAAAACAACCCAGAGATCTGAAAAAGCACATCACACACACATATATACACACACACACCTATATATATGTGTATATGTATAGATGGCACATATATACACATATATAGATATATATACACAGTTGGCAAGTATGCATATGAAAAGATGGTCAGCATCATATGACATTAGGGAATTGCAAATTAAAATGACAATGACATAGTATGAACTCTCATTGCTGGTGGGAATTTACAGTCAGTAAATGGTGTTACCCTATGTGTTAAATTGGTCTGCTTGAGCTGCCATAAAAATGTACCACAGATTAAGTGGCTTAAACAACAGAAACAGGTTCTTACAAGTTCTGGAGGCTGGAGTCCAAGATGGGGGTGTCAGCAGGGCTGGTTCCTGGTGAGGCCTCTTTCTTCAGCTTGCAGATGGTGCCTTCCTGCTGTGTCCTCATGTGGCCTTTCCTCTGTGTGTGCCTGGGTGGGTGGGGGTCTGGGAGTGGGGGATAGCTGGTGTTTCTTCTTATTTGTATGGACACCAATCCTATGGGCCTAGGGCCTCACTCTAATGGCCTCATTTAACCTTACTTCCTTAAAGGCCCTACCTCCAAATACAGTCACATTTGGGGGTTATTGACTTCATCAGACAAATTGGGCAGGGAGCGGGGACCCAATTCAGTTCATAACATATGATTTGGCAATCACACTCCTTGGGATTTTCAAATGAGTTGAGAACTTACATCCACACAAAAACCTGCACATAGAGCAGGTTTATTCATAATTGCCAACACTTGGAAGAACCCAACATATCCTTCAACAGGTGAATGGAATGCTAAGGATGCAATTTTATGAACACGGTGGTTTAAATATTTGTGTTCTTAGACAAATGTCTAATTAAATGACATGATATATGACATTAGCTCTCTTCACTTAGCATTTTGCCAATTAAGAAAAAGACAAGAAGATTTAAATTTCTAATGCCAAGTGTATACCAATTAAATATAATATGAGACAATGAGAAACTCACGTGATTTTTTTAAGGTGAAGCACCAACTTCTAGCTCTGACTTCACTCCCTCGAGCTTCAGGTGTATGCACCCTCTTGTCTGCACGGAGAGATATTTAAAGGGAAAATGGCGAAGTCTCATGTGACAGTTCTGTGCCTGGCTCAGGCCTGCAGTTCCTTTGGGAAAGTACCTGTGGTTGTGTGTTAGCAGCACAGGATATCTTGATAAATCTTTATTTCTGAAACTCTCTATTTTAACCTACCTCTACCCTGATTCTGGCCTAGTCTCCAAATTTTACTTTATTTGTCTTGTATTTCTAGGGGGATGAGGCCACAGAGTGAAAATACGGAAAATCTCATGAGCTCTGAGTACATCTAGAGGCTAAATAACCATCACCCTGCGTTCGGATGCATTTTTATTTTCTGCCTGGCTAAAGATGCTACTGTAATGAATAAAATATACACAACTTTAATACTGCTGTCATTTTCTTCATCATCAGTTCGTAAAAGGACACCAGCATGTGGAGCCCACACATAATTTCTTGAGGTAAAAAGGTTTATAAAGTTCTAGAATGGGGTATTTAATATATAACACAGCATTACACACATCAAGAACACTTTAGGTGATGTAAATCAATTATGTTCACTTCAGTAACAAGTTATAGAAAATCCTGACCAGAAATGGATTCAGTGAGAGAGAGAGAGGAAAATCAGCATTTATAGGCAGAAGGAGCTGAGATGGACAGTCCTGACTTTAAATGAGGTGTAATCCAGCACCTCAGAAGCTGTCATTTTGGCTGCTCTGTCTCCTCAATTGACTTCCCTCTTAGGTCTACTCATGGCTGCCCAGCAGCCAGGAGTCTCAAAGTCTTACCCCAAAATTGTGGAGGAAATGAGAAGAATCTTCACAGAAGCTCCTGTACAAGTCCTGTCTCTCACCAGCTTAAATTTAGCCTCTGCAAATAAGTCGAGGGCATGTCCCATTGCAGACCAGGGCTGGTTAAAGCTTCTTAGGGCCCACCAATGACAAATGGCTGAGATGGGGAAGGGAGTGCTGTGGGTCAGGGTCAGAGGGAGGAGGCAGGGAAACACCCCCAGACATCTGCCACGTGTGGTCCTATGATGCTGGCTCATTCGGCATTCTGCAGATGACACTGTGGTTTCACATGTGATTTTACAAAGCAATCAATGGACAAATATTTATCAGCTTTCTTGTTGCATTGTGTATCCATCTCATTTTGGGTTAAACAGTGGTGTCTGCTCAGAAGGTCCAAGTAATCTGGTTGGATAGATAAGACATAAAATAAAGAGAGAAAGAACAATTTTATTAACAGTAACATTCAGTAATGATAAGATATTGTCATAAGTTGCCTGAAACAATTAGGAGGCTGACATTAATTCATTTTATTAGTTATCTATTGCCACATGACAGATTGTTGCTGTCTTAAATTTAGCAGTTTTAAACAACAAACGTTTGTTATCTCCCAGTTTCACGGGTCAGGAAGTTGGGAGCATCTCGGTGGCGGGTTCTGGCTCAAGTGTCTCAAGCAGTTGCTATCAAGCCGTCGGCCGAGGCTGCAGTGACATCCGAAGACTCAACTGGGCTTCTGAGTTCAATCACGTGCTTGCTGGCAGGACCTTGGATTCTTGCTGGCTGTTGGCTGGAGATTTCAGTTCCTCACCACGTGGATCTCTCCCAGCAGATTAGCAGGCTTCCCTCCAAACAAGTGGGGAGGGAAAGAAAGAAAGAGAATCCAATACAGAAGTCACAGTCTTTTCTAATTATATTATCTTAGAAATGACATAGCATCTCTTCCGCTGTGTGTTTTGGTCACCACCTTTAGTACAATGTGGAAGGAAACTACACCCGGCAAGAACATCAGGGGCCAAGGATCACTGGGAATCACCTCAGAGGCTGCCAACTATATCCCTGTTTGATATTCTTAGCACAAGGTGAAAACCTTTAACGACTGTTGCTTTGGTGAGATGGGAGAATCCATTCACCCGTCTAATAACTTTTGACAACACACCATTGTTGTGATGTGGCTGTTGTACCATATGAAAGCCTACACAAGGTGATCTCTGGCTCCTTCCAACTCAGGGACGAAGGCTCTGTGGCCCTTTTGTATCCAGTTTGAAATCACACCAGGACAGATTGCCAGGGGGGCTTTCCTGGTGTAGGTAGGAGAGGTCTACTGAGCCGGCACCTTGAGCACTGTTCACGCGTATTTGAGACTGAAAGAGAGATGAACCTGGCTCCAGGAGGGCAGCCGAGACCAGAGGTTGAGAGACTCAAGGTATCCAGATGGACGCTGAGGTGCCAATCTGCAGAGACGTCAGGAAACACACCTGTTAGCCACAGGGGCCGGGAGAGGATCCAGGACTGCAGTGCAGAGTGGTAAGTCTGGCGGGCTTGGGAATGTCCCCACGAGGCCAAGCAGGGAAGGCCATTTTTTCTCAGTGCCAGGCATGTGGCACTGCCTCTGGGAATGTTAGTTGGATGTCTGTCTATTCTACTCTGTGAGCCTTCATCTTTTCCTAAATAAGGTGGATTAACTCTTGGATATTGACATAGGATGTATTTACCCCATGCAGAGCTGCTTTCCATTTTCAAACATGTGGTTGTTGCTACTTGTTATCTGGTCACACCTTTACTGAAGAAGTCTTTCAGGAGAAGAAAGTGAGAGTAAGGGATTAAAAGAATACCAGTGCGTGTTAGCCACTAAGAAGTCCTATTGCACGGGTTCAGGAGGGAGTGAATGAATGCAGAGAGCTTTCAACATTATGCCCGCCACTTAGAAACATGAATGCGTGGTTAGCACAGGCACCTTTCCCCAGAGGGCTCATGACAATCTTGCTCTGGTTTTGAGACATCACATGGTATAGAAAGCAGGTCCAAGCAAGAGCCTGGTTCCCTGGCTGACGTGACTGTTCTTGACTCACATGATCTTTGAGGATTGAGCTCCTGTGGGCGGCATATCAGGGCAGCTCTCCTCTGGGCTGCTCGGCAAGTTGGTCTTCAGCTACTGGCACCCACTGCACCTGCTTTCCCCAGAACCCACGATCGTTTGCTTCTCTCCCTCTCCCCATTGTGAGAACACTCCAAGTCTTTGGGCTGCCCACAGATCGATGCCTGGCACTGGGTACTCTTGAACGATGGACACCTTCAGCATTCCTCTGACACCATGCAGTGGAGACAGTGGGACTCGGCATGCTTTAGAGTGTCTTACTGTGTGTCTACAAAAACCACCTATAAAAAAGACTTAAGTCATCATAAGCCAATAAGATGTGTAGAAACCTGATGGCTATGTTTGCATGTTGATAAAACATTCTAATGAAATATATCCATTATGCGATTGTGAGTTTACCGAATGTATTACCTGAAACATATTAATTTGTGGGTCACACCAGCCTCGAGTCCTTCGAAGTCCATTTTCATAGAAATGTGGGGACTCTGCTGGAAGTGGGAGAGGAAACACAGTCTTACGAAGTGACGAGCCCAACCCCAGCTCACCAGTAATGGATACAGCGTGCCTGATACTTAACAACGCTTTTAGATGTCCATGTCTTTTCCGTAGTTTCAATGTGGCCCACCTATAAAATTCATAAATAAGGAAAACATCTTTGGAAAGTTAAGTGTGGACAGAATCCAGCTATTAGAAGCAAGCTCGCTCTGTGTGTCTCCATTTTCTCACTACTCAGGCTCAGAACGGATCTGTGCTATATTTCTGTTCCCCGAGCTTCACCGATTATTAACAGATTCCCTTCTCAATCACCACGTTTTATGGACTGATGCCGCCATGCTTGCCCGGAAGACAAAAGGGAAAAGAAAAATCTCTTCTATGCACTTCACATCTATGGATGTATATTCTGTTAGGCTCAAATGTAAATAGAGTTTCACTGAGAGAGAAAGAAGCATTATTTTTATTCCAACATTTATGATGATGTGAAATATGGACCCCTCTTTCTATCCTAGCGTTTATGACTATGTGGCATACGGACCCCTCTTCTCTCCACTGTTGCTTCTCCTGTTTGTAACAGCAAGACACTGATTTAAGGTATTTGGCCAACTTCCTTGAAGCCCTTTCTGAGCAGAAACAAGGAGGAGCCAGGTGCATGAGTCAACAGCAGCTCTCCCATGTTGATCAGACAAGGCTGGCATTGCTGCAAAAATGAGAAAGCAGATCTGGGGCAAATGCTGGGCTCTATTTCCTAGTATTGTATTTTGCTTTGGCAACTTGCAGGCTTAGTTATTAGAGCAGCAGATGTTTTTTAAGACTTACAGGGAAAAGAGCATATCAGATTCCATGCCCGTGCCTGTCCCAAATGCACATGGCAAGAAGGGTTACTTGGAACTGAACACGCAGAGGGGCAGAGGACACATTCAGAGGTCCTTAACGGCACCAAGGGAACATCTTTTCAACAAAAAATGAATTCATTCTCAGAGCGGGTCAAACCTCCTTATTCCCAGGTTCATTTTGACCTTTAGCCACAAAGATGCAACTGTATCATTAAAAAACAAAACAAAACAAAAAAACAAACAAACAAAAAAAAACCACTCCTGAGATTTCCTACCCAGGAACCACAGTTCTAACAGGGGTCCTGTGATTCTCCACCTGTCTTCTATGTACCCGGGGGTCTGGGAGGACCCATCGTCTCGTCCCTGCTTGGATTATTGCATCACCCGAGCATTTGCCTTGAGCATAGTGGATACTCCACATATACCCAGGCTCTCCTGATTCCCTGAGGATACTCCAGGTTTAAAGAATTCTGAGATTCCCCAGTGCTGTGATTCTTACAGTTTCTTTCTAATTTGGTCTTGAGGTCTCTCTCGAGAGTGGCCCTAAGCCAAGACAGCCATTTTTAGGAGAACCCTGATGTGGGGATTGCATATGTGGGTCTGGTGAGACACAATGAGAAAGCGAAAACAGAATGCACGAAACAGACACAATTTATTTCTCACAGGTACGGAGAGGTTAGAGGTGCCAGCAGGAGGCCAACGGGAAGTTTGCAGGTGGCAGGGAACTCAAGTGATAGCTGGTGGGTGAGAGAGAGAAGGAGAGGAGGGGGGGACCTGTGGGACTGAGCTGTGGGTGTGATCCCTTGGGTCTTCCTGTGGGGGTTGTGGATTGCACCTGCAAGGGAAAGAGCTTATTTACATGACTCGGGGCTGACCATTATGTTTTATCATGGTCAGCAGCTGTGGGCTGTGCAGAGTTTTGGGTCAGTGGGATGAGGAACAAACAGGCTTTATCTCAAACAATCACAAGGAGAGGAAAAGTTTTAACTAGGCCAAAAGTGACCGGGTACAACTGGTTTCAAACAACTTACATCAGAGCTAGAAAGTAATTGTATTAGGCAAATGCATTACACTCTGTGTCCTTTGATTTAAACTCTGCTTTGGTGAATGGTATTTTTCAGAAGAGGAGGTAGACCACATGGCAGGAAGAGGGTGAAATTCAATGGATGCGAATAGTATAGTAAAAGGTTTCAGGGGATTTGGGACGTGAAAAACTGGTGAACCACTGCACTCAGGCTGCAGTTGATAAAGACGGTGCTGTGCTGGTTTCTGTTATTTGTGTTTAAGATTTTGTTTTTAATTAATAGCCTACCAATCAAAAAGAGCCCAGGGCCAGACAGATTCACAGCCAAATTCTACCAGAGGTACAAGGAGGAGCTGGTACCATTCCTTCTGAAACTATTCCAATCAATAGAAATAGAGGGAATCCTCCCTAACTCATTTTATGAGGCCAGCATCATCCTGATACCAAAACCTGGCAGAGACATCACAAAAAAACAAAGCAAAACAAAACAACAACAACAATAACAAAAACAGAGCATTTCAGGCCAATATCCCTGATGAACATCATGCGAGAATCCTCAATAAAATACACAGAAACCAAATCCAGCAGCACATCAAAAAGTGTATCCAACACGATCAAGTCAGCTTCATCCCTAGGATGCAAGGCTGGTTCAACATACTCAAATCATAAACGTAATCCAGCATATAAACAGAACCAATGACAAAACCAACATGATTATCTCAATAGATGCAGAAAAGGCCTTCGACAAAATTAAGCAGCCCTTCAGGCTAAAAACTCTTAATAAACTAGGCATTGATGGAACATATCTCAAAATAATAAGAGCTATTTAGGACAAGCCCACAGCCAATATCATACTGAATGGGCAAAAACTGGAAGCATTCCCTTTGAAAACCGGCACAAGACAAGGATGCCCTCTCTCACCACTCCTATTCAACATAGCATTGGAAGTTCTGGCCAGGGCAATCAGGCAAGAGAAAGAAATAAAGGGTATTCAAGTAGGAAAAGAGGAAGTCAAATTGTCTCTGTTGCAGATGACATGATTGTATATTTAGAAAACCCCATCGTCTCAGCCCAAAATCTCCTGAAGCTGATAAGCAACTTCAGCAAAATCTCAGGATACAAAATCAATATGCAAAAACCACAAGCATTCCTATACACCAGTAATAGACAAACAGAGAGCCAAATCATGAATGAACTTCCATTCACAATTGCTTCAAAGAGAATAAAATACCTAGGAATACAACTTATAAGGGATGTGAAGGACCTCTTCAAGGAGAACTACAAACCACCGCTCAAGGAAATAAGAGAAGACACAAACGAATGGAAAAATATTCCATGCTCATGGATAGGAGGAATCAGTATCCTCAAAATGGCCATACTGCCCAAGGTAACTTGTTGCTTCAGTACTATCCCAATCAAGCTACCATTGACTTTCTTCACATAATTGGAAAAAAATACTTTAAATTTCATATGGAGCCAAAAAAGAGCCTGCACACCCAAGACAATTCTTAGCAAAAAGAACAAAGCTGGAGGCATCACGCTACCTGACTTTAAACTACAAGGCTACAGTAACCAAAACAGCATGGTACTGTACCAAAACAGAGACATAGACCAATGGAACAGAACAGAGACCTCAGGAATAACACCACATGTCTACAGCCATCTGATCTTTGACAAATCTGACAAAAACAAGAAATGGGGTAAGGATTCCCTAGTTAATAAATGGTGCTGGGAAAACTGGCTAGCCATATGCAGAAAGTTGAAACTGGATCCCTTCCTTACACCTTACACAAAAATTAACTCAAGATGGATTAAAGACTTAAACATAAGGCCTAAAACCATAGAAACCCTAGAAGAAAACCTAGGCAATACCATTCAGGACATAGGCATGGGCAAAGTCTTCATGACTAAAACACCAAAAACAAATGCAACGAAAGCCAAAATTGACAAATGGGATCTAATTAAACTAAAGAGCTTCTGCACAGCAAAAGAAACTATCATCAGAGTGACAGGCAATCTACAGAATGGGAGAAAATGTTCGTAATCTATCCATATGACAAAGGGCTAATATCCAGAATCTACAAGGAACTTAAACAGATTCACAAGAAAAAAACAAACAAACCCATCAAAAAGTGTGCAAATATATGAAAAGACACTTCTCAAAAGAAGACATTTATGCAGCCAACGAGCATATGAGAAAAGGCTCATCATCACTGATCATTAGAGAAATGCAAATCAAAACCACAGTGAGATACCATCTCATGCCAGTTAGAATGGCAATCATTAAAAAGTCAGAGAACAACAGATGCTGGAGATGATGTGGAGCAATAGGAACGCTTTTACACTGTTGGTGGGAGTGTAAATTAGTTCAACCATTGTGGAAGACAGTGTGGTGATTCCTCAAGGATCTAGAACTAGAAATACTATTTGACCCAGCAATCTCATTACTGGGTATATACCCAAAGGATTATAAATTATTCTACTATAAAGAAACATGCACACATATGTTTATTGCAGCACTGTTCACAATAGCAAAGACTTGGAACCAACCCAAATGCCCATCAATGATAGACTGGATAATGAAAATGTGGCACATATACACTGTGGAATACCATGCAGCCATAAAAAAGGATGAGTTCATGTCCTTTTCAGGGACATGGATGATGCTGGAAACCATCATTCTCAGCAAACTAACACAAGAACAGAAAACCAAACACTGCGTGTTCTCACGCATAAGTGGGAGTTGAACAATAAGAACACATGGACACAGGGAGGGGAACAACACACACCAGGGCCTGTTGGGAGATGGGGGGCTAGGTGAGGGATAGCATTAGGAGAAATACCTAATGTAGATGATGAGTTGATGGGTCCAGCAAACCACCATGGAAGTAAAGACTATTTACTATCATTTGACTTTGTGGACTTATTTTTGCTAATAAAGTGTGCCAGAAATGTCCAGGCTGGGCTTTGAGAGGAGGCTTCCATGGAGCCCACTCAGGCCCCCTGTGAAGAGTGCAGGCTAACTCATGGCCAGTTTCAGCCAGCTGGAGGGCTTCAGTTACGTGAGTGAGCCTGGCCCAGAGCAGCAGCATGGCCTGGCCTAGTCCAGCCTAAGCTGCTAACCAAATTATTGCTGGAAATCACTAACTCTTATTGGTTTGTTCTGCAGCAAAACTAGCTGGGCTGACTTCATTCAGAGGAGCAGGACAAAGCCAGGTCACGGCTTGTCAGTTTACACAACGTAGGTCTCCAGTAAGTGTGAATATGCCGAACCCAAACCCTGCACCCCCAGGTCAGGAGGCCAGAGAAGTTGAGCAGCGAACTAGCTAGGTTCTGTCTACTTAATTTAGAATAATTTTTCTCATAATTGGACCAACATGCATAAAAGAAGTCCTCAACCTCTGCCAAATTAAATGTATCCTATGACTCTCCATCTGAAAACATTCTTTCCGGGGCTGGGGAAGCTCCTTCCATCCCTGTCTTTTGGTGGCTGTGTTGAAGATGCGATGACAAGATATTGGTCATCCTCCTTTTCTTAGGTTAATTCACCGTTTGCCCTCTGAATGCTATCTACTTTCAGAACGCTATCACTTGCTCCCGTCCAATAAGAAAGAGCGAGCTTCGTGTCTTGTAGCAAATGCGCGATTTGATGAGCGCATCTTTGCTCTCACTCTCTGGTTGAGAGCTTCTGCTTTCTGATTTTGAGGCCAGATTTTATCCCCACCTAAGAAGGAGATTTCTTAACAGAGGGCAGTTAGTGAAGCGAAGCAAACCCCATACCTATCAGGAGAACATGTTAAGTGAGTTTACATTTGAGAGATAGAAACTGGACTTAAGGCTGGCTTCAGTTCTTCTCCTTCCACAGAGCTCCTGGAATGTTCCGGAAAGTCGAAGCCAGGGGACTTTGCCCTTCTCAGTGCTCTGAGGAGGTGTTTTCTGGTGTGCGCGCTCTGAAGGATCAGAACGGTGAGCCACGTGGAGATCACCTGTGGCTGATGTGGCTCATGGGCCCCTGGGCAGGGGCAGTCACTGGTTTTGTCTGCTGTAGCTCTATCATCTGGTCAGCATCTTGTACATTTTTTTTTGAGACAGAGCAGTAAAGGAATGTGCACCAGATCATTAAAGTCTTTGTGGGCGGTCTGCGTGGGGGAGGCACTGCCACAGAGGACACGTTGGACCTGACCGGTTCATATGAAAATCCCCTTGGAAAATGCATGTGGCACCAGATTGCTGGAGTTTTCTCAGTCTAAACAGTTCCTGATGATTTCCCTCTCTCTCACTCGCTCTTTATATATATCTATATTTTTTTAAACTAAAACTAAACTGTTATCTACAAAGGAACTCATCAGCGTGTATGCACACACAGCATTCCATCCAATCCCTGCCCTCGCCCACCCGCTGTCTATATAAAAACACTTCAAATGTTTTGGATCCAGTTTCTTATTTCCTGTGAGCAGTTGCCGGCATTACTTTACGTGGAGAGGTTTGGTTGTAAGATGAGCAAATGCCCCTGAGCTCTATCCCTCATAGTAAGTTAGGCCAGCAGGCTGTGAGACTTTGGAGACTGATGCCAATTTCCTTCTTAGAGCGTAATCCTGTAATGCAGAACAGAACGTTTCTGTTCCTTTGAGTTAAAGCCTTACTACTTTGCCTGATTTGTGTTTGAGGTTTTATTTTTTTTCCTTTAGTAGAGACAGTGTAATCTCAGAAGGCCAAGTCCCCTTAAACTTTCCTACTCTGTTGCAAATATCCCGGAGAAACATGGAAGAGGTCCTTGGGCAAGTGAACGCCCTCCTGGTCATCATAGAGATTGCTGAGCACAAGACTAAACACTTACGTCTATGACACTGATTTACCATCAAATAATGAAGATGTCTGCATGCCATTTTAGGTTCTGCAACTCACTACTGCTTAGCTCCCAAAGGCCTGTGGCGTCCAGTGGTGATCCGGCAGTCACACTTCGCAGGTGTGCGTGTTTCGCTGCAACGTCCCTGTCTGCAAAATGTCCTGCTCCACTGTTCTCCTTAAATCAGTTCCACTTCCAGAGGGTTTGATTCCACTCTATTCCCTGGTCTATGGTGTCAACCAGGAGTTTGTTCTCCGTTATTATTGGGGTGTTTTCCCAGACTCCAGGGAATGTCCTAGATCCCCTGGGGTCTCATGCAGATTCAACCTTTGGGGAATTTTCTCCTTGAAAGCCTGTGGTGTCCTTGCTTCCACGCCTTGTGTGGGCTCAGGAGTCCCTGCTCAGGGACCCTGGGGTGGGGATTCCACCTCCCCAGACACACCATTCTGCACATTCCTCTGCAGCCTTGCCACCTCCCAGGCTCACGGTCGTGGGCCCTGCAGCTTTTCCTGCCCTTCCCCACGTTGGGAGTCTGCCTATTTTTCCTCATTATCTCTGCCTTTTTCCAACCCCCTGATACAATCTCCTCCAGAAGGTGGAACCCTGGGAGGAAGAGAGCCAGGAAGGGAAGAGTCTATGGGTACAAACAGTTCACGCACATGGAATACACAACACCACATCACTAAGCAAATTAACCTTCCACGTCTGGATGAGGAAAGTCAGGTGCAGAGAGGGTGAGTGACTTATAGAAAACCAGATGGCAGATAAACCACAGGTTTCGGTATAAGTGAAGCCTTCTGAATGCAGGTCACATGTCCTTTATAAAGAGGAAAACTGAACTCAGGTCCTTTCAATTGTTGAATACCACGTGTTTTCCAGGATAGAAAGTAGAAGTCTACTCTGTGGAGCAGAAACAGGAATTATCTTCTCTCCAACTGTGGCTTGACCCATCGGTGACACACTTCTGCAGTCTGGTTCCGAGGCCATAGAATCCAGTCACTGAGGCCAAGAACCAGCGAGAGGCCTCCTCTTCTCAGCACTTATTACCCCTCTGCACCACAGTGGCCAGCCACGCTTCTAGGGTGTCTGTGGACAACATGTGGCAGGTTCCAATCCCAGCCTTGCTTCTCGGGCAGCAGGTGTCTATTTCCCCCATCTCTTTGTAAAACAGAAAGCGTTGTAGTAAACATTAGTGCTCACATGGAAAACGGAAAATGTAGGTGGATTGCCAGTTAGTATCGGAAGCTCCTAAAATCTTCTAGCTGAAGAAAAACATGGAGTTGAAAACTGGATTTGCTGTTCTTCTGGAAAAATAAAGTCAATTATAATTTTTCCATATTTTTTATATATAATACATATTTTACTATACTTTAAGTTCTAGGGTACATATGCACAACGTGCAGGTTTGTTACGTATGTATACATGTGCCCTGTTGGTGTGCTGCACCCATTAACTCATCGTTTACATTAGGTATCTCTCCTAATACTATCCCTCCCCCCTCTCTCCCCACAATAGGACCCGGTGTGTGATGTTCCCCTTCCTGTGTCCAAGTGATCTCATTGTTCAATTCCCACCTATGAGTGAGAACATGCGGTATTTGGTTTTCTTTTACATAATATTTTTCCACATTATATTTTTTAAAAAGATTGCATATTTTGACAAGTGAAAATGCTGATAGGAGCCTTATAGAAAAGCTGATAATATTGCAACACAATGTATGAATCTTGCTAAGGGCATTTAGCCTTCTAAGGTTGGACATCTTATACATGTGGCTGGATATTCAGGCTTATTGCACCATTGCTGCATCTTTTTCTTAGATTGCTCTTTTCAGAGGAAATAAATTAAAATATACTAATTGTGTTAGAAAAGCCTAAACCTTGAAATTCAATATAATTGTGGTCAAATAATGCAGTTATGAAATGTGCATGTGAGAGTCCTAGCTCAAGGAGAAGTCATGCCTCAGTTACTGCCACGCGTCCACCCATCCATCCATCCTCCTATCCTCTCGTTTATTCATCCATCCACCAGTCCATCCATTCATGCCTCCATCTATGCGTCTATCCAACAAATAGTTACTCAGACCTACGATGTACCCAGCACTATTTTAGGAGCTGAGGTCCCAGCACTGAGTAAAAGAGACAAAAATCCCTGCTCTATTGGAGCTCACATCCTGGGCCAACTTCTGTTTTTGAGCCTCTTCCAGATGAGGCTGAGGCCAGTGGGAAACTTTCCTCCAAGGGAAGGTCTGCGCTGCCTCACGTTGTGAGTGAAGAAACTACAAATCAAAGGCAACAAGCAGCCCTCTGCTCAGCGCAGCTCCCAGGAACCGTTCTCTTCCCAGAGCGCATGTTCTGGAGGGGCCTGGTTTTTCCGTCTTCTCTGGGCAAGGTACCCCTTGGCATCGGTTCCGTAAGCTTCGCTATCAGGCTCCGGCTTCTCTGTTGTGTGCCTTTTTGCCATTTCTCTGTCTCCTATTCCCGATAACGTCGTTTAAGTCAGTTTAGGTGCCAGTCACCTGTAGTTAGTTTCATTTTATTCCTAGATGGATCTTGTCTCTATGACTTTCTCCTCAAATTTACTCGTTCCATCTCATTTGTCTCTGTTTCCCCCATCCTGCCTTTTGGCAGTAGAACTCACGCCTGGCACACAATAGATGATCAATTAGTTATTGGTGAATGAGGGAATGGACAGTGATAGATCTTATATATGTAGAATATTTACAAGTCTTTCTCTTTTTCTCAGAGATCCTCTGATGAATGCATAACCAGAGGGAGGCTTACCCTCTACTTGCTCACCTTCTCCCCTACTGAGATGGCCTTTGGAGGCTCTTCCAGTTAATTTGCCTTATGCTGCACTGCATCGTGTTCCTAGTTAATTGCAAAGCAAATAGTCCATGGCCTAGAGGAGGCCTGCACCCTGGAACAAACGTCTGAATACCCTGGCCATTTAATATATCAAGAGTGAAGGAGAAATATTCTTTGTGTGGCTTCAGTGGCAAAGTGTGAAAAGGACTGCAAAGCCCATGTGTCACCGAGGAGTGGGTCAGAAGCTTGTTGCTGGCAGGACAGAGGCCACTTCTAGATGTTGGTGTGATGGAGAAAATGTAATCAATGATAAGGCCCTTGGGGAAAGCATTGCATTTGTTTGGAAGAAATATTTTAGTAAGTTGAGGTTAAGACCCCCATGAACATGCTCAAAGACAAAGGATAGTCTCTCAATAGTCTTCTAAGGGTGGGAATGATTGATGAGAGGGGATTTTGATTTGCTGAGCACTTAGATCAGTTTCAGTTTACACATCTGGGGACAGACGCCAGGGCACATCTGGGGGCAGAAGCCAGGGCAGAGATAAACTGCTCAGCATAAAATGGGAAAGAGGTGTCGAGGAGGCTAATTCTGGGAAGAGAGGAGCCACGCCCTTGCTGGTATGTGGACAATTTGTAGGTATTGGCTTTGAGCATCACACACAATCCCCTTTCTTTGGCTTTGTAATTGCCTGGTGTGTTCTTCCTGCCTGCTGCACAAACAAAGACCACAGCATTGCAGTAAAGAAAGGGTTTAGGCCAGGCAGGGTGGCCCAAGCCTGTAATCCCAGCACTTTGGGAGGCCGAGGTGGGCGGATCACAAGGTCAGGAGATCAAGATCATCCTGGCTAAGACGGTGAAACCCCGTCTCAACTAAAAAAAAAATACAGAAAGTTAGCTGGGTGTGGTGGTGGGCACCTGTAGTGTCAGCTACTCAGGAGGCTGAGGCAGGAGAATGGCAGGAACCTGGGAGGTGGAGCTTGCAGTGAGCCAAGATCGTGCCACTGCACTCCAGACTGGGAGACAGCGTGAGATTCCATCTCAAAAACAAATAAATTAAAAAAAAAAAAAAAAAAAGAGTTTAATAGACACGGGGCCAGCCACACCACGTAGGAGACAGAGTTATTACTCAAATCAATATCATCTCAGGCTCCTGGGTTAGGGGGCTTTAAAAAGCAGTTTTGGGGAAGGGGTGGGGGCCAGGTAGTGAGTGCTTGCTACTGATGGATTAGGGCAGAGATGAAATCACGGGGCGTTAAAGTTGACCTCCTGCACACTGAATCACTTCTGGGTGGAGCCACAGGAGTTGGGTTGGTGGGTTTAGGCAGAGCCATCAGGTCCAGGTGGAGCCACGCATGTCACACTGCAAAAATCCTGAAAAGATTTCTCAAAAGGCCCATCTACCACAATGGTGGTATTTGCAGGACTATCTCCTGACCAGTCCACACTTGGCAGAATCAGGCTCCTCATCCTAGCCTGATGGCCTTTGGTTAGCTTTACAGAGGCTGCAGAATTTCGGGGAAGGGCTATTATCATTTAAGCTCTAACCTACATGTCTTCTGAAGTTACCTCAGCCGCAAAGCCCAGAAATAATTAAGCGGAAGGCAAGATGGGGTGTGGGTTAGATCAGATCTCTTTTACTGCCGTAGTTTTCTGCTATAATTTTGGCAAAGGTGGTTCAGCTTCTCTGCGAAATCTCAGGCGAGTTACATATCACTCAGTAATAATTCCCGGCAAGTGGGTTCTTTCGGAAAACCTTGAGGCTCTTTGGTCTGTGTCCAGACTGGTTTTGGGGTGAAAGCAGAATTAGTTCACCTGGACGTAGGAGCTGGAGGATGATTTAGGGACACCTCACAAGTTCGTTGTTGGGCTCTGATGCAGGAGAGGTTCTGGTGCCTGGAGTCCCCCACTCCTCCCCACTGGCCTGTCTTCACCTGCCTCACCTGACTTAAGTCCCACACTACACGATTATCTAATGGTTTAGCCAATAGACAAGGAAACTCATCACATCTGCGATTCCCAGGGAGGGCTCCACACAGCACAAATGGCCTCAGGGTAGATATCCCACCATGAAAGTGTCTGTGGGAAGATGAATTGCGGCAACGTGGGGTTGAAGTAAATGAAAGAGCTCCTTGCTGTGACATTAATATTCAAGCCCTTAATAGGATTCTATGGCAATGTGTCATTTTCCAAACATTTTAACCACAGAGTCTGGGGGGGGCGGGGTGTGTGTGTGTGTGTATGTATGTGTGTGTATATGTGTGTGTGTATGTGTGTGTATGTGTGTGTATATGTGTATGTGTGTGTGGTGTATGTGTGTGTGTATGTATGGGTGTGTGTGTGTATGGGTGTGTGTGTGTATGGGTGTGTATGTGTGTGTATGGGGTGTATGTGTGTGTATGGGTGTGTATGTGTGTGTATATGGGGTATATGTGTGTTTGTGTATATGGGGGTGTGTGTGTATGTGTGTGTGCGTATATGTGTATGTGTGTGTATGTGTGTGTGTGTGTATATGTGTGTGTGTATGTGTGTGTGTATGTGTGTGTATGTATGTGTGTATGTGTGTGTGTGTGTGTGTATGTGTGTGTGTGTATGTATGTGTGTGTGTATGTGTGTGTGTGTGTGTGTATGTGTGTGTGTATGTGTGTGTATGTATGTGTGTATGTGTGTGTATGTGTGTGTATGTGTATGTGTGTATGTATGGGAGTGTGTATGTGTGTGTCTGTGTGTATGTATGGGTGTGTGTATGTGTGTGTCTGTGTGTGTGTATATGTGTGCGTTTATGTGCGTGTATGTGTGTGTATGTGTGTGTATATAGGGGTGTGTGTGTATGTGTATGGATGTGTGTGTGTGTATGGGTTTGTGTGTATATGGGGGTGTGTATGTGTGTGTATGTGTGTGTGCGTATATGTGTCTGTGTGTGTATGTGTATGTGTGTATATGTTTATGTGTATGTGTGTGTATGTGTATGTGTGTGTGTGTGTGTGTATGTGTGTGTATGTGTGTGTATGTGTGTGTATGTATGTGTGTGTGTGTGTGTATGTGTGTGTGTGTATATGTGTATGTGTGTGTGTATATGTGTGTGTGTATGTTACATTCACATTTGTGGCTGGTGCTCTCTGGAACATAAACAGACCTACAGCAAGACTGCTGTAGAATGAAGGGGCAGAGCTAGAGGGGCCAATGGGTCCAAAGGGAGGGGCCCAGGGAAGACTTAGTGGTTCTCTCACCTACGTTAGACACTACCGCAGCCGCTGGGATCCTGTTCCCACATGGAAACACACCATTCAGATGTGGAAAACACAGCAAAAGTAGCTGAGAGAGACTTTGGCTGGGAGTGGTCCCAGTGGAAGCCCTGACCCCCTCTCCTCCCGGCAGGCCCCTGGCCCTGCACACCCTCTGCCTGCCCCGTGGGGCCCTCTGTGCTGCTGCTCTCGGCCTAGGCCCAGGGCCTGCTTTTCTGCTGCTGCTCCTGTGTGGTTCTCGTCCACACCCCACTAAGGTGGGCTGGCCCCGCACCATCCTCTCAACTCCCTCTGATGATATTTGCCTCTTGAGGACTGTCACAGCCTCATTAGGGCCACTCCATTGATTATCCAAGGATGGGCGCAGGAAGCAGCCCCACCCTGAGCAGGTGGGGCCTTGCTCTCCAAGGGCCTGGGAGAAAGACAGTCCCCACAGCCACCATGATGCCACTATGCAGAGTCCCTGAGGTTCTGTGGCTTCTGTAGGCTCAGAGTCCTGGGCACCACTGCCAGGGCCATCGAAGGAAGGAGGAACAGAGTGCGTCACTGAAGGCAGCAGGACAAGAATCCACATCGGGAAGCTGCCACTTCCTGAGTCATATTATTTCTATATCTGGAAAGCAGGCTTCCAGCAGTCAGTGTGCTGTCGGAAGGCAGCATCTTTATTAAAAGAAAAGAGGTGTTAGGGCGTCAGACTCAGCTGCCGTGCCTGCTGTGTGAGGGACACTGGTCCTGGCACCCAGTTAACTGAAGTCTGGTTACAGATCAAATCTCATTACCCTACATATAACTTGGTGTTATGCTTGTTATGCAAACAAGTCTTTGCTTCAGGCAACTGTCTACTTACTCAAAGTAACATTTAAGTCAATTGGAAGATTCCAGTTGCATGAAATAAGTTGAACAGTCCCCTTGGGATATGTTACAGTGGGATTTGCCAGTGAGAGCACGAACACAATTGTTCTGAAATCATAGTAAAAATTGCAAAGGGCTTTGCAAAAGTGCCTTTTTGGGGGGTCAATTTGTTTGCTGAAATGAGAGCGCAAGGAGAAAGTAGATAGTCCCTGGGCGTTTCTCACCTCAGACAGTTAGTGGAGTGGTGTCCAAAGAGAGGAGGAATGAAGGCCCTCACCTAGCTTTCGTCCTACTTTAGGAGGCTTCCTTGCTGTCATTTGCATACCCAGCAGTAACTGATTGATGCTTTTGCTTTGGAAGTATATCCTGTTTATAATTTTAAATATAAAGAATATAAAATGTGGCCAGGTGTGGTGGCTCATGCCTTGACTCCCGGCACTGTGGGAGGCTGAGGCGGGAGCATTGCTTAAGGCCAGGAGTTCAAGACCAGCCCTGGTGACTTAACGAGAACCTGACTGCACAGAACAGGGTGTCCACTCCAGCCTATCTTTCCCTTCTCCACCCTCCCTTATGCATCTTTGAGATCAACTTCTTTAATTCTAGAAATACAGATCTTATCAAGAAAGGCCTTTGCTGTGCGCAAGTTTAAGAAAATGTTAATTGTGAAGATATTTAGGTGGGGTTCAGAATCTTAGAAGTAACCTGAGACTGTGTTCTGAGGAAGCATTTGTAGCTCTAAGATATTTATGTAACTACTTATGTTTTCCTAGACTTTTATTAGTTCCTAAATAAAAATCCTCAAGATAAGGGCTTGTCAGGAACATAGGAGGCTGTCTGAGTTTTTAGTAATGGTTTGCATCCTGCATAGCACAACCTAGCTTTTATTTTATTTTCAAAGTCATTCCAGAGCCTAGAGATATTTACCTTTCACTCTCTGAGGGAAAACGTATCTAAAGGGAAAGTCACTGGGAAATAGCTTGCGTGTTCACTGAGCTTCTTGGTGGGAGGCCGTAGTGGTGAAATCCCTTATTTGCCTACTCGTTGCTCTTTCCAGGAGTGTGTGTCATCGCCAGATGCCAAGGGACTGTGTCTGGGGAAAATTGTTCTCTATTTTCTCTAGGGTTTGACTCCAGGCAGTTCCCATCTTGTGTAAATAGGTCCTGCTATAGAACCACATTTTACAGAAAAGAATGTAGGCCGGGCGCGGTGGCTCACGCCTGTAATCCCAGCACTTTGGGAGGCCGAGGCGGGCTGATCATGAGGTCAGGAGTTCGAGACCATCCTGGCTAACATGGTGAAATCCTGTCTCTACTAAAAATAAAAATAAAAAAATTTGCCCAGTGTGGTGGCACATGCCTGTAGTCCCAGCTACTTGGGAGGCTGAGGCAGGAGAATCACTGGAATCCAGGAGGTGGAGGTTTCAGTGAGCCAAGATCGTGCCACTGCTCTCCAGCCTGGGCAACAGAGCAAGACTCCGCCTCAAAAAAAAAAGAAAAGGAAAGAAAGAGAGAGAAAGAGAAAGAAAGAAAGAAGGAAAGAAAGGAGAGAGAGAGAGAAAGAAAGAAAGAAAGAAAGAAAGAAAGAAAGAAAGAAAGAGAAAGAAAGGTAGTTACTTTGGCGTTTTGGTTCTAACTTACTGGGTTTGGGTGAGAACATTGCTGATAGCAAAGTGAACATTTATGCCTCTGTCTGTTCAGCGTTCAGCGCTGACAGCATATTTTCTGTATGCCAGGTGCTGCGTATCCTGCCTCGGGGAGTCAGGGGCGCAGGAGGTGGTAAGGCTGAAAGCCAAGGGTCCTAGTTCAGTGAGGTAGGGACCACCCAAAGGCCATCACTGGGGTTGCTGGCCACCTGAAACTCTTCACATGCAGCAGGGCTCTCTGCAGCACAGGCCCGAAGGGTGGAGTCACCTTAGACAAACTGGGGCCCCAAGGCCTGTGTGGGGGTCCCTGCCTGGACACCACTGGTGCGCCAGGGGGCTGGAAAGCTCCACTGTGTGAGCCCAGGAGCAGCCCCTCGGGGTGAGATTTTCGGTATTCTGGGGACATCAGGGAAAGGGCTGGGGTGGCTGACCCAGGAGGGGCAGCTAACTTTCCAGAAGTACCTCTCCCTGCCCTCCTCCGGCCTGAGACCAAGTGACTGTTTCCAGACAATGTTTTCATTTTAATTTACAGTTTCCAAGGGCTAATCTCAGGTAGGACTTCTCATATTGACTGTACGTAGAGCACACCCATTTTATATCTCACTTACATAAGCACAACAGATAGCAGCTCCTTCACAAATTCATACCTTTTCTGAGAGGAAAACGGTGATAGGGCTGCATGGACCTGTACTATCAGCTCTTGTTTCAATACTGGTATTAGGAATGATAAACAGTGATATACGCAGTTATTCAACATAAAGGTTAAGTTGGTCAGAATAAGCCCCGAGGGCTGACACCGATCAACCAAACCCTCCATTGCCTACGTTTACCATTAAGAAAAAAATAACCTGAGAAAGTTAATCAAGTGAAACCGAAAAGTAAAGAAAGGTGTGGGCTACTTTTAAAAGTATTCTTCCATTTAACCTACTTTTTGCAGCCAAAAGTGGACCTGGCCCTCCCTGGCTTGCCTGGGCTGAGATTGACTTCAGTACTGAACTCGGTGGCCACGGAAGGGGCGAGTAAAGAAGCTGGGGCCGGCTGCAGGGTTTTCAGTTTGAGTTTGCTGGTACCTGGCTGGCTACTTCCTGAAATTACTATGTTTCCCAGCCCCAGAATCATCTGTTTCGAAAATAACAAATAGGGCATATCATATTTTCCCCTCTAAAGAGAATTAAAAGACAGGTTGACTTTGGTGTGTGTGATATTTTTCTCCTTTGGTGCCCAAGATAAAGCCAGATGAAATAAGTGTGTGAGGAAGGAAGAGAGGGAAAAGGCAGCTAGTATGAAAAGGAAAACCTCTGAACTCAGATTTTAGTCTTTGGATATTACTTATCTCAAGAGACTACAGGTAAAGAGGCCACTTAGCAATGCAAAGGAGCTGATGAACTCTGACTAGATACTTAACTTCCAGAAAGACAGAGAAGCACTCTTGCAGCTGGCCCCATCCACAAGGAGCAGGTTTCGAAGCATAATCTTTACAGTCGAGTGTTTTCTTAGAGATCTCCGTGTTCTCTCATCACTCCCATTTCATGGATCTGAAGACAGACCTCTGCCTGGCACCACTCCTCTGCTACCCAAAGAAGGCTTTTTTTTTGGTAATTAAATATAATCTTAAAGTGTGTGACTTACTGTCAGAAAATTGGGAATTTGCAGATCTGCTTGTGTTAGACAAATTTATATTTGCAGAGATAAAATGCTTAGTAAAAGTTTCATATCACATCTACTCTTTTTTTTTTTTTCTTTTTTTGACATGGAGTTTCACTCTCGTTGCCCAGGCTGGAGTGCAGTGGCGCAATCTCGGCTCACCGCAACCTCCACCTCCCAGGTTCAAGTGATTCTCCTGCCTCAGCCTCCCAAGAAGTAGGGATTACAGGCACCACCACGCCAGGCTAATTTAGCATTTTTAGTAGAGATGGGGTTTCTCCATGTTGGTCAGGCTGGTCTTGAACTCCCAACCTCAAGTGATCTGCCCTCCTTGGCCTCCCAAAGTGCTGGGATTACGGACGTGAGCCACCACACCCGGCCACATCTACTATTAACAGCAAATGCTGACTGACGTTGACTGTCTCTTTGGCCAGTGCAAAGACCAGGCCGTTAAAGGATAGCTGCAGCCATCGGCCTCTGACAGGTGGCCAGGACTCATAGTGACCCCAGTGATTGCTGTCAGCTTTCAATGAACTCATGAATCCAGATGTGTGGCTGATGTGCAATGCCCTAATTACATGTTTTATGAACTTTCAACTAAGCGTAAATTTTAAGATTCATTTTATGAACAATTAAATAAAAGTGACTTCATAGTAAAGAGAAATGGGATTTTTAAAAATGTGAATCTATTCTAAAGGATGGATCATTTGACTCTTTGGTTTGATATTTGCTTCAATATCCAGTATCAGCCAACCTTGACCTGGACACTGTAGTCATAGACTCTTAACAGTCAGCTGTGACTTCAGAGACCATTTGGATGAAACTCTATTTAATGGGAAACCTCTTTCACGACTGTCCTGCCTTGCCAGTCAAACTCCGCCCGGACGCGCTTAGGGACGAGGTGCTGACTCCCACGGAAACTACCTGATCTTTCTTATTTGAATAAACCCCACCTCCCTGTAACTTCCTCCTCATTCTTTGGTTATCTGACAGCTTTGAGATATTTGAAGGCAACCTGGGTTGGCCCCAGCCTTTCCAGCACCTCCTTTCTCCAGCTTGGACTAGAAGCTCTTGGCGTATGTCAGCTGTTTGTGACATGGCATGAGTTTGAGACCCCTTCTTTCCCAGTGTGCCCTGCAGGGGGAGTCTCTAGAGCCGGGCCCACCTAGGGACAGCAGAGCAGAGCCCTCCCTCTACCTCCCGGGCCTAAATTCTGCAGTAGGGGCATCTGCCCTGACACCCTCCGAAAGGGTCATGGTAGAAGGTATGGAAGCAGAAGTCTGAGAGGATTTCATCTTCCAACTTTGAGGATTGGGTATCTGCCCACCCACCCCTATTTTGCCTCATCTTTGGTGGAAGCTGGGCTGCACCTGGAGTGGGTGGGTCTGTGACCCAAGACCTGCTTTGTGCAACAGCACCAGGCTCCCCTCCCCTCCTCTTGCTGGCCTGATGTGGAAGCACTCACCATGCTTCTTAACTTTTGTAAAATTCTACAGTGGAATCTTCAGGACTAGGGCCATTAAGTGGTCTCCTGGGTATTTCCTGTTACTTCTACCATCCCCCACTGGGCACCTGCCCACTCTGCCTTTATTTCCAGGGAATGTCCTCCTCAGGTAAAACATAGCAGAACACAGATAACACACTAGCTGATTTCTTGGTTTTGAATCTGAAAAGCCTGGGCCCTGGCAGAGGACTCACAGCCGGCCCCAGACTGGATTTCTTGAGTTAGGCAGCTGGAGGGAAAGCGGGTCCCGAGAGTGGTGGCCCTCCCCGGGGACCCTCTATTCTGGCCCTCATGCCCTGGGCTGGTGGTGGAGGTGGGGTCCCGGGCTGACCTCAGAGTGCTCAGTGTGGAGCAGGGACAGAGGAGAAGTCTGCAGGTGTGTCTGGAGGACCAGGTTGGGAGCCTTGTGGAGGTTTCTGTCCTGAAGCCATGAAACGTTTTCTGGACACTCAAGGGCTGCATGGGCGTGGCAGGTGAGAGGCGTGAGGGGTTCATAATCACAGCACAGTGAGGGGCAGCCAGGACCTGCCTGCATCCCAATCAGAGGACCAGCAGGGCATCTCCGCAGCACCCGCATGGGTGGCCCGTGAGGCCCCACCTGTCCCTAAGTGATCCTCCTCTCTCCTGTGGAATCACAGGGACTCCGGGTTGGTGCAGAGCATCCCTGCCAGTCCAGAATGGGGCTTCTCATCGAGGTCAGCTCACCTACAGAACAAGGAAGCTACGTTTCCCACACACTTGCAATCGGAAACTGAGCTCAGCACTCACTGTGCATTAGCACCAATCACATCCCTCCTTCTGAGTTAAAATGCCTATTATGGGTAAGAGCAAGATGGAAAATACAGCCGTGCGGGGAGACCGGTTTCCTCCTTGGACGTGCAGGAAGCCCATTTTCCAGATGGCTGTGCCTCATATTTCAGGACAAATGCTAAGGTGATGAGAGGTAAGGAAAAAATACATAAGCTTTTTATTCACTCATTCATTCAGCATTGATGGAGCATCTGCTATGCCAGGAAATACAATGATGAATAAAACAGGCAAGGTTGCCCATCAACACGTGCTTAGAGATTTCGTCTTTTCTGTGTACAACCACAACCCCAGGAGGCAAGCCCGCTGGGACACGTATCCCGGGATGCTGCGTAGACGAGCTCTAAATGCTCCTCCTCGTATCAACCGCTGACCTTGTCCCTGGGGTGTGTCCTCAGCCATCACTCTTGAGGAATGGGGTGGATCCTAAGTTCTACTTGCTAGTCCAAATGTTTTTCTCATATGGGTCCTGCCACAGATTTCCTGAAGGTGTGTCACATTTCCAGTTGGACTTACCAAAGCATTCACAATCACGGGTGGGACTGAAGTATTTACTGCCACGCTTCTCTTTAAAGCCTGTGGGAACAGGCCCAGTGACCTGTTAAATGAAGAGGTGACATTACATGAGGTGTGGCAAGGCTCAGCTTTTTCTGTCTTTAATAATAGCTTTATTGGGCTATAACTTGCATACCATGCCTTTACCGATTTAAAGTGTACACTTCAATGTTGTTTAGTGGATTCAGTCGTGTAACCGTCGTCATGATCAATGTAAGAACATATTCAACACCCTTCAAAAAGCCCCATAGCCCTTAGCAGCCACTCCGCCTTTCTCTCTCCCACCCCCAGTCATTGACACCCATAAATCTACTTTGCGTCTCCCTATATTTGCCTATTCTGGGTATTTCTTGTAAACAGACTCAGACAAAATGGATCTTATGTGTCTGGCTTTGTTCACTTAGCCTAATATTTTCAAGGTTCATTGCAGAATGTATCAGTGAAACGTGTACCAATACTTCATTTCTTATCATGGCCAAATAACATTTCATTGCATGAATACAGCACGCTATGTGTTCATTCATCAGCTGACGAACATTTAGATTGTTCTGACTTTTTGTCTGTTATGGATAATGATGCCATTCATATACAGGTTGAGCATCCCTCATCATAAAATCTGAAATCCAAAATGCTCCAAAATCTGAAACTTTTTGATCATGAACATGACACCATAAGTGGAAAATTCTGCACCTGACCCCATGTGACGGATCCCAGTAAAAATGCAGGTGCACTGCACAGTTTATTCAGCATCCCTAAGTGAGAAAACATCCCCCTTCAGCTGGGAAATATCTTTCCATAGCATGCCCCGATTCCCCCCAGGACAGCACACCTACAAAGAGTAATAAAATGGCAAGTGTGCAGGCTGGACGCACCAGTGGTAGGTTCCCGCAGGGCCCCACATGGGGCTAAGACCCATAACATGGGTAGCTGAAATAATGCCAACTTCGCTTTCTGATGGTTCAGTGTACACGTTTGTTTCATGCACACAATCATTAGAAATGTTGTATAAGATTACCACCAGCCTGTGTGTATAAGGTGTATATGAAACATAAATGAATTCCATGTTTAGACTTGGGTCCCATCCCCAAGATATCTCATTATATATGTGGAAATATTCCAAAATCCAAAAAATAAAAATAAAAAAAATCTGGAACCTGAAGCACTTCAGGTCCCAAGTATTTTGGATAATGAATGCTCAAACTAGACAAGTTTTCACGTGGATATATGGTTTCATTTCTCTTAGGTATATACCTATGAATGGAGTTGCTGGATTATATGGCAACTCTATCTTTAACCTTTTGAAGAACTTCCAGACTATTTTTGAAAGATGTACAATTTTACATTCCCACCAGTAATGTACGAGGTTCCGATTTCTCTGCATCCTCATCAACACTTACTATTGTCTCTTTCTGATTGGAGCCAAGCTGGTCAGTGGGCAGAGGCACCTCAGTGTGGTTTTGTTTTGCATTTCCCTGATGGCTAATGAGGCTGAGCATTTTTTCATGTTTTCATGTGCTTAGTGTCCTTTTGTGTGTCTTCAGAGAAATGTCTATGTAAGTCTTTTGTTCATTTTGAAATTGGGTTATCGGCATTTTTATTGTTGAGTGCATATATTCTAGATACAAGCCTCTTGTCAGATACACGACTCGAGGATATTTTCTTTCATTCTGTGGGTTGTCTTTTTTTTTTTTTTTTAAATGGAGTCTCACTCTGTCACCTAGGCTAGAGAGCGGTGGTGTGATTTTACCTCACTGCAACCTCCATCTCCTGGGTTCAAGCAATTCTCGTGCCTCAGCCTCCCAAGTAGCTGGGATTACAGGCATGTACCACTGCGCCCAGCTAATTTTTGTATTTTTAGTAGAGATGGCGTTTCACCATGTTGACCAGGCTGGTCTCGAACTCCTGACCTCAGGTGATCTGCCCATGTTGGCCTCCCAGAGTGTTGGGATTATAGGTGTGAGCCACCGCGCCTGGGTCTTTCACTTTCTTGATGGTGTCTTCAATAAAAAGCTTTAAGCTTTGATTAAATCCAATTAATGTATGTTTCCTTTTATTACTCAGGACACAGCTTCTTAATCATAAACAAATAAAAAACTTTTGAATGCCAACTACCTGAAGAGAGGTGGTGATAAGATTTTAAAGTGAGATGTTAAGTATGAAACTGTTTTTTAAGTTTTTAGCTTAGAGGTAAGAAGCAACTGTTATTTGAAAGCAGAATGTTTATTACACTACGGACACAAAAATATTTTTTTTCTACTAAATATGAGACCCACCTCCATGGAAGGAATGTGTGATGAAAATCCTTCATGGAAATGTATATGCATGTTTCTGTCAAATTATCCTGCCATAAAATAGTTGCCTTGGCATCCATCCTTGAGTAAAATTACAGTTTCTCTTTATTAATTTTATTTTGTATCTCATCCTGGGCACATCTGTACTGTTGAGAGTAGGGTCAGGGTTGTCTGAATGGTGATGTCAGCTTTCTTGGGCGATTTGGAGACTGTTTGTGAGGAGCACTCAGGAAGTCAGCTTTTCTTTTCTGAATTGGCCAATGAAAGTAAGGCCTAGCAAACTCTGAAAACCTTTGGAGGGAGAAAAATGCAAGGAAGTTCATCAGCCCTGGACTGCCAAATGCTTCCCTGGCAGAGCTGGAGAACCAGCCCCGCCCTGGGGCAGGTGGTTCAGACACCGCCAGGACTCTGTCTGTGGTTGTGGTTCCTTTTCTTCTTCTATAAAAGCGAATGTTCCCAGGCTTCGTAAGTGTGGCCACAAATCAAGCTGTAGAGAAAATGAGGCCCGCCCAAAGTTTCTAGATTCACTGTATCCGAAACCACTCTTTGAACGAACTTGATGATTGAAATTAAAGAGTGAAAAAAGTAAATGAACAAGTTCAATTTATGGGTGAAGTTTCTATCCTACCGACCTGATGTGGGCTGAACTGTGCCCTGCGCCAACTCCTCCAGTTCCTCAGAATGTGGCTGTGTTTAGAGACAGGGCCTTTAGAGAGGTAGTGAAATTAAAATTAGGTGACCACGGTGGACTTCAATCCAATCTGACTGGTGACTGTGTAAGAAGAGGAGACTAGGACACAGGCACGCACAGAGGGACCACCACGTGAGGACACAGGGAGAAGACGTCAACTACAAGCCAAGGAGAGAGGCCCTAGGAGAAGCCAGCCCTGCCCAACCTGATCTCAGACTTCCAGCCTCCAGAACTGTGAGAGAATAACTTTCTGTTGTTCAAGCAGCCCAGTCCATGGTACTTCATCATGGCAGCTCTAGCAAACTAATACTCTACCTATTTTTACCAACTTCTGTGGAGAGAAATTTTTCCCTTTGGAAATGGAACATGGAACATTAAATGAAATGTTGATTGGCTGATACGGATTTCATCATTATTGACTGCTTCAAGCAAAGGTGTTTATCTTTCTAGCTGACGTTCATAAAGCATTTATAAAGTGCTTTTATTTTATCTTCACAGTTGACCATTAAAACAAGCAAGGCAGGTGGCTATTACCATTAACTACAGTTCACACTGGAGGAAGCTGAGCAACTTCTCTAAGAAATTCAACCAGAAAGTAGCAGAGAAAGGGGCTTGAACCCAGGTCTTTGGTGTTGAGCCCCTTTTCCCCTCTGGTCAACACTGCTTTCCCAGAACTTATGGCTGGTTGTGTTTCTGGGAAAGGCACTACACGTTGTAGCGATGTAAGGTCTAATCTAATTTATTAACAGAAAAGTTTTATAATGGAGGTTATAGTATGGACTAAGTGCTTGATCCCCAAATTGTTATACAAAGAACAAAAATCCCATATGTGATCAGGCCCAGGCTCTGTACCTGTACAGTACACAGTGAGAACTGGCAATATAATACCTGCTTTTATAAAATTTAATTTCATTTTTAATATAGTTCCCAGGAGAGGGTTTGTGCAGAGTAGGACGAAGGGCTGGAGGTTTTGTGGAAACAGCTGGAGATTTCCTGATTTCCAGAGGTTTTGCCTGAGGCTGAGGCTGAAGTGACCCATGGGACACATGCTGTGGGGGGATGGGGGAGGTCCCCTGCGGCCTGGCGCTGGGTCTTTTCACCACTAGGACCCATCAGGAGGCTGTTGGAACATTGTGGGTACCCCAGGAGTGTGAGAGCCTCTCTGATCGAACCTTTGTGGAGGGAAGCATTACCGAGCCTTTGCTTTGCTGCCTGAGGACCAGCGTGAGACTGAAGCCGCTTTGGAATAATAGAAAGTTCCTTTGCTCTTCTGGAAAACCAGGGCCCTACCACTTAGCAGCACACAAGGGTGGAACTCAGTGCCCAGGAACGGGCTTGTGTGTGCACTGAGGTCCCTCTGAGTGAAGATGCAACGTCCAGCTCCAACCCAAAGTGTCTCTAAAACACCTGTCCATCTCTAAAACAGCAAAGCATCTCTAAAACACCTGCACTTGCTCCGTGGAGAGGGCAGGAAAACAGGCGAAATCAGCGAGTGGCTTTCCCACGGCTCTAATGGCCAAAGCCCCGTGGACAGCTGCCCTGTTTCCTGATTCTCTAACCACAGCCAGCAGCAGCCTGTTTTCCCTCTTTCACATCATCCCTGTCACACTGGACGTGAAATTTAGGGCATCTGTGTGGGGAGTCCTTGGCCATCTGTGTCTAGTACTAGTGAAACAGGAAGAAGCACTTTTTCTTTTTCTTTTTTTTTAGAAAGGCCCTGTCCTGAGCCTGCAGCTGGAAGGAAGAGTGGCTTGGCGCTGTTATTTTTAGAAGGTGGAGGGCTGAGTGAAGATTGTGGCCCGGGTCAGGGTCTGCTTTCATTATGGGAGTGATTTTTCCAGGGAGGTCCAGCCTTTCCTCTGGGCTCGCTTGTGAGGGAGATAACCCACTGCACTCTAGAAAAGGTGGTCTGGCGGACAGTGGCTTGCCACGTTGCCTTTTCTGTGTCCTGGTGAGTCATCTTACAACAGCCCTGCTGGAAGAGAGACGCGAGGTTTGGAGACAAGAGTTCACCCAGTCACCACCTTCACAATCCCTATAATCCATTTAAAATATAAACAGAACCAAAACACAAGCCAACAAACAAAAAGCTCCAAAAAAAAAACTTGATCATTTTTCAAATTTTCCCCTTCATCTCCTCATTTATGGAGTGCACCTGTCTGCCTATCTTCCTATCTCATGTATCTATCAATCCATCTCCTATCATCTCTCTACCTACCCCTGCATGCAGCCATCTAAGCTTGATAGGAAATCAGGGAAGCACAAATGTTTCTCACCCCCACATTTGCAGTGGGAAAACTATTCTCCTGCTAGCTGTGAAAATATCACTCCATTGACCTTTGGACAGCTCTCTGGGCCTGAACCTAATGACCCAGTTATATGCTATTTTCTATAACCCTAATGGGAAAAGGAGGTGGGTTCTGTAAAGAGAGAAAAAGAGGATAGATCCATAAGATCGTTCAGTTCCACTGCAACTTCTCTGTGGAGAGACCGAAGAATGGAATCGACTGTTTTCTTCTGCAAATTTCCCAGAAAAGTGATCTCCTCCCCAGTGGTCGAACTGCTTGTTTTCTGGGACTGAGATTCAGCACGGTTTTGTTTGTTTGCTGGGCGAGGGCAACACGAGGGAATGAGGCACCATGCTGAACTGAGCTTCTGATGCAACGTTAACGAGCCAGATTGCATTCCCATTTTACACTCTTCCGCTGGTCTAGATAAGAGGCTTTAGGACATGAACACTTAGCTAGCTTGAGAGTTTAATGAAAGGCCGATGCTTCATCTCTTGGCTTAATTATTTGATTGCCAAGGAGGCTGTCTTCCCTACACCTTATTCTCAGCGGACAGCCTGGTGCCCTTGACTGTCCAAACTGTTACAGGCCCATAGTCCAAGACAAGATTCTCATGGGAAAAAGTGCAGGAGAGACAGGAAATGGGACCCCAGGAGTCTGTTCTCATGACATGAGTTCTGTGGAAACAATGGGATGGGTCTACTCTTTTCCAGTTTTTGGTTGACTTTCCACTTTGATGACTTTTCTTTCTCCCGACCCTTCCACCCACCCTGACCCTCTCTGAGGGATGGGAAGCAGGATGTTTTCACAAAGCCTTTGTTCCTGGGAGGAGCTCATGCTGTCTCAGGTCAAACTCTCCCTTCCCATTCCAACTACTCAGGTGCCCACGGACTTCCTGCAGGAACATCTCCAGGAGTCCAGGATTCCCTGCCCATATTTTACCTGGATGGGAGTAAAACACACCCCTCTAATTCATGTAAAATCTAAATTGCTTTTAAAAGTGGCACAAATTAAAACATTAAACACCAATTGAGATATTCGTTGTCCTTTTAATGTTAGTGAGGACCTCATCCAGACTGTTCAAGGAAGGTAACCTTTGCTTCCGAGGCAGAAGGTAGGAGCTGTACTGTGAGCTGCCTGTGATCCCAAAGAGCTTGCAGGAGGCGGTTGCCACCAGGGCATTTATGGTGTGGACGGGAGCAGGGAATTCGGGGGTGTGACTATTGTTAACTTGTATAATGCATGGTTCCTGTAGCTGATAAAGGATGCTTTGGTGAGTCCTATGCTGCTCTTCAGCACCCTCAGCATCACCTGGAGCCCTGCAGAGCAGACAGGGCTACTCACTCCACGATGGCTAACTAGTCAAAGTGGACTCAAAGGGATTAACTTTCTTAATTCAGGTTCCAAATGTAGGGGTACTTGCTGTCAGTATCCAAGGTCTCAATTCTTGACCTTCCGAGCATATCTTTACAATGGCCGCTTGAACATTTTTCTGGCTTAAAGAATTTCCTGTTAGAGAAACTCCACTTTTCTCCACCTGTGCCTTAGACAACATTCCTGGTGACATTATCTCAGTATCAGCCTCAAAGAAGAAAGCAGATCCTCAGCCTCTGTGCCTCTCCTCAGGGATGGCCGTGCACCTGTGACTTTCTCTGGCACATGCCATAGGCTGCAGGGGGTTTGTAAGACGACACTCCAATGCTGTCACCATGCTTTGCTAAATGAACATTGCTGTGTAATAGTGCTCTGCATACAAAGCTTCTCCCAGCTTCATTTTGGTTGGTTTACACACACATAAATTCAGGATGAAATTCATCACCCTTATTCCTGGACTGAAAATGCAATTTCTGATGCTCGAAATGGAAGACATTTGCCCTTCCCCTAACCTGGGAGTAACCTCTTCTCCACATAAGCTTCTTTGTAGTAAGTATCTGAAAGGTAGCAGCACACTTAAAGGGTTCAGCATACAGCTGAAATTTTGAAAACCCACAAAGACAGGTTTACAAAACACCATTTGCTTCAGACTCAGACGAGATCAAGAGAATTGTCCATATTGCTTACCTCATCTCCCTGACTGTCTCTCCCCTAAAATGTATTTTCACAGTTTTAGGTGGAAAGGCCACTCCCCAGCTGCAGGTGATTTTGAGGCCTCACACCTGGGCACTGTGACTTTTGTGTGTTTATAGTCTCAACCTGCCCTATAAGAGTATGACTTATTCCAGTGCAACTTGTGAAACCCAATGCAGCATTTTCAGAGACCTTCTTAACTCTTTCCTGAAGGAAGTTATCGTCGACTTATGTTGACGAGAAAACTAAACAAGTGGAGGTAAACTTCTCTGTAATCAAACAAGATTTCCCTGCTGAAATGCACCATGCCCACCTGAGAGGTGGAAAAGAGCCATGGGAAAACCAGTACAGGCCTTAGCATTGCCCACTCATCCCAACTCAGACCTGATCACGTGGGAAGAATGCACTTGCTTCTCTTCACAGGCATCGTTCAACCACATGTTCAAGGCAAAGTGTGCTCCACCAGATAAACTGGCTGGCTGCAGAATGGGATACCCACTCCTGTTCATTTGTTTTAGGTCCATAAGTGAATTTATAACTCTCAGATTATTGCTGTAGGAATCTCAGTGAGGGCTATGAGTGGCTTCTTCACCTGTAACACATTCTCGCAGGAGCCACAGGTGCAGAGAGAGCGGGACTGCCATTGCCAACGGCCGGCGGCAAGCAGGAAGAGACGCCGAAAGAGTGTTCTCTAAAGCCAATTCCACATCCCCCTCTTCTGTGTTCCTTTATGCTTGTTCCCACCCCTCGCTTGACCAGAGAGGAGAAGGAAAGAAGGGCAATATCCCCAAGCATCTTCCTTGCGCAATTTCGCAAGAGCAAACGTGTTTTACTTTTCACTAGGAAACAAAAAGCGCAAATAAAGAGGGGTTTGGGCAGTGAAAATTTCACATAGATAATGACTTAAATATTTTTCCTCAAACTGAGGAGGGGTAAATAATTTTTTCGCGTTTCCCAGCAGCACTATTTCCTCTCTCCAAAGCAGGGGTCATGGCTGATGCAAACCTGTTCTCCTAAAAAGGTTGATATTCCAGCAGGTGTGACTAGTTGAGTGGACAGTGGGAACAGGTCCATTTCAGACGAGTCTGGGAGGGTTGTGAGGTGTTGGCATCCCTTCCGTGCCAAGTGCAGCTTTGAGCATTTGGGAAGCGAGCTGCTGAAACAGGATCTGTTGTGATGATGTGATGTGTGGCTGGGAACAGGAAGTGGACTCAGTGCTGAGGCTTGGAGGCTGTGGGTACCAGTCCGTACCACGGGCAGGAGACTGAGTGGTTGGGTCCAGTTCCCTAATCTCAAATACAAGAATGCTGGAATAAATGTTCTCTATGGCCCCTTCCAAGTAGAAGAGTTCATATGAAAAAAAAGTGAATACCACAAAATTTAGAGATTCTGGGGGGAGCACACCTGTGCATCTTTGTACTTAACTCTCACAACTGTTCTGTAAGTGTGAAATTGGGTCAAAATAGTCAAAAATGTAAATAGTTCCCATAAGAAAATTCTTTGGTAGATTTAATCTACTCATGTGGAAAAATGAGAACTTTTCATGTTGTCAAAGAGAGTATCATGAAATCTGTGATGCTCTGAAAGATATATCTGATCTTCAACTTCGTGTTTTCTGGCATACAACTTCTAAAATGCTTAGAGTCTCCCAAGTGATGCCTTTTGTATGCTAATGATGGCAGCCCCTCTGTACCTTCAGGATGGGGCTGGCCACTAGAAAGACAAAGGCAGGATTGGGACTGTTAGACCTCCTCACCCCACACAACCTCCAGGGTTAATCAACCAAGACCAATGGCTTACTCACTCATGGCCACATAATGAAGCCTCCACAGAAACCCAAAAGAATAGGATTTGGAGAGCTTCCAGATAGCTGAACATATGGGGGCAGACAGGAAGGTGAACAAGAGCTCATCCACGTGCTGGGAGGGTAGCGCACGCCTCAATTTCACAGAGACAAAAACTCCTGCGCTTGGGACCCTTCCAGACCTCGCCCTGGGTGTCTCTTCTTCTGGCTGTTTACTTCCATCCTTTAAAACATTCTTCATCATAAGTTGGAAAACATGTTTCCCTGAGTTCTGTGAGCCACTCCAGAAAATTAATCAAACCCAAACAGGGGGTCATGGGAAGCCCAACTTGAAGCCAGTTGGTCAGAAGTTCAGAGCCCCGAACCTGAGGCTGGTGTTTAAGGAGGAGGGGGCAGTCTTGTGGTCCTGAACCTCGCCCTGTGGGACATGCCGCTGTCTCCAGGTGGAGCGTGTCAGAGTTGAACTGGAGGGCACCCATGGTGTCAGCCGCAGGTTGACTGCTTGTTTATTGGTGGAGAGAAATCACCTGCACTTACTCACCGACGCCTTCTGTGTTGTTGGTTGTTTTTTTGGTGTGAGAGCCGAGGACAGTTTTGAGTTTTTCCACATTCAGAATCAAACTCTTACTGGTGCTCAAGTCTCCTTAGGCGCAAGATTTCAGATTAGGCACTTTGGAGAATCGATTCTCAATTCAAATACTGCCCAGGTCACATACATCTTGAGACTGGGGCACCCTACGTTCTTCTGATCCCATGTGTGCAGAAGGAGAAGGACCAACACAGGATTATTGAGGAACTGCGATGTACTAGCACCAACCCAGCAGTCTGTTCATCACAGCGAAGAATGTTTTGCATAGAGTACTGTTTTAATTGCACAAGAAATAGCATTAAGTAAAGCAGCAGAAGCAACAGATGGCTCACATGTAGGAACAAGATGTTTTCAACTTCAATGGAACGGTGGGGATGGAATCCTCATAAAGTCATTTTTGATGGGTGTCTTCCTTGTTTAACATGTGGGGAGACTGATGCCGAAGAGGTTCCATTTTCAGAAGGTCCACCCAGGTGGAGGGACACGGGTCCACGTTAGAGACTGGGAGTGGACAAGCCGCTCTCAAAGTGGTTGGATGTTTGGGAAGGCCCGGAAAGGTTTCATGGCAGAGGCAGTGCTAGGGATGAAGAAGAGATAACTTACCCAGATTTCAAGGTAGGAGGTGAGAAGGGGTTCCCATGCAGCTCAGAAAGCTGACTTCATCAATGCAGCGAGTTGGGTATTTGAAAGGAGTTTAAGAAACTCCTGCCTGGGATGAAGGCCTCGGTTTTGCAGAAGGGGACAATGTGGTCTGGGTGAGGGGCTGAATTCAAACCCTCCTGCTCCTGCCCACTGCCCCACCATTCACTGAGTACTGTGCCTTTTAGAGGCAAACAAGCAGGGACCACTGAAAGTGATCTCCCCAGTTTTAAAATACCCTGCACTCAGAGGTCACATTGCCACTTTAAGTGGCCACAAGATTGTAAGAACTGACAAATTCAGGCTGTGAATCCTTGACCCTGTATTTTGCCCTAAAGAAGCCATCTAGATGTAGGTGATTAATTGTCCCTGTTTGCCTGGGAGGAAGTTGTTTCCAGGGACAAGGGACTTCCAGTGCGGAAACAGGGACAGTCCCACGCGAACCCAGACGAGTTGGGTGATCCTAAAGGGTCACTGTCACTGCAAACAGTAAACCTTAGATAAAAAGAAAGCATCGTGTTAACAACTTTCATACAGACTTCACAGAAGGCAAGAGTATGCCTAAGAAAACACAGACAGGATATGATCGTGTCTGCCTGTTTCAGGCAACTCTGCTTATTTTTTGTGCCATTCATTCATTCATTCATTCCTTCCAACAATGGGTGTGTAGTCACCACTGTGGCCCGGTGGCCCTGCTCAGTTCTGGAGTGGCAGCGGCCGCAGCGCAGCAGGAGGGCCGGCCCGTGTCGTAGAGCTCCAGACAGCTGCCTGTTACCCCAGGAAAAGAGCCGTCCTCCTGGACCTGGTTGGTTGGTTTGTTTGTTTGCTTTTTTATCACACATAACTTTCTTCAGCCACTGACTTTAGCAGAGTTATTTATGTATCTTTGTTTTCTTTCTGGACAGTTTGTATATATAGGAGGGAGAAATTTATTTTGCCAAAGACAGTCATGGAAAGCGTTACCTATCCTGGCCAGGCCCAGAGTAGCGTTAGAAGCCCTGGGTGCTGGCTGCTTTTGTGGGCATTGGGTCAGCTCCTGAGCCCACTGTCCTGGGGTAAAATCGGGAATTGATACTCGTCGCTTTTCTTCTCCCAGAGATTCCGTGGATTCTGCAATAATGCGTGTGGAAGTGCATTGTGTTCTACACAAGCGCTCTCAGTACTTGAGTGGCTTGAACACTAAGATTTCATGGGCAAGATGACAAAGGCACTAGATGTTAAATAATATGTAAGATGCTTTGAAGCATTCTATTTTTTATTTATGAAGTTTTTATAATATTAAATATGTGTCTGTGTACTGTTATTATGTTGACTTATATTATTTGAAAATCCTATTTTGATTTCAAATATATTTCATATTTAATTTAATTCACATTTAATAATTTAAATATGTTTCATAATTCATAGTTTTCTTATGATAAGAACTTTAGAACACTTATTTTTGGAAAATACAGAAATGTAAAAATAAAAGAGCCTTGACACCAAACACAAGCTGTGCGGGAGAGCTCTGTGCCTGTCCTACTCTCAGGCAGGAGGCCTGGGTCACAGTCTGTGGTCATTTGCCTCCCCTGGGAAACTGTGCCCTCAGGATGGGCACACCCACGTTGCGGCCTCTGCCCTCTGCCAGCCTATGTGCTTCTCGTGCCTCCAGCGGACCTTCCTGTTCTTCTTGACCTCCAAATCTGGGCTGCCAAGGACAGAGCAGAGAGACCCAGAATGAGACAAGCAGGGCCGGTCATGCCAGTGTGTGGGGGACCTGAGAGCGGGGGCATCAGGTGAGGGCCTGCTCCAGCTGAGAAGCTCTGCTGGGACTCTGTCTGTCTTTTCTTTTATGAATATATGTGGGTGTAATTTGCAAATGAAAAAAAGCAACCCATGATGAGGAAGTCCTCTTTTACGTTTAAACATCTGCTACTCCCAGTTCCTACAGCAGAAGGGCTTCCCTCCGTTTCCCCACCCCAGCCCCAGAGAGTAATTCACTGAGACAGGAGGACATTTATTAAAGCGATTGTTTGTAGGGGGAGCAGGAGCCAACAGCAACAGCGCCCTGAAGCCAAAGAGCCATGAGCCACCTCAGGGAGGCCAGGTGCTGGTGGTCACTCCCCGGTCACTGTCTGTCCGTGGAAGATGGGGTGGGGCTTGCAAGGAAAGGGAGCTTCTCTGTACAAAGTCTGTTCCAGACAATAGGAGACCAGGAAGGTTTAGTTTCCTCTTTTCTTCCACTCCATATCCACAATTATTTCAGTTAAATGCCACTGATCGTGGAGATTCTGAAAGCGCGTTGGAGTCCGCAAATTGTTGGTCTTCCTACTACAATAAAACTAATAATAATTAAAAAAAAGAGGATGAATGACTGTGATCGGGCATGACGACACGCAGCCCCTTTCAGAGGTGAGTTTCTTCATCTGCAACTGCAGCAGTTCCCCGGGGGACAGCGCGGTCTCTGACTGCGTGCTCTCCCCTAGCAGAGGGACCTGGCATCTGAATCTGTTGTTCACTCAGACCATCTTCCGTTCCTCAGTTCCTCTATTGAGGCTGCCTTTTTGTCCAGAGTTTGCTTTTGGCCACTGGTTTTCTCGACTTGATGAAGACCTCTGGCTTAGCTTCCCCAGACCCAATAAAAATACTTCTTTCCACTAGTAAATTGCTATTTGAATTTTAAGCATTTAATTTCACTTTCACGACAAATGCTTAAAAACACATACAGATTATGACGAATTCCATTTTTGAGGAAACAGTTTCAGAGGAGTTGGAGGGTTGGCCAAAGCTGAATCTCAAACCTAGAAAGTGCTGGAGTGAGGTTTGGAAGCCAATTCTTATTCTAAATCACATGCTCTAAGCAGCGGTCCACTGGGAACCCCCACAGGCTGTGCTGCTATAAGCTGAGACAAGACTTCTACAGTCCACTTTGGTAAAAGTGTGTTAAGGTGCTAAGGGACTTGGGGTTGGTGTGTTGGCAGAGACCAGACAGTTTCCATCAGTGGTTTGGACTGTATCTGGGGACTTTAGGAGCTTTCGACCGGCAGAGAAACACAATTAAGCTGTGCATGATGACAGTCACCCTGGCAGCAGCCTGGAGAGTGGTTACATGGGGGACCGGACTACCAAGCAGATTATTCCAGCAGTTCAGGAAGAACTGGGGAGGCAAGTTCACCGTCAGAAAGTGACAATAAGAATGGAAACACCAGACAGAATAAAAATCAAACACCACTAGCACTGATGAGCTTTAGAAGCTGAAGGAGAGAGGAGTGAAAGGAGACAGCCAGGTGTATCCTGGATGACTTGGGTAAACAAGAACAGGAAGGTGAGGGCAGAGATGCTAATGGTGGTTCTGGCCATCTAAGTCTGGGGCCTGAGCCGAGAACTGAGATGAAGATGTTCAGTAGAACACTGAAAATAGGGCACTGGGGAAGGAGGGCGGGTTAGGGAGGTGCAGGTTAGGGAGAGGTCTGCGGAGGGATGGTGGCTGATTTCTGGTGGTGCATAGAATTGTTGAGATGGGACATAGGAGAAGAGAGTTCTGGACTTTCGTAGGAGTCTCAGCAGAGTTCCTCTGAAGTATGGCTTTTTTTCAGTGAAGTTTGTTGAGTGCCTTGCCTTTGTTTCAGGATTACTTACACATTAGAGTGTTAAAAACAAATAATTACTGCCCTTATGTTAGCATTTGGGCCACCGTCACAGGGGTCTTCATTAAAGCAAATTCCATTTCAGTGAAAGAGCCGTGCAGCACAGTTCCCTGCCTGCTTCTTTTTAATTAAGAAGGGTTTGGCCTTCGACAGAGAGAAAGAGCAAATCTTTATCCTGAGCTTCCCAAACATCTGACTGATCACTTTTACCTCTCCGGGGCCATAAACCTGGTAGAACGACTTCTGCAAACAAGCAGAAAACATCCGGCTGCTTAATCCTAAACCAAAGCCAAACTCATTTTAAAATGAGACAGGAAAGCTCTTAGAGGCAAATGTGACAGCCCCACCCTTCTCAAGATCAAACAAGGTAATGTGACTTTCAGTATTTTTTAACTCTGGGCCTTAATCACCCTGAGAATAGGGGCAGCTGATGTTGGTCATGTCTAATTAAGATTGTTCTGTGCCATTTGGTTTCTAATGACGGCCATTGCACCCTTTCCCACACAGTGGTTGGTCAGTCTGCCTCCATCTATCATCAAGCATTCTCATTTAGTAGTAGTAATTATAATTCCAAAGTCAATAGCAGTATCAAAGCAAGGTTAAGTAAACACCATAAAGTTATTAGGGATGAAAATATCTACAAACCTAGCAATATTATTCGTAGATATACAGTGGAATCAGGATGTAACATAACAATTTTTTTTAAAGGATTGGAATGAAAAGTTGGGGACACAGGGAGGATGGGTTTCCGGATGAGATTATAAAGTGGGGTTCCCAACAGGACCCCAGGCCTTGTGCTGCAAGTTCACAGGTTCAAAGCTGGCCAAGCGGTGGTGACGGAGTATTTTTAGGTTTACGTGATGTATCAGTGAATGACTCCCTGCACCGTTCTCACTGAGCGCTCCATAAAGCAAACCCTGCTGGAGAAAAGGAACAAAATGAAATATAATGCCAAATTATGAGCAAAAACTCAAATTAGTGTTTCTGCTCATGAGTTTATGTAAGGAGGGGAAATGAGATTGTGTCACCTAGCCAACCCCTGCCCTTTCCTTGTGGGCGTTTCTTAACCAAATCAAACTTCAGTCCACACCCTAGAAGGGCAAAGAAAAGGTATCATTGTTGGGCCACTCCCTGTTCTGTTCTTTCCTGAACTCACAGAGAATTTCCTGCTCTGGGGTTATGAGTCTCCACCTTCTAAGAGAATGTTTAAAATCACTGAAAGTTTAGTATTTATGGAGGGGCCTTGGACTCGCGCTCCCTCCCTCTCTCCATTCCTGTACACCTACATAGGTTGATGCAATACCATTTAATGGTATGTGAGCTTGTGTGTGTGTTCACATGCATACACACATGATGTATAGGTGACTACATCCACAGGACCTACACACACACATATACATGCATGCGATCATCTTAGCTCAGGCTGCTGTAACAAAATACCACAGACCGAGGGGCTGACACAACAGACATTTATTGATCCCAGTTCTGGGGGCTGGAAGTAGCAGAACAAAGTGCCAGCAGGTTCGGATTTTGTGAGACGTCTCCTCCTGGGTTTCAGACAGACCAGCTTCTCATTATGTCCTTACATGGCAGAGAAAGAGAGAGACAGAGAGAGAGAGTGTGTGTGTATGTGTGGAAGAGAGGGAGAGAGGAGAGAGAGCGCACACATGCACAAGCTCTCTGGTTTCATCTTCTAAGGTCCCATCACAAGGACTCCACCCCATGACATCATCTAAACCTAATTACCCACAAGGGCCCCTTCTCCAAATACCATCACATTGGGGTTAGGGCTCCAACATATTAATTTTGGGAGGAAACAATTCAATCTCTAATGACTGACTGAGGACATTCACCTGAATTTTGTAGACTCACGTAACATGGTTGTCTGAACCGAATTACATTTTGTATTACATGTGTTCCTTGGAAAATATTTCATATTTTATTTTATTTATATTTATTTATTNCCTGGGTTTCAGACAGACCAGCTTCTCATTATGTCCTTACATGGCAGAGAAAGAGAGAGACAGAGAGAGAGTGTGTGTGTGTATGTGTGGAAGAGAGGGAGAGAGGAGAGAGAGCGCACACATGCACAAGCTCTCTGGTTTCATCTTCTAAGGTCCCATCACAAGGACTCCACCCCCATGACATCATCTAAACCTAATTACCCACAAGGGCCCCTTCTCCAAATACCATCACATTGGGGGTTAGGGCTCCAACATATTAATTTTGGGAGGAAACAATTCAATCTCTAATGACTGACTGAGGACATTCACCTGAATTTTGTAGACTCACGTAACATGGTTGTCTGAACCGAATTACATTTTGTATTACATGTGTTCCTTGGAAAATATTTCATATTTTATTTTATTTATATTTATTTATTTATTTATTTATTTATTTATTTATTTATTTATTTCAGATGGAGTCTCACTCTGTCGCCCAGGCTAGAGTGCAGAGGCACAACCTTGGCTCACTGCAACCTCTGCCTCCTGGGTTCAAGCACTTCTCCTGCTTCAGGCTCCTGAGAAGCTGGGACTACAGGTACCTACCGCCACGCCTGGCTAAGTTTTTGTATTTTCAGTAGAGACGGGGCTTCCCTGTGTTAGCCAGGATGGTCTCCATCTCCTGACCTCGTCAGCCGCCCGCCTAAGCTTCCTTTGCAAAGTGGTGGGATTACAGGTGTGAGCCACTGTGCCTGGCCCCTTGGGAAATATTCTTAGGCACTGAGAACAATTTACGTGTTCAAACAGGTTTAAAATGGACCGTCTTTGAAAAAAAAATGATGACCCCATTCCCTCCAAGAAGTAAATATGTCTTTTATCTTCTTTTCTGAATTTCTTGAAAGTCCAAGAAATTCTCATGACTGCTTTCTCTTGTCCCCAGTAAAACAGGGACCACACTGCGCATTGCTCCCCCGTCCCCACCCTCCATGCCCTAGAGGATTAATGCTGTTGAAACACTGGGACTATCTGCTGAGTGAAAAATTTAATATTTCTGTGTTTCCTACGTGCATTACCTTTGAGGAGTATAGAGGAGAGTCGCCCACAGCCGGTTTACATTTGTGGTAAAATACGCCTAACATAAAAGTTACCATTCCAGTGCACGCAGTTCACTGGCGATGAGTACGTTCACACTGTTGGACAGCATCACCGCCTTCCATCTCCTGAACCTTCTCTTCCCAGGCTGCAACTCTGTACCCATTAAATGATAACTCCTCATTCCCCCTCCACAGCCCTGGCAACCCCGTTCTTCTTTCTGTCCCCATGAGTTTGGTACTCTAGGTGCCTCACATGAGTGGAATCACACAGTATTTCACCTTTCGTGCCTAGGTTATTTCACTCAGAGTAACAAATGCAAAGCTCATCCTTGCTGTAGCATGGGTCAGAATTTCCATCCTTTTTAAGGCTGAATAATATTCCCTTTTAAAAAATTGTTTACTCACTCATCCATCCACTACCTATATTTGTAAATAAAGTTCTTTTTGGAAAACAGCTGTGTCCAGACGTTTACACATGGTCTGTGGCTAGGCAGTTACAACAGAACTTTATGCACCACAAAGCCAAAAATATTTACTCTCTGGATATTTACAGAAAAAGAATCGCAGCTCCCTGTTACAGAGAATACTCTAGAACAAGAAATCTGATGAGAAAGAGGCAAAGATGTTTCAAGGCCCAACAGTCAAAATCCACCACCCCTGCGCCACACCTGGGGACGGACTAGCTCGGGTCCTGTGCACCTGCCGGGCGTCTGGCTCTGTGCGCCCCACTGTGGACCAGCGATGGCAAGCGGAGGCTGCTTGCTTGCAGTGGCAGGAGGATTTCTTTGCCCCTTCCTCACAGCCCAATTTGTCCCAATTTTGTTTTAGCCACAAGAGCGTGTCTGTGTGGCCTGCACCACCAGCAGAGGGGACCCAAGTGTAAGGGCGTCTTCTCCCCAGCGCGTTTGCACACAGCCATCTCACTCTGGGCTCACAGGTCCCAGCACCAGGACCTAGCTGAAGGCAGCCTTGGTGTGTGGCGGAGGAAGACCATCTGTCCTGCCCTCCGCATGGTGCTGCCTACAGTGACAAGGACACTGCTGCGAACGGGCGGGCCCTCTGCGCTCAGGCCTGGCTCCCAGGGCAGCCTCCTGAGAGACAGACTCCGCAGCGGCAGCCTTTGAGACCTTTACTAGCCGTGCACCACTCGTGACAAGCATTCCCAAACCCGGGCGGGACCTTCTTAGGCTGTCCCAAGAATCCCCTAAATAAAATTCCAATGTGGAATGTGCTCAGGGAGGTAAGCTAGACAAGTGTATTTTAAGATACAATTCACAGAGCTCTGGCAACATTGAGGCCGTAGGGCATTTCCAGAATTAGAAAGAACTTGAGCTAGAATTTGAAGGTTAAGTGAACGTCCTCACGTGGACACACGTAAGGAAATAAGAGTCTTCCTTTAAGGACTGTATGAGATGCTGGGCATGGTTGTTGGAAACAAGCTAATGAATGACTTTGCTATTATCATTGATAATTCCATAAATAATTGTTTCTTTACTTAAAGTAATGAATACAAAGTTGTATAACTTCTTCATTTTCTTATTTTATTATGATTAATAGCGATTAATTTATAAAATAGCATCAATTTCCTATCTCCAGCAAGAGGCACGTTTAACGCACATTGACGCTCCACAAGGGTCTGCTCAATCATGGAACCTCTGAGGATTTGAAACAGAGGACCTTTTCTTTACAGTTTGCACTTGTTTTTAGAGTCTGTTCTCATTGTAGGTTTGCTATGTATGAAATCTGTACAAAGCAGAAGACAGCAAAAGCATCAGGCTCCCAGGTTCCCTCAAGCAGCAGGCATCATGCTTCAGTGGGATGTGAGATGGACTGTCTTCAGTCACCCAAGGTACGCAGCAGGTGACCAGGGCTGGGTATTGCAGAGTCTTCCTGGAAAGGTGGGATTTTCCTCTTGTAACTTCTAGCATACCCTACTGACAAAATGGCATGGTTAATTCCAATCAGAAGAGCCCTACATCTCCTATCCAACTTGGGAAGCAGAAAATGTCCCACATCCAGCCAGCCACCTTCCAGAATTAGACTCACCCACATGAGTGCTACATGTATCTAAGCTATTTTCCTTGAAGGACTGAGATGTTGTGTGAGGCATCCATGCTCTCTGAGGCCCAGTGGCCATCCTCAATTACATGATCAGAAAGAGAAGCTAGGACTTTATTATACAGCTTTACATTTGTGATTCTAGCAAGCTCCTGGAAGCTCTGGGGTTTCATCAGGTTAATGAGCCATACTAAAGGTGCTAAACTATGGCTCTCAGACCAAATTCATCCTGTTGCCTGTTTTGTGAATGAAGTTTTATAGGAACCCAACCAGGTTCACTTGTTTACGTTTTGTCAATGGCTGCTTTGACGGCTGTTGTCTCTACAATGGTAGACTTGAGTAGCTGAGACAGACACCTTCTGACTCACAAGGCCCAAAATATTTAATATCTGGCCCTTTACAGAAAAAGTGTGTTGTACCCTGAGCGAGGCTCACACTGAGGAGCATCTTAAGTTCATTAACTCCAGTCTATGCGCAGGAGGTCAGAGATCCCTTGCGTAGGCCTGTCCTGTTCCTACACAACAGTCACTCCTACCAGAGCATGCCCAGGAAAGGAAACCATTTGAAGCGAACATAAAAGGAAATGTATTCTATACTGCGTTTTCTAATCCTTTGCTGCTTTATTTCTGCAAATGGTGTTATCAGTATTCTTTCCATTAGGCATGACATCCCCTAAAGTGACTGTCAGGTTATTTTATTCATTCATTCATTCATTCATTCATTCATTCAGAGGCAGAGTCTTACTCTGTCACCCAGGCTGGAGTGCAGTGGTGCAACCTTGGCTCACTGCAACCTCCACCTCCCAGGTTCAAGTGATTCTTCTGCTTCAGCCTCCCACATAGTTGGGATTACAGGCACCCACCATGCCCAGCTAATTTTTGTATTTTTATTAGAGACAGGGTTTTGTCATGTTGGCCAGGCTGGTCTCAAACTCCTGACCTCAAATGATCTGCCCGCCTCCGCCTCCCAAACTGCTGAGATTACAGGCTTGAGGTACTGCCCCCGGCCATTTTAAAGACCCAGAGACTCTTCCAATTCAACAAAGCCTTTCTTCTTTTTCTCTTTGGACCCTTGGCCTTTGCTGGGGCTTGCTGCTTGACTTTTCCTTCCCTCACCACTCGACACTCCCACCTTTGTTGCTCCCCTGCCCCACTGGCTTGTGTCAGCACTGACAACACAGACTGTAGCAGCCGCCAAGGACAAAGAACGCCCACAGAAATGAGGGCCTGAATTTGCAGGCATTTCACTTACAGAGCAATTGACTCTGCATTAGGAGATGAGAATGCCGTTTCCACCTCTGTCACTAGCTCGCCATGTGACCCTGGGTCAGTTCCATTAGAAAGAATGAGATGTGAATAATGACTTTTCAAACTAGTTGTTCTAGGTTTTAAAGCATGGGGAGAACACAGCACCTCCTGCATTTAGATCATTCATGAACAAATCCCTGAATTCTGACTCTATTTCTGTGAGTAGTTATGAGTAAAGTTACACCTGCATTTCACAATTAAAATATTCACATAATTTAGTGACCTGCAGTTGAGTATCCACTGTGTTAGAGCATATTGCCCTGAGCTGTGATAAATCAATCTCGACATTTCAGTAGCTTCTCATGCTGCTGGTGGAGGATCGGGGAGATGTGTGGCTCCTCATGTGACCCCTTCCTCATGGTGACATCACAGCCACATGTGAGAGAAGAAGGGAGAAATGGGGATCGCACCCAGGAGATCTTGCGGCTAGGTTGGGAACTGGTACACAGCACGTCCTCCTACTCACACTTGGTTTTCATCTCACGTGGCCCCACACAAAGTGCAGGAGGACTGGGCAGGAGAGTTTATCTGAATACCCGAGAAGAGGGGAAGACCAGGCAGGATGAGACACACTCACTGTGTGCCCGACACATGCCAAAGGTCACACGGGTCGCTGAGATGAGTGATGTGGGCTTTCTGTGAAGATGCATCTAAAATCGGGAGCCTCCATCTGAGAACAGGAACTGGGTTCTGTCTCTTGTCGTCCTTCGTTTCTCAGCCTCAAGAAACCTTTACGTAAAGAATTTTGAAGTTTGTTGTTGGGAAGGAGCCCATGGTGCAATGAAATGATGAGCATTCTCTTATTTTTCTTTAGATCTTACTAGACATTTTACCTTAAATCATTGTGCAAGTTATTAAGCTCCTGTCTTTCAATTTCAAAGCCACTCCACGAAGGGGAAGTTGCGATTCTGGAGGACAGCAAAGGGACTTTCTGCTGTCCTTGGCCAGTTGTTCCCTTCAGTACCACTCCTGGCAGTGGTGGCCAGCTGTGTTCGACAGCTTTTCTGCCAGCTGGCCAGGCCAGTGTCATCGTGTCGCCCTTAATGTGCCAGTGCGGCCATCCAAACCATGCCCCTCCTCGAGGGCTGAGTCCCAGCTCTGCAGGGCCCCCTCCTGTGAGCTCGGAGGTACTGACCACCCCAATGTCTTTTCTCTGTGTCCACAGCCCAGGGCAGTAGTTTCTCCCTGCAGTTATGACATCTGGGGCACCAAGGGCTTCCATGTTGGCCTGTTGAGCTCTGACACCTACATAAAGCGTCTGTATTAAATTCCCTCTGTCGAATGGGCTCGTGTGATTTCAGTGTTCCTGACTGGACTGTGACTAATACAGCCATTTGACAACTAAAAGTAAATGTTGAATCTTGCATTTTATTTTTTTTTTTTCAGGAGCATTCAAGTATCATATCATCTAGCTTGCTAACCACCCTGCGAAATGCTGGTCAGTTTTGAAAACTGTTTCTAAGCAAAAATATTTTGTTTTCATTTTAACATATGAAATTGATTCATGAGAATAAAAAATTCCACAACTGTCAAAGAAGAATTAGTTGAACTGTTTACACTCATAAAATGAAGGTTAATTGCTTGTTGAAGTGAATATATTCTGCACAGTTTAGAAAAGTCGAATATAAATTTTCCTATTCCCCATCCTTTTGATTTGAAAACTGAAATCAGTTTTAATGCAAGCAATCTTAAATTAACAGCCTTTACAAACTAATGTGGTCTTAATGTAAGCATATAATCTTTATCCTAAAACTTAAACAGATAATGACTAATGACTTCCGTATGTTTATATTGTGCCATGCAGATGCTCTTGATGCTGGCTATGGAGACACCCGTCCTCTGTCTTCTATGTGAGCAGATGCAATTTGTCCAACTTATGTGCGCTTTTGCTCAGTTCCTGTTTGCAGCTGCAGAGCCTTCTGTCTGCACATGCTTCTCTTCCTGGGATAGGTGCCCATCTGTATTCCCGTGGTTATGTCCTGCACACGCCTTTGGGGACACTTCCTGGGCTGCCCTGGGATAATCTGTTGAGGTGTGTCTATCCCATTAGACTACGAATACCTTTGGGTCAGTGGTTTTCAATCAACCATGCGAACTGTGTGCCTGGCACTTCGCCTGGCCTTCAGATGCTCCATGGAGGTTTCCTGAATGAAGCAGTGGACAATGGGGATTTAGCCAGGTACCCCACTCACATGAGAAGGGTAAGGCCCCTAGCGTAGTGCAGACGAGCTGAGCAGTACCATGGGCAGATCCCGCAACTGATCAGAAGGGTTCTGAGACAAGTTTGCAGAACGTATGTGTGCATGAGCCCCGCGTGCCACCAGAGCCCTGCCACAGGCTGCAGAGGGGAGTACAGGATGGCACCTAGCGTGGGAGCGCTGACCCACTGGGCCTCCTGTGCCCTCACATCGGGACTTGAATGTGAACAAACGCTGATGGGCAGAGTGTGCACGGCAGGAATGTACCTGGTGCCAGACCTCTCCAGAAGGTTGCTTTACCTGCCCCCAGCCACAGTGGGACCCCCACCCACCACCCATCTACGGGACCCTGAGAATGCTCTGGGAGGCAGCTGGATTCTGATGGACAGAAACCAGGGAAAGTGGAGCTTTTTTCTCTTTGGCATAAATGGCCTATTATGGAAAGCCCAGACCTGCCCGGGCTCTCTCTTTGTGCCGAAGACATTTGCCTTGCCGGAGTCCCTCAAGCAACTCCTTTTATTGTCCAGAGTTTCATATGAGTAATAGAAGCTGCTTTTGCAGACAGCTGCTTTGAGGGTTACACATACTGTTTTAAAGTTGGTTAGGATTTAGAGTGGTATGACTGATATTTTTACTAATGTTAGAATTTAATTGAAAATACTTAGTTTATTGGCACTAGTTAATCCAAGTTATTTTTTCCTAGTTAAGGAACATGCCAAAAGCTGTAATTTGATCATTTTTATATGAACCAAAATAGATTTTGGCTTCAGGATGGGAGGAGGGACAAAGAGTTTATTCCCTTTCAAAACTGGCCTGACAGTTTAACTAGCAAAGTTAACAGAAATGAGAAGAAAGAAATTTCATAGGAAAAAAACAAGTTATGAAAGTCCTGAGATGTTTTCATAGAGACCAACGGGCCTGGGGCAGCTGTCTAAGGCCGTCTGCTGCTCCCTGGACATGGCCCTGGAGCGCGTCTCTGTGTCCCAGCACGTCTGCCCAGCACTATGGAGGTGTTGAAGCCTGCTGGTACCTGCGCTATCTTAAAGAAGGACGGGCAGAGCCCTTTCTCCCTCCGTCCCCACAGTCAGTCTCTGGAGGCTAGTGGGGTCTGGTGCGGGACCTGTGCCCCCAGCACACTCCAAAACAAGCGAGTGCTTGATGCCAGGGCTGCTAGTTTGTTGGCCCAGCCCCGGCCTCCTCCTGGGGCCATATCTACCTCTTAGCTGCAGGCCGCCTCTCTAACCAGTGAGTGTCCGTTCATCCAGTATTTATTGCCCCCACTCTAGGCCAGGCCCTGACTCAGATAGGAAGCAGCCTGTGGGGAGAAGGACACAGTCCTACTCGGAGACATTGTACTGTTTAGTTGGACATGTCTATAGTGACATTGAAATCACCCTGAGGGTTCAATAGCAATCCAGGACAACCATGCAAAAGATGCCCTAGGCATTGTACGGTTCGCCGCCAGGTAAGTGGCCGAGACGCGAATGATACCGCTGGAAATGAAAGTGCAAGCAACTTGTGTGAGGCTGCGACATGGTTCCTTCCCATGCTGTTGTATTGCTTGATCCTCCCACGTGTGGTGAGCCAATGGAAGTGCCTCTACACCAAACCCGTTTCTCGATGCTATCTTGATACTGTTCCAGAAAGCTGCTTTTGGGCTGGGTGACATCCGTCTGTAATCACCACCCCACAGTCTCCATCAGTACCATCGTCAGCGTAATCATCACCACCACCACCACCTCCGCTAAAAATTCACCTGTGCTGTGCCCCCTGCAGGCCTGTGCACGGTGCACACATATTCAGCTGTTGCATCGAATGAGGCCAAAGCCCCAGTGCCTTTCCCATTCTTGTCTTCCTGTGCTAGCATGGGTTCCAGGGACGTTGTTTGAATAACAGACTTGAATGTATCAAGCATTGTTTCCTGGGCTCAAATTCTCTCTTTTTTTTTTTTTTTTTTTCCGAGACAGAATCTTCCTCTGTCACCCAGGCTGGTGTGCAGTGACACAATCTCAGCTCACTGCAACCTCCGCCTCCTGGGTTCAAGCAATTATCCTGTCCTCAGCCTCCCGAGTAGCTGGGATTACAGGTGTGCACCACCACGCTCGGCTAATTTTTTTGCATTTTTAGTAGAGGCGGGGTTTCGCCATGTTGGCCAAGCTGGTCTTGAACTCTGGACCTCGTGATCCACCTGCCTTGGCCCCCCAAAGTGCTGGGATTACAGGCGTAAGCCACCGTGCCTGGCCCGTGGGTTCAAATTCTAACTCTTTCCCCAACCCATGTCATGGGGTCCCCGCATTTTAGCAGTGATAAAATATAAAGATGATACAAAATTGCGAGGTAGAAGAGGAAAAAGTGCTAGTGTTCTGTGGCACCATAGGATGACTGCAGTTAACAATAATATACAGTGTCAATAGGATGACTGCAGTTAACAATAATATACAGTGTCAATAGCTAGAAGCAGGATATGGAATGTTCCCAACTCAAAGAAATGGTAAGTGTTTGACCTGATGGATATGCTGGTTACCTTGATCTGACCACTAGATCTTATATGTATGGAAACATTACTATGTACCCCGTGAATATGTAGAATTATTATTTGACAGTTTAAAGAATAAAGCATATAAAGATCATATTTTCTCTTTCCCCACTTGTAGGGATATGGCAGATACCAATTTCTAACAAAACAGCGTTTGTGAAGGGTTGGCATTTCTTCTGCTTAGGAGGGGAAAGTGTTTGATAAACAAACAGCATCCTTGCCCTTGTGGATCCTGAGACCTTATGTGTTTTTTGTTTGTTTGTTTTGTTTTGTTTTTAACAAGAAGGCACAGCATGAAAGCATTTTAAGGAAATGCTTTAATCAAGATACTTTATACTCTAATGAAAATCATTCAAAAGCGCTCACTCTTCCCAACCAAAACGTGTTCCACTAAACATGCCTGGCTCCACGGCAGTGGGGGCGAAGTTGGCACCCAGTGGGTGGTCTACACAGCCTGGTGCCCTCACAGTGTGTTCTGAGGACTCGAGTTGGCTCTTTGTCTCAGCTAGTTTCATGCAGGAAGTTCCGGGGCTAAAGTTAACTGCTGCCTTGCTGCATAGGACTCAGGGTCATCTTCCACTGAGTGCATTTCAGAGCCCACATCTTGGTGCGAAGGTGGTTCGCAGACAGCTGGATGCCCGTGGCCTGGAGCTGATGACACTTTCCGGAGGGACATAAGGATATTGACTGTTCTCATTTCCCCTTGGTGGAGGCGCTTTAGGGCTTTTATGTTTTTCTAGCAGCAAGTATTTCGGGAAGGCCATATTTTTGAATTTTCTGCAAAGATGTTTAGAGGTGTTCATGTTGAATTGTCTGAAGAAAGTGCTTGGAAGCCTGGAATTACTGAAATCTGGTATTATTTTACCCTAATGTAGGTCCTGGCAAGGTACGTGGTGATGTGATCTGGCCTCAGTCTACCTTACTTCCTCTCTAAACAGATGATTGGCAGCATTCCTTCATCTCCCTTCCTCTGCATCCTGAATTCCAGCTGTCCCAGGGTTCGGTACTCAGGAATGTACACCCCTTCTTCTGCCTCTGGGGTTACCCTCTGCCCCCTCCCCTTTCTGTGTGCAAGGACTGCCCTCCCCACAACCCCTGGCCCTTCTCCTCTATCCCTGGGCTTGGCCGCAGCTTCCACGATGGCTTACCTCTCTCCAGCTGCCTTACCAGCACTTCCATCACCTGGGCAGCCAGTTCCCTCCTCCACTGCACCGTGAACTTCAGGCAGCTGAGGGCTTTCATCTGCACTCCTAGCTGCACCATGTCCTGCACTTAGGAACCCCGCACACACTGGGTCTGTACAGACTGCCTCTTGCTTGGCAGTGCTCAGGGAGCCTTACCTAGGCTGTTAGGTAGCACCATGTCATACACCTGGGGCCAGGTGTGGTTTCTGGAAGGGCACTGAGAATACTGACCACTAGGCCCTGTAAGGAGGTGTTGTAGGCGTAGATACGTGGAGGCTGAAAGCAGCTGTGAGCATGGGTTTGTTCTGGGCCTCCATCATTAGACTTCCTCCCACTCCCTCCCCACAAACTGGATGAATGAGGAGTCGTGCTCTCTTTTCTTTCTCTTCGCCCCAGAGGAAGAAAAGTGCAAGGAGGAAAACATGGAAGATTAGGCCGAGCAACACATGCAGGGGTGAGGGCCTCACATTTGCTACATTCTCTTTCCGTGCTTGAGATAGACAAGGGTGCAAAGGCCTGGGCCACGGGCCGCTGTTCAGAGCAAGGCAGGTGGCAGTGCAGGTAGTTAGTGGACTTCTGGACAATGAGGAGAACCCCAGGAGGAGAATCTGTATGGTTTTTTTTTTTTTTTTCTATTGAAGATACAATTTCTCCTTTCTTCCTCTCTCACCTTAGCCTCCCAAACAGCTGGGACCACAGGCACGTGGTCCCAGGTGCTTTTCTGGAGAAGACAGATGAGATGCCTGTCCTCATGGGTTTAGCCGAGAGAGACAGAGAGAGAGAGAGAGGAGAGAGGGAGGGAGGGAGAACATAACAATATGTGCAGCAAACATGTAAACGGTACAGTAATATTAGGTGAGAGATCAGCAGACATTTCCTGCCACGGAAGCTGCCATAAGGGTGAGTGCCAGCCCCAGGCTGGGCTTTGCCAATCCCCTTATTTGAGGAAGGAAGTATGATTGGAGCATTGCTTCCAAACTCCCTGTGGTGATGAGCTAGTGTTGGGTTTCTGTTTCAAGTCATTTGCAGACCAGTCATTTTGTAAAATATGGTAACATGAATCACTAGAAAATAAGACGAAAGCGTGCAAAATACAAGCCACATTGTTGTGTCATGAGATTCCACAGACGTGAAACTGCTGTGTCCAATCGCTCTGCAGCAATAGCTCCTTCCTCCCTGCTCCTTGTTCTTCTCTCCCACCTCCATCCTTTGCTTCATCCCTCCCTTTCCCCTTTCCCTTCAGTGGGTCAGAGCTTTGGCTCTGCAGCTGGCCAGGAAGAAGATGTGTACCTGTGGGCCTAGCTTTTAGCCAGCTTAGGCCAGAGACTGTTACACAGGTGAAATCCAGACAATAAACAAGTCCTTTGAGATGAGGAGAGTTGATGTCTCACATTGTTGGAAAAGGAAGTTACAGATATGGAAAGAGGAATGAATAAAAATAAACCTTACAGTGTTGGGTGGGATTGCAGGTGTTGTCAGCTCATGGTCTTTAAAATAGATAGGTAGAAATCAAATGTACTTGCATATGTGTACATATACATAGACAATGTATGTGCATCTACATGTATTTCCTAGTTCTCTCTATGCTGCTAGGGCACAGAAACAATGACACCCTGGCAACACCTGGTACCCATAGCTTGGGTTCTACATGCCACACTTCACGTAAAGGAACCAAAGCTCATTGGAGAAATGGCTGACTCCAGGGTTGGCCAGAGAAAATCTTAGATGAGCTTGGAGAATTTATTTTGTGCCAGAAAGTATGGAAGTGCTCAAAAAGTGATGTGGGCTTGTTAAACCAGTCCAGGAATCAGATCAAAGGCACTACCACTGACCAAATGAAACACTTAAGCATCCAAATAATAGTGAGTTACTGTTTGTAACCCTTTGAGCAAAATAGGAATTCATGAGTTCACATTGATGTGAATTAATAACCGGGAGAGAAGGGGAAAGTCTACTTTCTTGTCCAAGTCTCAACGTTTTTCTCCATAAAACACTCGTCAATTCCTTATCAGCTAATGAGTATCAGAAACTCATTACCTGACGTCACAGTGGAGAAACCTACCAGACCTCCTCTAAACCAAGTGATAAATTAATTTCACCCACCAATAGGACAAAGTAACCTCGGGTGCCCGGTACAGTTTGGATATCTGTCCCTGCCCAAATCTCGTGTTGAAACGGAGTCCCTGTGGTGGAGGTGGGGCCCGGTGGGAGGTGTTTGATCATGAATGGCTTGGGCCATCTCCTTGGTGATGAGTGAGTTCTTGCTCTGAGTTCACGAGATGTGGTCATTTAAAGGTGTGTGGCGTCTCCCCTCAAACTCTCTCTTGCTCCTCCTCCTGTCATTTGAGAAGCCTGCTCCCCTTTTGCCCTCTGCCATGATTGGAAGATTCCTGAGGTCCCCAGAAGCTGAGAGATCACCATGCTTCCTGTACATCCTGCAGAACCATGTGCCAATGAGCCAATTAAACCCCTTATTTATAAATTACCCAGTCTCAGGTGGTTTGTTTGTTTGTTTGTTTTTCAGTCTCACTGTTGTCACCCAGGCTGGGTGCATTGGCAGGATCTCGGCTCACTGCAACCTCTGGCTCCTCGCCAGTTCAAGCAATTCTTCTGCCTCAGCCTCCCGAGTAGCTGGGATTACAGGAGCCCACCACCACACCCACCTAATTTTTGTAGTTTTAGCAGAGACAGGGTTTCACCATGTTGGCCAGGCTGCTCTCCAACTCCTGACCTCAGGTGACCTGCCTCTCTTGGCCTCCCTGAGTCCTGGGATAACAGGCGTGAGCCACCACACTCAGCCTTAGCTGTTTCTTTTCTTTTTTCTTTTTCTTGTTCTGAGATGGAGTTTTGCTCCATCACCCAGGCTGGAGTGCAATGGCACGATCTCAGCTCGCTGCAACTTCTGCCTCCTGTGTTCACGCGATTCTCCAGCCTCAGCCTCCTGAGTAGCTGGGATTACAGGAGCCCACCACCACATCCAGCTAATTTTTTGTGCTTTTAGTAGTGACTGGGTTTCACCGTGTTGGCCAGGCTGGTCTCAAACTCCTGACCTGAGGTGATCCGCCTGCCTCGGCCTCCCGAAGTTCTGGGATTACAGGGTGAGCCGCCGCGCCTGGCCTCAAGTGTGTCTTTCCAGCAACACAAGAACAGCCCATCACGGTGCCTCCAGATGTGGCACCCTGAGAAGAGCGCAGTGTCCTTTCTAAGGGATTCTTGCCCCGAATGCACAAATGACAAAGAAACCCAAGACAAGTCCAAACCAAGGAGTATTTTTATCCAGCGAAAGATCTGTGTTTAAAAGTGAAGATCCTGAAAGACAAGGGCTTTGGAACTGTGTCTGGTGGAAGGGAATTGGAGCTGTGAAACCACAGGCGATGTCTGATCCTCAGTTGCACTCTGGACCTTTGAAAACCATTTTTAGTGCCATTGAGGAAACTTGAATGGGGATGGGAGATGTGATGGAACTACACAGAGCGATGTGAATGTCTTGATTTTGATGGCTGTACTTAGTTTATGCAGAAAAATGTCCTCGTGTGTAGGAAATGCACAGTGGAGTATTAATAATAACAGATGACGCATCGTCACAGCAGCAACTTACTGGATGGTTCAGGAACACCCAGGTGTACACGACAACCACCCCGCCCCCTCCTCACACATAGACTGTGAAGGTATTGAGATAAATGTTGACAAGCAGGGAGCCCTGCTGAAGAGTACACAGAAGGAAGGAAGCTCTTTGTACCTTTTGCAACTTTTCTGTAAATTTGCAGTTATTTCAAAATATAACAAGTTAAAAATTTGCTAGAAACGTTTCTAAATGTTTACTCTCAGTTTCCGCTCAAGGGTGGGTGGCTTGCGGTTCCTGCAGAGGCGTTCCACGCAACACGATCTGACAACACATGGAGCGACCTGAGTTTGCGTGTTTCTAACACGGTGGCTCGAATCCAGCAGGTGCTGGTGCTGGCTGTGTCCTGATGGGGCAATGAGAGCTGCTTCTCCCTGTCATTTCAATCATGCAGATGGAGAAACCCCTGTGAAATGCCCCTATCAAGGTGAACGAGCACGAGAGACACTCCTACACGAGAAGCCCCTTTTTCCAGCTCCTAGCACACTTGGTAATACCCACAAATCCTAAGGGAGGCGTTTTCTGTAGGCTCAGATGTTCCTGGTACAGAAATGTGACCAACAGAGAGTGCCCCCCCCGGCTGGGGCCAGAGCACATCCCACGTCCCGGACCCAGCCCTTTGGGAGACGGAGGCAAAAGGCAATTTGGCAAAGAAGTCACTCATTGTTTAAGTTGTCTGGGCGTCCCTTTTCATTACCTGCCTTTAATTTTGACTGTTTTATGGAGTTAAATGTGTGATCCTTCTTATTAGATTCTTAGAAGGCACCTTTGCTTGATGCAAGCACACCTGTCTATATGAACGTTTGTAAATGCTTTTTAACAGGTTTTCAAGCAACCCTGGGCACACAGCTGGCCGGGGAGCTCCGGTGGAAAGTGCCAGCTGCTTGGCTGCCAGAATTGGAACCAGCACAGGACATGTGCAGCCACTGTAAACAAGAATGAATTTTCCTTAACCTTTATGAGTCAAATATTTATTTTTGGAATATTAACAAAATCAAAAGAATTGCCATGTTCTTTTAAGTCAAAACACACTGACGTGCAGCTTTTAAGAAATTTTATTTAATGGAATAGTCTTGAATTGAAGCTAAAACAAATTCAGAAACACTGGCGATTTCTTGCCCAGTGTACATAGCACTGAAGCAACATTAAAAAACTCTTTAACGCTCTATAAAAGAAGTAATGAAATCCTTCTTTCCATAAACTGTCCATCAGATTATGAGCACGCCAAAAATTCCCAAGTATGCTGTGGATAGAAAGCTTTTGGTGTGTGGCATTGTGCGTGTGCATGTGTGTTGAGGGGATGATAGATGTAAGCTCCCTAACTCCCCCTCCCTTTACCCTCCCTCTCTTGCCCTTTCCTTCTCATAAGCACATGCACATGGGTAGGGAGATGTAGGAGTCGCTGGCTTCTTAAAAAAATTTTTTGAGACAGGGTCTCCCTCCGTTGCCCAGGCTGGAGTGCGGTGGTGCGATCACGGCTCACTGCAGCCTGGACCTCCTGGACTCAGGCGACCCTCCCACCTCAGTCTCTTGAGTAGCTGGGACTACAGGCCCACCATGCCCTGCTAAATAGCTAAATAATTGCTTTTTGTAGAAACAGCATTTTGCTTTGTTGCCCAGGCTGGTCTCACACTCCGGGTCTCAAGGAATCCTCCTGCCTCCATCTCCCACAGGGCTGGGTTACAAGCGTGAACCACTCAGCCAGAACGGCCGTTTTAAAGTGGCTGGGAACAGACCTGTGGAAGAACTCTTTTCCCCGGAGCCGGCATGAGAAGGGTAAAGGCGTCTTTTCCAAACTCTGCAAAGCAGCATTGCTGCATGTGCACTGCAATTAAAGAAAGGAAAAAAGAAAGAAAAAAGAACAAAAACATTGCTCTTTTTTTTTGTTTTTTAAGAAAAATGTAGCATTTTATATTGTTCATTATTAATTCAGTCTTCTTTGTGGATATTTAGTTGTAGCAGTCAGGTTTCAGCCAGAAAACAGAACTGGAAGGAGATATATATTAAGAGATCTATTGCAAGTGGACAGGCTAGGCAAGTTGACAGTTCTTGGAGTAGATTTTCAAGGATGGGCTGGAACTCTCCAGCAGGAGCTGAAGGTGCTATTCAAAAGGCAGAATTTCCTTCAGTTTCTGCTTTTAAGACCTTTCAACTAAAAGGCCCACCTGGGATGTCAAGGATAGTCTCTCTTACTTAAAGCCTACTGATTATGGATTTTAATCATATTCATAAAATATCTTCACAGCAACACCTAGATTCCCATTTGTTTGAATAACTGGAAACTGTACCTAGAAAGATTGTCATGTAAAATTGACCATTACACCAATGCAATTTAAATTTTTCCAATTTGAACATTTAGGCAATCCTTTTAGGTAAACATCGTATTTTTACATTGCTCTTTTTGTCTTAGAAACAATTTACCTCTTTCTCTTGGTTTTGTCATGATTGTGTTTTATGGAGAAATTTGCATAGAGGTGATTTTACATACAAAACACCCAGAACCAGCTGCATAATTTGTGGGGCCCAGGTGCAAAATGAAACTTTGAGGTCCTTTGTTCAAAAGGATTAAGAAGTTCAACATGGGAACGGCAGAGCATTATCAAGCCAGGGACCTTCTGGGTCAGGGGTCGCCTGCAGTAATGATTCCGCCCTGCAAACGTGGAAGTGTATTGAATTGTAAGCCCCAGGACTCTGGGAGGCCAAGGTGGGCAGATCACCTGAGTTCGGGAGTTCAAGACCATCCTGGCCGACATGGGGGAAACCCTGTCTCTACTAAAAACACAAAAATTACCCGGGTGTGATGCTGTGCACCTGTAATAACAGCTACTCGGGAGACTGAGGCAGGAGAATGACTTGAACCCAGGAGGTGGAGGCTGCAGTGAGCTGAGATCGCGCCACTGCACTCCAGCCTGGCGACAGAGTGAGACTATGTCAAAAAAATTTTTATAAAAAAGCCCAACGTAAGTTAGCAAGCTGAGTGTTTCCAGCATAAAGCAATGGTTTATGACCAAGTCACCACTAAGTACAAGTTTTAATTTAAGCCTGTCGCCGAGTTCAAGTAAAAGTTATTATTATTTTTAAAACAGCGGTTGGAAGAATTCAGAGTCTAAATTAAGGGATTATGTAGTAAGAAATTTTCAGAAACTTAATAAGTCTCACAGTTTGTCAAATATAAGCCTCTCTTCCCCTTTGTAAAACAGAAGTAAGGTATTTTAAAATTTCAGAGATGAAGACCCTCACCAGGGGCCATCAGAAGCCATCCAAGTGTGACATCCTTGTTACTCAGGTCAAGGAAATTGGACCCACAAAAATAAATTAACCGGGAACTTGTATCTACGACTCATGATTCCGTCCTTGGCTCTTTGTACTACATTAAATTCTTTTCCATATTTTTCTTTCATGACTCCATAGTGAACGACAAATCAGTAGAATGAATTGATAAGCTCAATTGACAAGTGGCCTGAGTGCATAAATGTCTCTAGTCTCACGGATGCTGCGACTGGGCCTATGTTCTAAGCCAACTTTTTCCCTACTCCTGGCAGGCTGCACTTGGCAGCGTGAATACTTATTGATGAGCATATGGAACAACAGAAAGTCTTCTGTGTTGCTGGTGGAAGTGTAAATTGGGACAAATTCCTTTGTAAAATAATTTTCCAGAGTCCAGTGACAATTCTGCAACGTAGCAATTCTCTCTCTAAATATTTACACCAGGTAGGATCTCACACACGTGTTCCAGGAGACATTTAAAGAATGGTCATAGCAATATTCTTTGTAAAAACCCCAAACTGGACACAACAACCCAAATATGTATAGAGAGTGGATAAATATATTTGTTATATTCATACTTTCAATGCCACATGGCAGTGAAAAAATCAATCAATTATAGCCAAATAGATTGATGTGGATGAGCTTCATCCACATCACACAATGTGGGTGAAAAAGAAGTTACACAAGAATACAAATAGCATAATCTCATCTGTATAAAATATATGCAAAACTAAACAATTTTGCTTAAGAACACATACATAAAAAGAGTATGAAGAAAATGATACACATAAAATCCATGATAATGGCGACTTCGGGCAGACATGTAGGATAGGATGGTGGAGGAGCCCTCAAGGAACCAAGGTGTCTACAACCTATCTATTATCTATCTATCTATCTATCTATCTATCTATCTATCTATCTATCATCTATCTATCTATCTATCTATCTATCTATCTATCTATCTATCATCTATCTATCTATCATCTATCTATCTATCTATCATCTATCTATCTATCTATCTATCATCTATCTATCTGTCTATCTATCTATCATCTATCTATCTATCTATCATCTATCTATCTATCTATCATCTATCTATCTATCTATCATCTATCTATCATCTCTCTATCTTCTATCATTTATTTGTTTATTATTTGTCTATTATCGATCAATCTATCCATCATCTATCATCAATCTATAATTTATCTATCATCTATTTATTTATCTACCTATCTACCTACATATCATTTGTCTATCTATCTACCTATCTATCGGATTTTCTTTTGTAAGTGGTACCATATTTCATAAAAAGTATGAACAAAGACTAAATGTGGAGGACATTGGCCCACAACGGCAGGTAAAGTTTCCTTTTGATCTTTCTCCTTCAGCAACCCAAGGTTTTCAGAGCGTATTTAATAATCATGAACAAGAAATATACAAGAAGAACACAATGTTTTTATCATCTTAGCAGTTTATTCCTTATCTTAATTGTATCATTTGGAAATTGTGTTTGGCTGTATTTAACAGAAAATTCCATAACAGTGGTTCATAAAAGATACATGTTCATGTCTCGCTAACAAGAAAATAAGCAATAGATATTATTAGGGACTCTATTTCATTCTAAATCTCCTTTCTAGGGATTTTGTAGCCATCCAGAGTCCACAGGGTATGAGTCTTTGTGTCACGTGTGCAAGATGGCTACTGGCACTCAAGCCATCGCATCCACATTCCTGGTTCAAAGACAGACTAGGGCAAAGGGCAGAGGAACAATCTAGACAAACCTGTTCACTTGGAAAGGCTTTCCCAGAAGTCTCACTTGACCAGAACTGTACCATGTGGCCACTGTGAACTGCAAGAGAGGCAGGGACTGTAGCTGAGCACACAGTTGTGCTTAGCCCCTTCATCAATAAACTTTAATAAACTTGGGGTCTTGTTATTAAGAAAATGGAGAAAGTCCAGACCCACGCCCCCAAACCAGGAGGCAGTTAGCCGTCTCTGCCCTGCTAATTTATTGTTTCTGAATAAGAAAACTGGAGCGCAATAGTAATTCTAAAATGAAAGAAAATTGTTTAGACGATTGTTAATAAATGCAATGCTATTAAGATAGTAATTGATTCTGCTCACCAAACGTGGCAGAGAAATATTCTTTTGCATTTTAAAGCCTCTGAGATTTGTTTCTATTTTACTAGTTTGTTATAAAAGCATTATTTACTATATTTAATTTGACTATATTGAATTATATTATATATTATATATTTAAAGTAATTATATAATTGATTACATTATGAGTACCATAATGATAGATATGTAATTGATTTTATATAATGATTATATATTAAGTTATATAATATATATAAAATATATAATTGTATATAATTGCATACTAATTATTATATATTATATTTGAATTATATTAGTTTTGCTATATTTGATGATGCTACATTTATATATTACTGATACATTAAACTCATATTTATCCAGAATCAAAATGTTCTGGCACATCAAATAGTCATAATTATCATTTCTAGTGTTTCCTATTTATACACTTTTTTGCTGAACTCTTTTAAAAATATTATTAATTTATATACAGTTATACAGAGTTATAGTGAATCGGAATAATTCTTCAATTAGAATAAATTACATTAGCATTTCTAGTATTGTGCTTACGTTTTATGCAACACTTTTAATACGAGAGACGCTGCACTTATTTCCATTGTTGAAGCCCCCAAAGCCCTCTCTTCCACATGTATTTGAAAATATTAAAGAAAATATTCAAAAATTAAATTATGTTTCTCCTCTGTGAATTTTAAAAAAATACTTTCTTGTATCAAGAAGAAAAAAAGAATTCTTTAATCTTCTGGATTATTGCACACAAATTGGCAACTCAAAATTCCACGGACCTGGCTGAGAATTCAGCTGCAAGATAAACAAAGATCTAACACATACCCCCCACTGCTGAAAATGAATTCTCTCGGATGGGAACAGACCGGTGCCCGTCACAATGACATCAGCTTATTGTAACCTTCCCTCCGTGTAGACAAAATAACCGATAGGCCTTTCAGATCTGCCCAAACCAAAGCCATGAGTCATCATCCCTGGGCCGCCACACATGGGGGGCCACCTTGGAATAGCCTCTTTCAAACAGATCGCCCCCCAAATTCAGGATTAACGTGCAATAAACAGATGGATGCAGGCGCACCTGCAGGGAGATCCCGTCTTGCTGCTCCCCTGCTGGGCACCCCGCGTCAGCCTGAGAGTGAGGCCGGAACCAGGGGTGGGCGTCCCGGGCCCCCGCAGCCAGGGTCCATGGTGACAACAGTTGTGAGCAGGACCATTTTTATGGCATCTTCATCTTTCTTTTAAGATCTATTTATACATTTCTCCAGCTTTTTTCTATTCATTATATTAATATAAACTTGCAGAGTTTTGAAAACTGAGGATGAAGTTATGTTTTCCTTCCACCTTAAATATCTCTTAAAGAAGCCAGAAATGAATTAAAACAAAACAAACACATCTATTGGTATTTGGGGCAATGGAAAATGTTTCTCTGAGTGTCCTGATTTATTTGAAATGTTTAATTAACCATAAAAATCTTACTATTTACATTGTACTTTCTACCATAAAACCTGTTTCACCCGCTCTCACGCACCCAAAAGACTAGCAGGGCAGTGATTTTTCACCATCTTTCTCCCTGAGCCTACTTACTACTTCCCCAGACCTGGACAGAACACTCTGTCTCTCCAGTCCTTGCAAAAGGGGAAAAAAATATCTGTTTCACTTCCTTCACTGGGCAGTTTAAAGATCAATATGAAAACAAGAAAAAGAAGAGCTCTAATAAGCTTTTCTATTGGCGTAAGATGTTGTTGGTAGCAATACTCGTGGCATCTAAGCCGCTCCTCTTTGTGAATGTGGATCAGATTTGGAGATAACCTGACTTCCACATCGTCACTCAAAGGGAAGTGCTGCAGTCCCGAGAGATGCACAGTCAGGGTCTCACTGCCATCCCCACTGCAGCCTGGGAAAGTGGCATCCCTGATTTCCTCTGTCGAGATCCTGACAGTGCGGTTTTATACGCGCATCTGCTAAGTCAAGCCAGAGTGCGAATCTATGAGTTCAAATCTTGTGCAAGGTGGAGTCCCTTCTCAAGAGACAGAATCCACTTGTCGAGGAGTGGCAGGTTACAACGTAAGGACTCCCTTTGGCTGTTTAGCCATGGTCTGTTTCATAAAACCTTGATATTCTTCAAGGGTAGGGCAACCTAAGTCAATTTCCAGAAAGTATCTCTATCATCAATGGATGCATGACTATAATTGATATGGTCAGGTGGCCCTTTCAAACCGAAGTCTCTCTGGAATAGTGATGTCGCTTTGCTGAGAGACCAGAGAAGTTAAAGAAGATGAATATTCTTGTACCTTAAGAAAGCCTTCGGTGGGTGCTATGAACTGAATGTTCACATATCCTCCAATCTGTCTGTTGAAACCATACCCCCTTACGTGATGGAATTAGGAGATGGGGGTCTGTTGGAGGTAATCAGGGTTAGATGAGGTCATGAAGGTAGAGCCCTCGTGAATAGGGTTCGTGTACTTATAGGCGCCCCCGGAGAGCGTCCTTCCTCTGCCATGTGAGGACACAGTGAGAAAGCACCGTCCAGGAGGAACAGTTCCTCACCAGACACCAAAACTGCCTTGATCTTGGACTTCCAGAATGCAGAATCATCGGAAACCGATTTCTGTTGTTATAAGTCACTCGGGCTAAGGTATTGTGTTTTTATAGCCCAAATGGACTAAAACGGTGGGGTTACAACCATGTTCCCCTCCAAGTAATTTGCGTGGTCAGTAGCGGACTATGAAAAGAAGGGATAAAGGTGAGATTTTCCAAATTACTTCCTATAAGTGCTATTAGCTACAAGGAGTTTGGCTGCTGTGAGGGACGCATGACAGCTGGAGCAAACACCACTCAGCTCATCAGCGCCCTTCTCACTGGCCGCCCCTCTCATCATCTCATGGGCGCCCTTCTCAGCTCAGATCCCCTCACATCCCATGCTGTCCCTCAGCTCCTGTGAGGCCCCCCTGTGCTCCTATAAAGACAGTCAATCAGGCTTCCTCCAATATGCCACAGACAGGATCGTGTGGCTCACCTTTCTCCCCTTTGGCAAGGATAACTTCTGATGTGCTCACCGAGGCTCCTATTTCCTTCTTTCATCCAGTCTGATACAGTGACCGTGTGGAAGAAGTCAGGCCCGTCGGACCTCAATGGTCATCTATTGAATTCTGCTTTGCACGCTTCAGCAGGTGGTCTCGCTGTATCCTCAAATGCACCTTTTTGGGAAAGTGAGGATGGTGTTCCCCTGTTCTCCTTCATTGACCCTAAAGGTTTCCCATTCCTTTTAGGCAAAAATGCAATGTACACAACTCTTCCCATTTATTAATTTCTAAGTTCCAGAAACAGTCCTAGACACTTTATATAAGCTCACTTAAGTCTGACGACCATCCTCTGAGGTTTGCATTCTTACACCCGCTTTAGAGATGAGGAAATAGGGTCAGTAGGTTGATTAACACAGCCAAATGGCAGAGCTGGATTTGGTCTGAGGTCAGCCTGACTTTTCCTTCAGGATGATGTGCTGTTTCCTCTGATGAAGGATCAGGGATGCAGAATGGGACTGATGTTATCTGTCCAACCATCCCACTCATTCTCCCCACTTTGCATACTCTTCTCTGGGCCATCTACAGGCAGGTGAGGGGCCCCAGGCAGACAGCTCCCTGGGATACTGAGCTGCACATTGAAAGGTCACTCAAATGAATGCACAGAGGAGCTGTGAGTGAGAAAGTAAGCACTCCTGCGTGAAGAGCCCTGGAAAAGCCACCCTTGCTCTGGCACCTGTTATGCAGCCCTCACAGCAGTTCTCCCATGGGGTATGGGAGGTCAGGGGCACTTCTGTTGGTCTTTCCTTCCTTATGTTTGTCCCAGTAGGGTCTGGACCTGCAGCTGGGGCTTGGAGTGCCCTGGGGCCATAGCCACACAGCCCAGCAGACCCAGCCTTGGGCAACTGCACTAACTGGATTAGAAAACTCCAAACATTGCATGTGTTCTACATCCAGCATTGACTATTTTGTTCATCAGAAGGTAGATGTAAGAAAACATTGGACAGAAAGAAAGGTTCCAGCAGACAGCCTCTCCAGCCCTCAATAGGTAACAGCCTGGAGGACTCTTTGCCACCCCTACGAAGGCCTGATCGGGGCATGCCTGAAGTAGAGAATCTTTGACACGTAGAAGGCTTTCTATACACCAGTCATTTATTCCTGGTGTCCACATGGATTTCAGTCTGATCCAGGAAGAAATGTGCTCTGGGTGTCCCTGTGGAGAACTTTGCAGCAGCCTACTCAACTAGCAGCTACAATGAGTTGTCATGTGATTCTCACATAAAAGCATAGGCATCCAAGCGTGTGTGGTCATGGGGTGGGTAGAAATGAGGGGGAGACAGAGACAGAAAGAGAGGGACAGAGAGAGAGAGAGAGTTTAATAAGGTAAGCCCCAGGACAGGGACGAATGTCTGCGGGACCCTTGAGACAGCTGGCTCATGGCGAGTGCTAAGTGCATATTTGTTAACTAAGCAAATGAACCAAATGACAAAAATGACAAAGTGTATTTTGATGCTGCTCAAAATAAGGGACTTACAGAACAAAGATAATGGTTTCTGGTGAAATAGCACAACATACTGACTGCTCTGAAGTCCTGAGTTTAGAAGGGGAGAGATTTGTCATATCCAGCTCCTTGCTACCATTCGGTGCTGAGGCTGAGACAGGACCCCCTGTGTCACATCAGCTGGGGTGCCCTCCATCTCACCGTGCCGTTGACGCCAAGGTGTCCACACCTCAGAGAAAGAATACTACCCGTCTACCAGGACCAAGGGTCTGGGTAAATTCCACTTCAGAATGCAGCCTTCTTTCCTGACAGGCACAGCTATTTATGTCTTTTCATAACCCAGTTTCAGTAGGTCACACTCATCCTGGGCAATGCATTAAGCAGAGAGTTCTTTCTTATTATCCGTTCTTTGGAAAAAATAAGCTAATTTTCACTGCAGGTTTTAGAGCATGAGGAGGGTGGCCCTGGAAGCCCTAGTTTCTGCCTGAACCGAGATGGTGAAGCAGAAGCACATCATCTGCCAGGCCACAAGAGGACAGCAGTGGCTCGAGATCCAGGTCGCTGCTACCTACTCGTCAGGCTCCCTCCCCGCATCCCCCGCACCCCAGCCCCCACCGACTCCCGCCGCTGCCACGGGCATCAGAAGCATGCCTGCCCTGATTTTAGGACTTACTTCTGCCATGCTGTTCCAGGTTGCTACATTACATGGGGTGCGTTTATTGCATGAATGTGCTGGAAACAATCCAGAATTGATTCTCAACATCCCCAAGCTGAAACTGGCTTTCCACTTGTGCTTCCAGAATGATTCTGACATCACGCGTATGTCTCTATGATCGACAGTCTCACTGCAGAAAGTGATGAGAAATGTTCCATGTCTCCAGAATGTTCTGACATCACGGTTGTCTCTATGATCACAGTCTCACTGAGAAAGTATGAGAAATGATTTACCTAAAAGGAAAAACAGGAGCAAGTCCTGTTGTGTCGCCGGGCCCACATGGTCAGAACCGGGGTCATAGTTAAGGTCTTGAAAAGAAAATGCTCAACATTGCAGGTTTGTCGTTTCCTTAGCTTATGTGAGCCCACTGGTTTCATCAAAATCTAAGAAAACTTTATGATTCGTAACTTTCCTTCATTAAATAAGTTTTTGACTCAGAAATGTTTATTGCACACTTACTATGTGCTGGGAATAGATGGTATGTGCTAGGAATACAGATACACACAAGCTGCAGTTCCAGGTTGGAGCTGTTCTTGGAACAGGCCGGAAGCAGACCTGGGAACTAATGAGTTATAATTCAGCATGCTGAAGCCAAGCTCAGGCCATGCAAAGGTCCTGTCGGGGGGGAGCCCCGGGATGCATGCACTGCGGCAGGGAGCCCCAGTGGGGGCCACTGCTAGGATGAACCAGGGAAATTATGCCATGGCCAGGTGCTGTGCTAATGCTTTCCGTACGCGATCCCCTGCAGTTTGCATAGACTCAGGAGGCAGGTATCAGGCTTAGACTGTTTCATAGCTGGAAGAACTAAGATTCAGGAAAGAGAATCCAGTTGCCCAAAGTCTCCCAACTATTAGTAGTAAATGGGAGGCTGAGATGGGAATGCAGGTGCTCACTGGAGAGTCCGGGCACTAACCACTACTCTACAGCCCCTTCCCATCCTGGCCTCTGGGCTCGTGATCTGGACTCGTGCTTGCTGGCACCTCCCTCATGCTGTCACTGGAGCCACAGGTGCAAACAATGGGAGCTTCCCACTGGTTCACCAACCTGTGCACGCAGGAAGCAGCTTCTAGTCCCTTCTGCAGAGACAGCTGCTGGCGGCCTTCGGGTCAGGGGTTCTGCATTGGGAACCCTGCCCCTGCCTTGTCTGTGGTCAGGGTTCCTTTGGCCCTGTCAACCAAAAGCCATCGTCACATCCACTCCAAGCTAAGGCAGGGGCCGTGTGTCGTGGGTTGTAATATTTCTTTCTTTCTTCCTTTTTTTGAGATGGAGTCTCACTCTGTGGCCCATGCTGAAGTGCAGTGTGGCACGATCTCAGGCTCACTGCAACCTCCGCCTCCCGGGTCCAAGCAATTCTCCTGCCTCAGCTTCCCGAGGTTACAGGCATGTGTAACCTGTGTAACTCAGCTGGGGTTACAGGCATGCACCACCATGCCCAGCTAATTTTGTATGTTTAGTAGAGACGGGTTTCACCGTGTTAGCCAGGATGGTCTCGATCTCCTGATCTCATGATCCACCCGCCTCAGCCTCCCAACGTTGGTTGGAATATTTCTTAAGCCGAGTATCGTGCCTGACATGTTCCGTAAGAATTCGTTATAAATTAACAAATGAGTGACGAGAAGCACACAAATTCTGTTCATTTATGAGAAAAGTTCCTGATCCTTCTATTGACCTCCTAAAAGCCCCTCTGTAGGGGACTCTGTGGGTGAACAATCCATGGTCTTCACGTCACTGGAAGATTCTGGCTTCCCATCTTTGATGGACCCACAAAAGGGTTTCATGGTGTCTGACCTCGAGCTTCAGCATGTTGACATCAATTGTATTGTCTTTCTGGATTTTCATTACATTCAATAAAATCAAATTATGAGACACAGTAACTATTTCATGGCAGGCTCATTGTCTTGAAACCATTCTTTTCATGTTTACTCTTGAAATGAAAAGACAAGTCTAGGTTTAAATTGAAAGTATCCATTAGCCTCTATGAGTACAAGTGAGTGCTGAGTCCTACGCTTGGCACCTCCCAGCCGGCATCATCTCTGAAGGCTGTGATGGGCACAGTGTGAATGCAGCACCCATATCTGTTTTCACTGATCTTCTCCCAGCATACCTCACAGGCCCGAGAACTCTGTGTATTGAATTCCCCGTTCTTCGTGTCTTTTGCTTGTGCGGTGTGCTGATGTGAACTGTGACAGCTCTGCGAGACACCTGGAGGAGGTTTTGACGGTGCTGAAGTTCGCAATGTTGCAGTATGTCAATACTTTGATAGAAGAATAAATCTGTGAAGTTTAGAGGTTGGGGATTGGCCCAAATAGTTCAGTCTTCGCAGCCACGCTCCAGTCCAACCAAGTGATGTACCTCAAAAGATTTTCCTCTGTGCACTCTGCACCAAGGAGACAGCATGGCAGTGGGATGTATGAGAGACCGTTCAGGTACAGGAAATATCTCTGATCTGATTCTGTCCCACGCCCAGCCATGTCCTGCTGCCCCTTGGCCACCTGCACCCCTGGAAGGTGACAAGGTCTGAGCACCTCATACCAAGCCCCATATATATATATTTTTTGAGACAGAGTCTTGCTCTGTCATCCAGGCTAGAGCGCTGGAGTGCAGTGGTGTGATCTCAGCTCACTGCAACCTCCACCTCCCGGATTCAAGCTATTCTCCTGCCTCAGCCTCATGAGTAGCTGGGATTACAGGCACATGCCACCACCTCTAGCTAAGTTTTGTATTTTAGTAGAGATGCGTTTTCACCGTGTTGGTTAGGCTGGTCTCCAATTCCTGATCTTGCCATCCACCTGCCTCAGCCTCTCAAAGTGCTGGGATTATAGGCGTGAGCCACCGCACCCAGCCCGAGCCCCACCTTTCTAGGTAAGCTTATTATCCTAGCTGTTAGTGAGAGGTGAAGCCAGCTGGGCTAGGAGAACCTTTTATCTAGTGAAAGGATTGTAAATGCACCAATCAGTGCTCTGTGTCTGGCTGAAGGTTTGTAAACGCACCAATCAGCACACTGTAAAATGGACCAATCAACATTCTGTAAAATAGACCAATCAGTGCTCTGTAAAATGGACCACTCAGCAGGACATGGGCGGGGCCAAATAAGGGAATAAAAGCTGGCCACCCCAGCCAGTAGGGGCAACCTGCTTACATCCCTTTCGTGTGGTGTGGAAGTTTTGTTCTTTTGCTCTCTGCAATAAATTTTGCTGCTGCTCGCTCTTTGGGTCCACACTACCTTTAAGAGCTGTAACACTTAACTGCAAAGGTCTGTGGCTTCACTCCTGAAGTCAGCCAGACCACAAACCCACCAGGAGGAACAAACAAGTCTGGCTGCACCACCTTTAAGAGCTGTAACACTCACTGCTAGTGTCCGTAGCTTCATTCTTGAAGTCAGCGAGACCAAAACCCACTGGAAGGAACCAGTTCTGGACACAATAGTGTCACAGGGTTTCAGAGTCATAAATGAGTTATAAAGCAAAGACGTTTTAATAAGAGTTTTAATTAAGTTTCTGTCTGGTGTGGCTTTCTCTGTACTATAGGTAAAGATGTACAGTTCTACTAGGAGGCACACATTAGACTGCTATGTATTGATAAGTTAAAACTACCACTCCCCTGAATACAGGGGAATACAGAAGAAGGCATCCTTGAGGTCCAGAACAGTGAACCATTCTGCTTCCTCTGGTATTTGAGAGAGCAGGGTATAGGGATTGGGTACAACTGGATATAGAGGAATTACTGCCTCATTGGTGAGTCTAAGATTTTGCACTAATCTCCACTGACCATTTGGTTTTGTACTCCTAGAATTGAGGTGTTGCAGGGACTGCTGCATTTCCTTACTAAGCCTTGAGCTTTTAAATGTTTAACAATATCCTGTAATCCTTTATGAGCTTCAGGCCTTAAGGGATATTGCCTTTGATAAGGAAAAGTGTTGGGATCTTTTAACCTGATTTGGACTGGACAGGCATTTTTTGCCCTTCCAAATTGTCCTTCCAATGCCCAGACTTCAGGGTTGATTCCCTCCTCAAGTAGGGGACAAGAAATGGGTAACTTGCTCCCCATATTCATGTAGATAATGGCTCCAGCCTTGGCTAATATATCCCTTCCTAATAAGGGTGTGGGATTTTCAGGCATAACAAGAAANTTCATAGCTGGAAGAACTAAGATTCAGGAAAGAGAATCCAGTTGCCCAAAGTCTCCCAACTATTAGTAGTAAATGGGAGGCTGAGATGGGAATGCAGGTGCTCACTGGAGAGTCCGGGCACTAACCACTACTCTACAGCCCCTTCCCATCCTGGCCTCTGGGCTCGTGATCTGGACTCGTGCTTGCTGGCACCTCCCTCATGCTGTCACTGGAGCCACAGGTGCAAACAATGGGAGCTTCCCACTGGTTCACCAACCTGTGCACGCAGGAAGCAGCTTCTAGTCCCTTCTGCAGAGACAGCTGCTGGCGGCCTTCGGGTCAGGGGTTCTGCATTGGGAACCCTGCCCCTGCCTTGTCTGTGGTCAGGGTTCCTTTGGCCCTGTCAACCAAAAAGCCATCGTCACATCCACTCCAAGCTAAGGCAGGGGCCGTGTGTCGTGGGTTGTAATATTTCTTTCTTTCTTCCTTTTTTTGAGATGGAGTCTCACTCTGTGGCCCATGCTGAAGTGCAGTGTGGCACGATCTCAGGCTCACTGCAACCTCCGCCTCCCGGGTCCAAGCAATTCTCCTGCCTCAGCTTCCCGAGGTTACAGGCATGTGTAACCTGTGTAACTCAGCTGGGGTTACAGGCATGCACCACCATGCCCAGCTAATTTTTGTATGTTTAGTAGAGACGGGTTTCACCGTGTTAGCCAGGATGGTCTCGATCTCCTGATCTCATGATCCACCCGCCTCAGCCTCCCAACGTTGGTTGGAATATTTCTTAAGCCGAGTATCGTGCCTGACATGTTCCGTAAGAATTCGTTATAAATTAACAAATGAGTGACGAGAAGCACACAAATTCTGTTCATTTATGAGAAAAAGTTCCTGATCCTTCTATTGACCTCCTAAAAGCCCCTCTGTAGGGGACTCTGTGGGTGAACAATCCATGGTCTTCACGTCACTGGAAGATTCTGGCTTCCCATCTTTGATGGACCCACAAAAGGGTTTCATGGTGTCTGACCTCGAGCTTCAGCATGTTGACATCAATTGTATTGTCTTTCTGGATTTTTCATTACATTCAATAAAATCAAATTATGAGACACAGTAACTATTTCATGGCAGGCTCATTGTCTTGAAACCATTCTTTTTCATGTTTACTCTTGAAATGAAAAGACAAGTCTAGGTTTAAATTGAAAGTATCCATTAGCCTCTATGAGTACAAGTGAGTGCTGAGTCCTACGCTTGGCACCTCCCAGCCGGCATCATCTCTGAAGGCTGTGATGGGCACAGTGTGAATGCAGCACCCATATCTGTTTTCACTGATCTTCTCCCAGCATACCTCACAGGCCCGAGAACTCTGTGTATTGAATTCCCCCGTTCTTCGTGTCTTTTTGCTTGTGCGGTGTGCTGATGTGAACTGTGACAGCTCTGCGAGACACCTGGAGGAGGTTTTGACGGTGCTGAAGTTCGCAATGTTGCAGTATGTCAATACTTTGATAGAAGAATAAATCTGTGAAGTTTAGAGGTTGGGGATTGGCCCAAATAGTTCAGTCTTCGCAGCCACGCTCCAGTCCAACCAAGTGATGTACCTCAAAAGATTTTCCTCTGTGCACTCTGCACCAAGGAGACAGCATGGCAGTGGGATGTATGAGAGACCGTTCAGGTACAGGAAATATCTCTGATCTGATTCTGTCCCACGCCCAGCCATGTCCTGCTGCCCCTTGGCCACCTGCACCCCTGGAAGGTGACAAGGTCTGAGCACCTCATACCAAGCCCCCATATATATATATTTTTTGAGACAGAGTCTTGCTCTGTCATCCAGGCTAGAGCGCTGGAGTGCAGTGGTGTGATCTCAGCTCACTGCAACCTCCACCTCCCGGATTCAAGCTATTCTCCTGCCTCAGCCTCATGAGTAGCTGGGATTACAGGCACATGCCACCACCTCTAGCTAAGTTTTGTATTTTTAGTAGAGATGCGTTTTCACCGTGTTGGTTAGGCTGGTCTCCAATTCCTGATCTTGCCATCCACCTGCCTCAGCCTCTCAAAGTGCTGGGATTATAGGCGTGAGCCACCGCACCCAGCCCGAGCCCCCACCTTTCTAGGTAAGCTTATTATCCTAGCTGTTAGTGAGAGGTGAAGCCAGCTGGGCTAGGAGAACCTTTTTATCTAGTGAAAGGATTGTAAATGCACCAATCAGTGCTCTGTGTCTGGCTGAAGGTTTGTAAACGCACCAATCAGCACACTGTAAAAATGGACCAATCAACATTCTGTAAAATAGACCAATCAGTGCTCTGTAAAATGGACCACTCAGCAGGACATGGGCGGGGCCAAATAAGGGAATAAAAGCTGGCCACCCCAGCCAGTAGGGGCAACCTGCTTACATCCCTTTCGTGTGGTGTGGAAGTTTTGTTCTTTTGCTCTCTGCAATAAATTTTGCTGCTGCTCGCTCTTTGGGTCCACACTACCTTTAAGAGCTGTAACACTTAACTGCAAAGGTCTGTGGCTTCACTCCTGAAGTCAGCCAGACCACAAACCCACCAGGAGGAACAAACAAGTCTGGCTGCACCACCTTTAAGAGCTGTAACACTCACTGCTAGTGTCCGTAGCTTCATTCTTGAAGTCAGCGAGACCAAAAACCCACTGGAAGGAACCAGTTCTGGACACAATAGTGTCACAGGGTTTCAGAGTCATAAATGAGTTATAAAGCAAAGACGTTTTTAATAAGAGTTTTAATTAAGTTTCTGTCTGGTGTGGCTTTCTCTGTACTATAGGTAAAGATGTACAGTTCTACTAGGAGGCACACATTAGACTGCTATGTATTGATAAGTTAAAAACTACCACTCCCCTGAATACAGGGGAATACAGAAGAAGGCATCCTTGAGGTCCAGAACAGTGAACCATTCTGCTTCCTCTGGTATTTGAGAGAGCAGGGTATAGGGATTGGGTACAACTGGATATAGAGGAATTACTGCCTCATTGATGAGTCTAAGATTTTGCACTAATCTCCACTGACCATTTGGTTTTTGTACTCCTAGAATTGGGGTGTTGCAGGGACTGCTGCATTTCCTTACTAAGCCTTGAGCTTTTAAATGTTTAACAATATCCTGTAATCCTTTATGAGCTTCAGGCCTTAAGGGATATTGCCTTTGATAAGGAAAAGTGTTGGGATCTTTTAACCTGATTTGGACTGGACAGGCATTTTTTGCCCTTCCAAATTGTCCTTCCAATGCCCAGACTTCAGGGTTGATTCCCTCCTCAAGTAGGGGACAAGAAATGGGTAACTTGCTCCCCATATTCATGTAGATAATGGCTCCAGCCTTGGCTAATATATCCCTTCCTAATAAGGGTGTGGGATTTTCAGGCATAACAAGAAAGGCATGTGAAAAGAGCAAAGTCTCCCAGTTACAACTGAGGAGGTGGGATAAATACCTGGTTACAGGCTGTCCCAGGATTCCTTGGATGGTAACAGACCTTGAGGACAGTCATCCAGGACAGGAGAATAACACTGAGAAGGCTGCACCAGTGTCAAGGAGGGAGTCAATTTCCTGGCCCTCAATGGTTGAACACACCCGGGGCTCAGTGAGGGTGATGACATGAGCTGGCACTTGCCCAAGGCACCCTCAGTCCTGTTGTTGGATCATCTGGTTGGGGGCTTCTGACCCAGAGAACCTTTGTCTTCTGGGCAGTGCACCTTCCAGTGATCACCTCGGCATAGTGGGCATGGATGAGGGGAAACTTGTTTCTCATTGGACAATCTCTTTTAAGGTGTCCTAGTAAAACCACACTGATAACAAGCCCTACTGGGTGATTGGTCTGCTCCATTTTCTGTCCTCTGAACCAACAAAGTTTGTCTGTCTGAGGGCCATGACTAAGGCTGTGGCCTTTCTCTGATCTCGCTTTTCCTTTTGGACCTGTTCCTCTTGGTCCTTATTATAGAACACTGAGGTTGCCAGGTTTAATAATGCCTCCAGATTTTGTTCAGGGCCCAGGGCTTGCTTTTAGAGCTTTCTCCTGATATCTGCGGCTGATTGGGCAATAAACTTATCTTTTAGAATCAATTGACCCTCGAGTGATTCGGGTGACAGGGGAGTATATTTTCTTAAGGCCTCCCGTAGCTGCTCGAGGAAGGCAGAAGGATTTTCTTCCTTTCCCTGAGTTATGGTGGACATCATTGAATAATTCATGGGATTTTTTCTAATTCTCCTTAGTCCTTCTAGAACACAGATCAGCAGATGTTTATGACTGCAGTCCCCATGATCTGAGTCGAGGTCCCAGTGGGGATCCACACTGGGGATGGCTTGCTGACTGGTAGGGAATTTGTCCCTTTCTTCGTCTGTCATTCTGTCATTTACTTGACTAAGATACCAAGTATCTCCAAACTCTTGGGCTGCAGCTAAAGGCACATTCTTTTCATTAAAGGCCAGGGTTTGATCTAGCAGTAGCATGACATCTCTCCAAGTGAGGTCAAAGGTTTGCCCTAGACCCTGTAGGACATCCATGTACCTACCAGGATCATCTGAAAACTTTCCCAGGTCTGCCTTGATCTGCCTTAAATCAGAGAGGGAGAAGGGAACATAGCCAATAGCCCAGGGGTTTTTGTGGTCCTTTGGAGATTTATTTGCTTATTTCTTTCTGGACAGGAGAGATTAGAGGAGGCTTATCATTAATAGAAAGGGGAGCAATAGGGAGGCTAGGCTATGGGGGTAAGCTGAGTGGTCCTCCTGTGGGATGTAAATTTCAAGCTTTGCATAGTTGTGTACTCTCCTTCAATGAAAAGAAAGCTTGGACATAAGGTATTTCCTTCCATTTGCCTTCCCTCTTACAGAAAAGGTCAAGCTGCAGAATAGTATTGTAATTTATACTTCCCTCAAGTGGCCATTTTTCCCCATCAGAGAGAGAATATTGGGGCCAAGCCATAGTGCAGAAAAAAATCAGCTGCCTCTTTTTCAGGGTTTGTAGGTCAAATTGGTCCCAGTGGCTTAGGATGCATTTCAAGGGTGAGCCTGCTGATGCCTGAGTGTTTCCCATCTGAAAGACAAAACTGCCTGGGTTTTGGTTTGTTTTATTTCTCCCCCTTCCCAAGAACCTGGTCCCTGCTGATTGGAATAGTTGCGCTCACTGACGCAGCAGCAGAAACACTAGTTTTCCTCCCAGACCACATGGAGGACCAAGGCAGGTTGCATTTAGTAGCCCTTACCAACGCATTCTCGAAAACCTGTTAGAGTCCTAAGCTTTCTCCTGTTAGTATTGGGACTTTGCCCCGTCCTCTAAAGATGTTATGCCCCAAAAATGAAGTGGAGGGCCATACCCTGAGGGAGGAAAGGGATCTCCAGGGTTGGAAGAGTGACACATGTTGTCCTCACTTAGATGAATAGGAAGGATACAATTTCTGAGGCTCCTCATATCCCATCTTCAGGAATAGCTTTTGTTAGGCCTGCTTGTCTGAGGAGGGATCCTAAAATTCCAGATAGTACCCCCTACAACGGGGCTTTGGGCAAAAATTATGTCTTTCTGATTGGTGAGCCAGGGTGCCTACAGAAGGTAATAGAGTCTTGGAGTTTATACTAGAAGTCATTCTTCTAGGAGGAACTAGAAAAGCGCCAGAAGCAGGGAGTGGTTTATAGAAGCGGGGCTAGTCTCAGAGAAGAGAGGCGAGAGGAACTTTGTCTGGCAGGCATTAGGACCCAGGGGACAGGGGTCAGGATAGATAGGATAGATGGGCGAGTCTTCCTTGGATGACATGCTTTTGAGAATTCTGCTCATGGCTGCAGGGTCAACCAACTTGTCAGGAAGCCGGAGCTGCATGGCTTTCCTCTCTGTCGATCCTCGGCTCAGCCCAGAAGTACAGGAAAAGCGGAAGCTGGTTCCAGGCAAACCAACGCTCCCAGCTCCGAAGTCGGGGTTGGGTTGTTAGAGAGCCTGTTCCCAGAAAGCCTGACACCTATATCTTTAGTCTGGTGACCACATTAGTAGCTTCTAATTGGCTGACAGGTGCCCAGTATTTAGCCCCCAAATTCTAAGGAAAAATAGGACAGAATAGCAAACGAAAGGGGTCTGTCGGTGCTCACTGCTCAGCGATAGTTGATGTCCCACTGTTTGGTGATAGGCAACAGTCTCACCACTCAGCGATAGGCTCACCGCTTGGCAATAGGCAATAGTCCCTTCGTGGTTGCCAAAATGTGTCCAGAATTGGTGGGTTCTTGGTCTCACTGACTTCAAGTATGAAGCTGAAGACCCTCATGGTGGGTGTTACGTTCTTCAAGTTGGTGTGTCTGGAGTTTGTTCCTTCTGGTGTTCAGATGTGTTCAGAGTTTCTTCCTTCTGGTGGGTTCGTGGTCTCACTGGCTTCAAGAATGAAGCTGCGGACCCTCACGGTGAGTGTTACAGCTCTTAAAGTGGCGCGTCTGGAGGTGTTCATTCCTCCCATCTGGAGCTGGTCATTCCTCCGAGTGGGTTTGTGGTCTCACTGACCTCAGGAGTGAAGCTGCAGACCTTTGCAGTCAGTGTTATAGCTCATAAAGACAGTGTACACCGAAAGAGGGAGCAGCAGCAAGATTTATTGCAAAGAGTAAAAGAACAAAGCTCCCACAGTGTGGAAGGGGACCCGAGCACGTTGCCGCTGTCTGACTCAGCAGCCTGCTTTTATTCCCTTATCTGGCCCCACCCACATCCTGCTGATTGGTCCATTTTGCAGACAGCTGATTGGTCCATTTTGTGGAGAGCTGATTGGTCCATTTTGACAGACTGCTGATGGATGCATTTACAATCCCTGAGCTAGGCACAGTGCTGATTGTTGCATTTACAATCCTTTAGTTAGACACAAAAGTTCTCCAAGTCCCCACTAGATTAGCTAGACACAGAGCACTGATTGGTGCATTTACAAACCTTGAGCTAGACACAGAGTGCCGATTGGTGTATTTACAATCTTTTAGCTAGGCATAAAAGTTCTCCAAGTCCCCACCTGACTCAGGAGCCCAGCTGGCTTCGCCTAGTGGATCCCACACTGGGACTGCAGGCGGACCTGCCCACCAGTCCTATACCATGCACCTACACTCCTCAGCCCTTGGGTGGTTGATGGGACCGGGCACCCTGGCGCAGGGGGTGGCACTCGTCGGGGAGGCTTGGGCTGAGCAGGAGTCCCCGGCAGTGGGGTGGGGAGGCTCAGGCATGGTGGGCTGCAGGTCCTGAGCCCTGACCCACAGGGAGACAGCTGAGGCCCCGTGAGAATTTGAGCACAGCGCTGGTGGGCGGGCACTGCTGGGGACCTGGTGCACCCTCTGNCCTATACCATGCACCTACACTCCTCAGCCCTTGGGTGGTTGATGGGACCGGGCACCCTGGCGCAGGGGGTGGCACTCGTCGGGGAGGCTTGGGCTGAGCAGGAGTCCCCGGCAGTGGGGGTGGGGGAGGCTCAGGCATGGTGGGCTGCAGGTCCTGAGCCCTGACCCACAGGGAGACAGCTGAGGCCCCGTGAGAATTTGAGCACAGCGCTGGTGGGCGGGCACTGCTGGGGGACCTGGTGCACCCTCTGCAGCTGCTGGCCTGGGTGCTAAGCCCCTCACTGCCTGGGGCTGGCAGTGCCAGCCGGCTGCTCTGAGTGCAGAGCCCGCTGAGCCCACGCCCACCCAGAACTTACGCTGGCCGGGGAGCGCATCATGCAGCCCGGGTTCCCACCCACGCCTCTCGCTCCACACCTCTCCACAAGCAGAGGGAACCAGCTCTGGCCTCGGCCAGCCCAGAGAGGGCCTCCCACAGTGCCATGGCAGGCTGAACAGCTCCTCAAGCGCCACCAGAGTGGACGCCGAGGCTGAGGAGGCACCGAGAGTGAGGGCTGCTAGCACACTGTCACCTCTCATAAGGTTTTTCCAGAATAAAAATGGAAAATGAGTATGAAGTTGAGTTCCTGTCTCAGACACAAGAAAAGGTTCTGTTCTGGAAAGTCCAAATACGTTCTGGAATAGAGTCAGACGTTCAGGTAGACCAGTTTCCTGGTGCCCGGGAAACAAGATAGTGCTCAAAATGCGGGGAGGAAGGAATTGGGCAAGGGACATTCAAGTTGATATTTTAAGCATCACAGTAATGACACTAGCGTTTTGTAGAGCCCCAATTTCCTTTTTCTAAGAGAATTATTGATTTCCGTAATCAGAACTTTTGTACACTACTCATTTATTTATTTATTTATTTATTTTGCTTTTTTCTCCATCTTTTCCTTCTCATTAAATTCCATTTATGAAATGGCAGACTAACTCAGAGTAAAGGAAAATATTTAAGGCAATATGTGAACCTGGGGCCAGCAGGGCACTAGGGATCAGCAGGTGAACTGAAAAATCAGAAGAGAAAGTTGGGTCTGCTGACTTCTACTTTCAGCTTTCTTTTCTCTTTGAAAAGCTTTTTCCTACATGGAATATTCTTGTGCTCAATGATGGGCTCCCAAGACAAAATAGGACTGAATACTGTATGTGTGGCAACATTTCTTGCAGGGCATTTGGGCAACATTTATTACCCTGAAATAGGTTATTTACATAATGAGACTAAAAACTTCTGGAGTTAAGTAACTTTCATACTTCTCAGGATTACTCCCAGGACTTCCTAGGGAAAGGAATTAATGGGGTCCTTGTCCCTCAGAGGTTTAATATGCTCTCTCACCACTTTTTGTGCATAAGGAGCAAGCAGAAGCTATAGAGTAAATAGCATATTGCTCTGGTTCTAGCAGCATTCCTTCACCAACCTGGTACATGTCTGAGTACAAATCTCTGCTAGTTTCTAAGGGGATGACCATGTTGAATTATTATGCAAGGACAAAAAGAGAAATAATCAGTGAATAAATGTATTTCTCAAGCTTTTTCTAAATAAAAGAATACTAGCAAATGGTTTTAGTGATAATTAACAAAAAAGGATTAACATATTAAACATATAAACATATTTGTTATGTTTTATTGTGTAATTTAGTGAACATGTGGTATGGGAGTGCTGGGAAAGGAAGAGTGTGGTCCCTTTAAATGATATGGAAGGGGTAAGGGAATTACTGGGTAGAGGAGGGTGTGGTCCCTGGCTAGTGCTCAAACCACATGGACCTAGGTAACAACAGGCATTTTGGTTGCATTTCCCAAGACCACCCTGGCCTGCCGTGTCCCTATCCGGTGCCTATAAAGACCCAAGGCCCTAACAAGGCAGAGACAGAAGTGGCTGGATGTCATGAGGAACACATCAGTGGAAGACCACACAAGCGGCTGGTCATCAAGAGCCCACCAGTGGAAGAGCACACTGACAGGCACTGGCAAGTAGGCAGGCACCGGCATGCCGTCAGGCCATCGACTGGTGAAATGATGCTAAATTTGGCTGGAGTGGTCAGAGAAGAGCCAGGTCACAGAGCTGCTGAACTCCAGGGGAAAACCATCTCCCTTCTGGCTCCCCCATCCACTGAGAGCTACTTCTACTCAATAAAACCTTGCAGTCATTCTCCAGACCTGCATGTGATCTGATTCTTCTGGTACATAAAGTCAAGAAACCCCGGGATACAGAAAGCCCTCTGTCCTTGTGACAAGGTAGAGGGTGTAATTGAGCTGGTTAACACAAGCTGCCTGTAGATGGCAAACTAAAAGGGCACCTGTAACACATGCCCACTGGAGCTTCAGGAACTGTAAATATTAACCCCTAGACACTGCCATGGGATTGGAGCCCCACAGTCTGCCTGTCCATATGCTCCCCTAGAAGTCTGATCAGCAGGACACTGAAGAAGTGAGCCACAACCCCACCGCATGCCCTGTGAGGGGAACAAGGGAATCTTTCCTATTTCAACTGGGGGCTTGTCCGGGATCCTGGAAGGTGAGTGTGAATGAATGTGAAGCTGTCGGGCCTGCCTCTCTTCCAAAACCCTGCCATCTTTCTCTCTTTCCTGTGGGTAAGAGGCTGTGTTTTCCTTCCAAAACTCTGCCCTAACTGGCCAGTCAAAACCCCCAGACTTTGTCTCCTTTCTCTCTCTCACATGGTTTGAAATGGCTCTTATATCTTTCTTTATAGTGTTAAGAGTTTCACTACAGGCTATGGCAATGTTACTAAGTAAAGTAAGCATTTATCTCAGCTGTCAAAGGTGCAAATCTGACCAACTGTTCCTAGAGGTGCCGTGTGTGCCTGGTGCCATGTCTGCCTCCATCTCAACAGCCACAGGCATGCATGACTCAGGGCACCTCTCCTTACCCTTTCCTCTCTCAGCTCGGGCACCTGGGCTTGCCCACAGCAGACAAAGGCCGAGCCCAACATCCATAAGTGGGTGTGGGAGAAAGCTGCGACAGTAGCCACTACCCCACAGGGCCAAGGGACAAGGCGCTTCTCACCTGCCATGCCAATGGAACCTTTTCTCCCTTGTCTGAGGAATTCAACCCAGTCTGAACTGGGGGAAAGACAAGGATTAGGAGGCCCACTTGCACTAAGCAAGGGATTCTTCCCCCAGAATCTCCCCATTTTCCCCTTAAACTGTTTTCTCCTTGTTTCCTTTTCTAAGTGAGAGGTCCCCACCACACTCTGTTTCTGACAGAGAAGGTAATGGAGGAACGGCCCCTGCTGGCTGAGAACTGCAAATTCAGCAGGGCACCTTTGGGACACTCGAAACAGTTACAAACAGCCCCTAAAATACTTTTTCAGTCCCAAACTTGACTCCAAGCTTCAGGCTGAGGGCTTAAAAAGAAAAACCAGGTCTGAGGGACCCAAAACCAGGCAGCAGGGATCCTGTAAATGGGTAGGACCAATTCCCACTGACTAAATCCCCCACCCCATGGAAGGGGGCCATGCTTCATGGAATAAACAGGCCCAGGGAAATCAGTTTGCCAACAGCAGGGAAAAAGTGAAGCATAGGTGAGGGTAGTTAATTCCTACTCTCCAGGTTTCCTTGCTTCAGGGGTACATTCTACAGTGGTACCTACGTCCAGCTCAGGGATTAAGGATGCAGAGTGAAGGGAGGATGCTCACTTTCTCCATCACACCTGGGTTTTCTCTGAAAGAAGGAAGGAAATGAGAGATGCCTCTATTCCCTGTCTTTCAGAAGGACAACCAGTTCTCTTCACTACCCCCAGCTTATACTCCTCTGGAGTGTGTACTGAACCACTGCTTTGACCCTCTGAATCTGGAGGAAAAGTGCCTCATAGCCCTCTGCACAAAGGCTTGGCCTCAGGAAGGAACCATTCATTTTGATGTAATCTGCAACTGGAACTTCTCTGTAGATGTGAGGACAGATGGGCCCATATTGCAGGCTTCATATACCCTGCAAGTCAATCCAGACCTCTGCCGACAGTGCAGGATTGATCCAGCCCTCCTGTTTGCTGTCTCAGGGAAGGCTGCAAGGGGCAGGCCCAGTGAAGTAAAGATATGAGTCCTAGAGGCACCCCCAGGACAGGAGCCAGCTCTCTCCATCCCTGCTCCTCTGGGTCCACCCTGATCTCCCTATCCAGCTTCAGCCTCTCACTTGCCCCTTCCTAGGAATTCTCACCCTAAACAAGCCCCAGTCTCACTTTTGCCCCTCCGACAGATGCCCAGTGAATTTGGGCCTGGTAAGGTCCAGGTCCCCTTCTCCCTACAGGATTTATAGCTAATTAAGGGGAATCTTGGCACGTTTTCAGATGACCCTGCTAGATATATAGAGGCTTTCCCGAATTTCACCCAAATATTCGAACTCTCCTGGAGAGACTTTATATCACTTTTGAATTCGACCTTGCCAGACACTGAGAAGCAGGCTGCCCTGCAAGCAGCAGAGAGATTTCTGGATGAGCTTTGTATCACATATAGTGTCAGGGAAGGGGGCGAATATTGTCTAACTGGGAGAGAAGCAGTATCAGTGAATGACCCTAAATGGGATCCCAGTGACGAGGTGGCAGACTGGAAGAGGAGACACTTTCAGGTGTGCATAATGGACGGCTTACACAGGACTAGGACCAAGCCCCATACTAAGTTGTCCATGACTGAGCAGGGATTGGATGAAAATACCACCACCTTCCTGGAAAGGCTAAGAGAGTCCTTGGTAAAGCACACCTCACCACCCCCTGATTGAGTTGAGGGACAGTTAATCCTAAAGGATAAATTTATTACTCAGGCTGCTCCTGATACCAGCAGAAAGTTGCAGAAATGGGCCCTTAGACCAAATAGTACATTAGAGGACCACCTGAAAGTGGTCACCTCAGTCTTATAATAGACAGGGAGGCCCAGGAAAGAGAGAGGAGATACAGGTATTCATAGGGTGCACTTGCTAACTGCTAAAAGGTATGGCAAGAACAGTTACCTCTTCTAAAGTTTAACTGCTCCCATACAAGGTTGAATGTCTTTCACCAGGGTGAAACAGCTTGGGGTACAATGTTGTTGTTAGTATATTTATCTTCTTTTGTCTGTTATCTTTGGCACTAAATTCTTTCCTTGTATAATACATATGTTTAACCCATGCATACTTAACCTTATAAAACTTGTTTTTTTCTCTCATGCCTAGAAGCCATCAAACTCCAAATGGTCAGGCAACCGGAGCCTTGAACGATGGCTCCCCTTTGCTAGGAACCATTAGGTAGACCTCTGGGAGGAGGCTGACTGACGTTTTCCCCAAAACAACGCCCCCTGTCAGCAGGAAGCAGCTAAGACTGGTCATCGTCCCTATTCTAATGACAGTTAGATGTTCTTCTTCAGAGGGGGGTAATGATATGGAAGTGCTGGGAAGGGAAGAGTGTGGTCCCTTTAAATGATATGGAAGGGAGAAGGGAAGTGCTGGGTAGAGGAGGGTGTGGTCCCTGGCTAGGGCTCCACCCACACGGACCTAGGTGAGGACAGGCATTTTTGTTGCATTTCCCAAGACCACTGTGGCCTGCCACGTTCCTGTCCTGTGCCTATGAAAACCCAAGAGCCTAGCAAGGCGGAGACAGAAGTGGCTGGACGTCACAAGGAACGTATCGGTGGAAGAAGACACAGAGGCTGGTTGTGGAGAGCCTACCTGGCAGAAGAGCATGCCAACAGGCACGGGCAAGCCAGCAGGCCATCCAGCCATTGACTGGTGGTACAACACAGAGTTTGACTGGGGCCAGCAGAGAAGAGTCAGGTCATCGAGCTGCTGGACTCCAGGGGAAAAGCATCCCCCTTCTGGCTGCCCAGTCTGCTGAGAGCTACTTCTACTCAATAAAACTTTGCACTCATTCTCCAAGCCCACGTGCGATCCAATTCTTCCAGTAAACCAAGGCAAGAAAGCTCAGGATACAGAAAGCCCTCTGTCTTTGTGACAAGGTAGAGGGTCTAATTGAGTTAACACAAGCTGCCTATAGACGGCACCCTGTAACACACGCCCACGGGGGCTTCAGGAGCCGTAAGCTTTCACTCTTAGACACTGCCGTGCGGTTGGAGCCCCATAGCCTGCCTGTCTGTCTGTTTGCCTAGAGGTTTGAGCAGCAAGACACTGAAGAAGCGAGCCACACGCCTGTCACACGCCCTGCGAGGGGAACAAGGGAACCTTTCCTGTTTCACACGGAGCAACTTCTGTTCAACGTTTTCTGTAGCACATTTTTGTACCGTAATGAGCAGAGGACCATTATGTGGTTACAGAATTACTTTCAGGGCCCCTGGCTAAACTTTTAAATATGTGTGATCACGAAGCAAAATTTCACTATGATGAAGCTATTTAAATGTTATCAGCTGCTCTAAGGGCACAAATCCCAGTGGAAAATTTCCAGGTATTTAATAATTATTTCCAGTTATAATTTTCCTCACAGGAAGGTCAAGGAGAAGCAGATATTTAAAACTATTTATAGAGTCCATTAAAGAGGATAATTAGTTGGAAAAAACAGCCAATCTAGAGGTGTTTTCAAGATAGAATTACAGAAATTTTGAATATTTACAAGCGATGTCCTAGCCATGCTCCATAGCCCCATGATGTTGCAGAGTTATATGAAGCCCTTATTAATTTTTACCTTTCCTTCCCTTCTCGATACCTGAGAGCACCTACCTGGAGTTGAGATCAGGTTGGATTCAGAGCTAGAGACAGTAACTGGAAGAATTCACCTTAGGCCCCAGGAGCAAAAAGGCCCCTTAGTAAATCCTCGCCCAGGACGTAGTAGATACACAGGAGCACTGGTTTTGGCAGCAGCTCACAATGAGACAGATGCCTGTCACAGCCTGTGCCTTCCTCTTCTATGGAGTGAAGTCCCACTGCATTCTTAGAAAATAGTGTACAAGGCTGGGCGCACTGGCTCATGCCTATAATCCCAGCACTTTGGGAGGCCGAGACAGGCGGATCACAAGGTCTGGAGATGGAGACCATCCCTGCTAACACGGTGAAACCCCGTCTCTACTAAAAATACAAAAAACTAGCCGGGCATGGTGGCGGCGCCTGTAGTCCCAGCTACTCAGGAGGCTGAGGCAGGAGAATGGTGTGAACCCGGGAGGCGGAGCTTGCAGTGAGCAGAGATCGCGCCACTGCACTCCAGCCTGGGTGACAGAGCGAGACTCTGTCTAAAAAGAAAAAGAAAATAGTGTAAAAGACATTTCCTGGGTGTGCATACCATGATGCTAGGCAAGAGGAAGTTGTAAATAATTCGCACATTAGCAGCTTCCAAGAAATTTCCCCCTTTTTTGGTTCAAGAACAGCCAGGGCCAGATCCATTTAAAAGTTAAATAAAACCTGAGGTCTTCCCAGAGCCAGGTGATGGAGATGACTCGTTGCATCAGCAGCAGTGAGTCCTGCTGGTGCTCTGTCCCTCAGCAGGTGATGGAGGTGGGCGTCAGCAGGGATGAGTCCTGGGGATGGTTTGTGTTTTCAGCAGGTGAAGGAGGTGGGTGTCAGCAGGATGAGTCTGGGGATGTTGTGTCAGCAGGTGTGGAGGTGAGGTCACAGGGCTGAGTCCCTGGGGAATGGTTAGGTTGTCAGCAGGTTGAGTGGAGGTGAGGTCCAGCAAGGGCGAGCCCTGGGGATGGTTGTGTCAGCAGTGAATGGAGGTGGAGGTCACAGCCTAGTCCTGGGATGGTTTGTTCAGGCAGGTGATGGAGGGTGAGTCAGCAGGCTGAGTCCTGGGGAAGTTGTGTCAGCAGGTGATGGAGGTGATGTCAGCCAGGGCTGAGCTGGAGATGGTTTGTGTCAGAACTGGGATGGAGGTGCGCAGCAGGGAGCAGGGCTGAGTCCTGGGGATGGTTTGTGTCAGCAGGTGATGGAGGTGAGTGTCAGCAGGGCTGAGTCCTGGGGATGGTTTGTGTCAGCAGGTGATGGAGGTGAGCGTCAGCAGGGCTGAGTCCTGGGGATGGTTTGTGTTTTCAGCAGGTGATGGAGGTGAGTGTCAGCAGGGCTGAGTCCGGGGGATGGTTTGCGGCCTCTGCAGGTGATGGAGGTGAGCCTCGGTGGCGGTGAGTCCTGGGGATGGTTTGTGTCCTTAGCAGGTGTTGGAGATGAGCATCTGCAGGGCTGAGTCCTGCGGACTCGCCCTTTGTTTGTGCCCTTGAAAGGCTGCGGTGATAACGGCACTTCACCCTGTGGCCCTCCTATGTGGAACACAGCATCCCTGTCTAATCATGAGGGAAAAGGCAGACAAATCCCCATTGAGGGAGATCTGAGCAGGACCTGAGCAGTGCTCCTGTCAACTCTCAAGCTCTCAGAAACAAGGGAAGTCTGAGAAACTGCCACAGCCAAGAGGAGCCTGAGGAGATGGAACAACTAAACGCAACGTGGTGTTGGGATCCTGAGGCAGAAATGAAAATCAGGCGAACTATAAGGAAATCTGAATCAAATATGAACGTTAGTTGATGATAATGCGTCAATATTCATTCCTGAATTGTACCAAATGAACTCTATAACTGTACAGGAGAAACAGGCTGTGAGCTGTAGAGAACTCCCTATGTCGTCTTTGAGTTTTTCTGTAAACCTAAAACTATTCTAAAATGAACAGTGTATTTTAAATAATGAAACAAAAACAGTTATATTTGTCCAAGAAGTGCAAAGCAGCATCAATAATAGCTAATATTCACTGAGAAGGTGCTCTGTACCTGGCACTGTTCTGAGTATTTTACAGAGATTAATTTAACTGATCCCTATAGCAACCTTGTGAGGTAGACGCTATCACCATCCTTGTTTTGCAGCCCAGGGAACTGAGGCACAGAGCTGCAGAGGTTCTCACCTGGGATCTCAGAGGTCCTGGGGGTGGAAACAGGCTTAGAACCCAGGCAGGTGGGCTCTTGGCCACCACACTGTCCTGGTGATCAGGTGCTGAAGGAACTGCTGCACAAGAAGCAGTCAGAGGGTGGAGCCATCCTTGGCCCTGGGGGTTAAACCCAGGTCCAGTGCTTCCAGTCTTGGCTGAGTCATTGCTACCAGCCACACATGTGGTGAGAAACAATAAAACTGAACAAAATCTATGAGCCCTTGGACAGCAGGCAGTGCAGGACCATGGCCCCGAAGAGCAGGGAAAATGAGCTGAGCCACACTTTCAACCTGGCCATCTCCCTGAAAGTACTTTCTAGGTCGCTCAGGCAGATGAGCACAGACACAGCCCAGCACTCCTGCTGCACCGAAGAGGCAACGGGAGCACTGCTCAATGCCTGGGACACCGGGGCAGGCACCGGAGATGAGGAACGGGAGGGCCCCGGGGTCTGCGGACTTCGGCTGTGTGTCCTCAGCTCATGGCTGGGCTGTGCTTTGCACAGGTGTGATACCATGAGGCCCCTGAGAGCAAGCAGCCACTGTGGGTCTGAGGGGGCCACTCCAGATCCCAAATCTTTGCAAGGCATTGCCTATTACATCCAGCATGATGTTGTACACACACACTCCCTACAAGTTGAGCGGGAATTCAAGAACTGGAAAGTGTGCCTGAAATTTCAAAAGTGCTAAATGACTTAATAACACATTGGAAAGAATAGAAGGAAGTATAGTAAACTCAAAGATAGTCAATACAAATGATCTCATTTGAGGAACAAAAAGGGAAAAGTTTTTAAAAATAAACAGAGGCTCATCGATATTGGAGACCTACATGCACTGTAACGTGAATGTAATAGATTCACAAAAGACAGGCTGGAATAAAAAAGCATTTGAAGGAATAGTGGCTGAAATTGCCCCAAATTTATTTAAATAACAATAACTTTTTTATGTTTGCAAAGCTCTTCAAACATCAAGCCAGGTAAATACAAGAAAATCACATCTAGGCACATAAATAGTCAAATTCTGGAAATATACCATAAAGATATAATGTTGAAAGCAGTCAGAGAAAAACGTATTTCCCACAAGCGAACAGTATCCTTGGATTAATCCGTTCTCATGCTACTAATAAAGACATTCCAGAGACTGGGTAATTTATAAAGAAAAAGAGGTTTAATGGACTCACAGTTCCACGTGGCTGGGGAGGCCTCACAATCATGGCAGAAGGCAAAGGAGGAGCAAAGGCATGTCTTACATGGCGGCAGGCAAGAGAGGAGGGGTAGGGGAACTGCCCTTTATAAAACCATCAGATATCCCGAGACTAATTCCCTCTCATGAGAACAGCCTGGGAAAAACCCACCCCCATAAGTCAATTACCTTCCACCAGGCCCCTCCCATGACACAAGGGGATTATGGGAGCTACAATTCAAGATGAGAGTTGGGTGGGGACACAGCTGAACCATATCAGTCCCAAACAAGAAATGACGTCTCATCAACATCAGTGGAGTCTTGTGAACAGTACAATGCTATCTTTGAAGTGCTAAAAAGAAAAATGAAACTGCCAACCTAAAATCAAATGTGTATATATATATACACACATATATATGTGTGTGTGTATATACGCACACGTATATGTGTGTGTATATATATATATAACATGACCCATTTGGATTAATTCTAGGAATGTAAGTTTAGTTTAATATTCTAACGTCTATCAACAGAATTCAGAACTTTACAGAATAAAGGAGAAAACTATATGATCATCTCCGTAGATGTGGAGAAAAAACATTTGATAGAACTAAAAGCTTGTTCATATCCTCCACTCGCAGCAAACCAGCCCAGGGATGTACAGGTGCTTCTACTGCTGCCAGCACCCTTAATGAATATATTGGATGCTTTCTCCCTGAGATCAGGAGAGGTAAATGTGTCCAGCATCACCGTTTCTATTCAACATTGTACTGGAGATCCTAGCCAGTGCTCTAATGCAGAAAAATAGATAAAAGACAAAGTTTGGGAAGGAAGAACCAAACTGTGTACATAAGGAATCCTGGAGAATTTACACAAAGCTACTGGTTTGATATATGGATTTAGCACATTCACAGGAAACTCACCAGAAAGCTAATACACAAAACTCATTTGGGGCTGGGCACTGTGGCTCCCGCCTGTAATCCCAGCACTTTGGGAGGCCGAGGTGGGTGGATCACGAGGTCAAGAGATTGAGACCATCCTGGCTAACACGGTGAAACCCCATCTCTACTAAAAGTATGAAAATCAGCCAGGCATGGTGATGGGCACCTGTAGTCCCAGCTACTTGGGAGGCTGAGGCAGGAGAATGGCGTGAACCTGGGAGGTGGAGCTTGCAGTGAGTGGAGATGGCGCCAACGCACTCCAGCCTGGGCGACAGAGCGAGACTCCGTCTCAAAAACAAAACAAAACAAAACAAAAAAACCCCAACTCATTTGCCTTTTCATTTTCTAGCAAATGATAAGAGGAACATTAAATTTAAAATGTATGATTTACAGTAACATCTAAAGCATTACATAACTAGGAATTGATGTAAGAAAAGATATTTAAAATCACTACACTGAAAAATACAAAGCATTGTTGACAGAAATTGCCCAAGACGTATGTGAGTGATGAAATATATCATGTTTGCTTTGGAAGACTCAATGCTGCAGGATGCCAAGCCTCCCCAAGTTGATCTGCAGGGTCAATACAATCCCCGACCAAATTTTCAGCTTTTTTTTAGAGATACTGAGAAGCGGATTCTCAAATTTATTTGGAAATGCAAAAGAATATGCAAAACGAATACTTTCTAACACAAGTGAAAAAAACTGTACTTTTTTTCAGGGGCAGGAGATGGGTATAGACTAGGAAATGTATGAGGAAAACTTCTGAAGCCTGGCAGATTTTCACATCCGAGCTGGGTGGTGGTTAAATACAGGCATAGATGTAAATAAGCATCCATCAAACTGTACAATTACAATTAATGCACCTTAAACAATGTAAACGTAACTCAAGACAAAAACTGACAATGGAAGAATCAATTTAAAATGTCACAATGTGATTTTAAAACATTTAGCACTGATCCACAGTGAATATACTGCATGAAAAACCTCTGATAGAACCCTAAAGAAACACTTAAAGGAATATTTATAATCCTAAATAATTATATTAGAAAAAATAATTAATGGGCTCGTATTCTTATTCCAGAAATTAGGACAAGAGCGACTAAACGAACTATGGAAACAAGAAGGAAGGAAATTGTGATCAGAAATCGTTGAGATAAAAAAGAAAACAATAGCACAAAAGATTAAAATGGAAAATCTGTTGCTTGGAATAGGCTCATGATATAAACAACCCCCTAGCAAATATTATCAGAAACGTATAGAGAAGCGATATACAGAAGAGAGAAGGGAAAAAGTCCATACTAAAATATTAGAACTGGAAAGGTCAAGGGAAGTGTAAACACAGTTGAGACTGAAATCACAAGCAAATACAAATGAATCTTAAGCAAGTTAATGTGATCATGGAGGTCGAACGAGAAATTTCCGGGAAAGGAAACCACCAACACATGTTGTGAAAGGTGCACTAAAAAAGTGGAATCTATTAGAAGTTCAACAAACATGACAGAATAGTGAAACTCTAGAAACATCCCTGTTAAAGTCCTACCTCCGATGTGTCCCAGACAAGGAAAGAAACAAGAGTTATAAGAAATGGAAAGGGAAAAAATGTAACCACATTATTCTGTGAGTATTTACAAGATAGTTCACTAAGGTTGCTGAATAAAATATGAAAGCTGAAAAATGATAAAATCCCCATATATCATCAATATCAATCAGAAAGTCTGAAGAGCTAACAGGACAAAAATCCCAGCCACAATCACTTCAGGAATTATTATTTAACTTAATTTTGTACTGCCGAGGATAATTTTTAATTATTTATTATTTGCTAAGTGCCGACAAAGTTTGTTGGTTGGTATAGGCAGGAGAATGGCATAAACCTGGGAGGCGGAGCTTGCAGTGAGCTGAGATCCGGCCACTGCGCTCCAGCCTGGGCGACAGAGCGAGACTCCGTCTCAAAAAAAAAAAAAAAGTGTGTTTTAGTTGGTTTATTATACATGGGTCTCCTCAGTAACTTATCCACCAAAAGCTAAAAGAATCTTTTCAGAGATCAAATTATCCAGACATAGGGTCTTTAAAACAAAACTTTTTTTATTATCCTTTAAGTTCTGGGATACACGTGCAGAACGTGTAGGTTTGTTACATAAGTATACACGTGGCATGGTTGTTTACTGCACCCATCAACCCGTTATCTACGTTAGGTATTTCTTCTAATGCTATCCCTCCCCTAGTCCCCATCTCCCGACAGACCCNGGTTTGTTACATAAGTATACACGTGGCATGGTTGTTTACTGCACCCATCAACCCGTTATCTACGTTAGGTATTTCTTCTAATGCTATCCCTCCCCTAGTCCCCCATCTCCCGACAGACCCTGGTGTGTGATGTTCCCCTCCCTGTGTCCATGTGTTCTCATTGTTCAACTCCCACTTATGCGTGAGAACATGTAGTATTTGGTTTTCTGTTCCTGTGTTAGTTTGCTGAGAATGATGGTTTCCAGCCTTATCCATATCCCTGCAAAGGACATAAACTCATCCTTTTCTATGGCTGCGTAGTATTCTGTGGTGTATATGTGCCACATTTTCTTTATCCAGCCTATCATCGATGGGCATTTGGGTTGGTTCCAAGTCTTTGCTGTTGTTAACAGTGCCACAATAAACATACGTGTGCATGTGTCTTTATAGTAGAATGATTTATAATCCTTTGGATATATACCCAGTAATAAGATTGCTGGGTCAAATAGTATCTCTAGTTCTACATCCTTGAGGAATCGCCACACTGTCTTCAACAATGGTTGAACTAATTTACACTCCCACGAACAGTGTAAAAGCGTTCCTATTTCTCCACATCGTCTCCAGCATCTGTTGTTCCCTGACTTTTTAATGATTGCCATTCTAACTGGTGTGAGATGGTATCTCATTGTGGTTTTGATTTGCATAGAGTCTCACTCCAATGCCCAGGCTAGAGGGTAGTGGAGTCGTCTCAGCTCACTGCAGCTTCAACCTCCAGGGCTCAGGTGATCCTCCCACCTCAATTTCCTGAGCAGCTGGGGTTACAGGTGCATGCCATCACGCCGGGCTCATATATTTTTTGTATATATTTGTAGATATGATGCTTCACTATGTTGCCCGGGCTGGTCTCTAAGTCCTGGGCTCAAGTCCTACCTCAGCCTTTCAAGGTGCTGGGATTACAGGCCTGAGTTCAGCCCAGAAATGATAGGATGGGAAATATGTAACCTCACTGGAGGAAAACTGTGCAAGCCGCGGAGCGGATGAAGTTATTTGTAATAAATAAAACTGACAAGTACTCAGAATATTTTTAAAAAATACTTCCTCAAAGAGATAAGAAAAGGAAAAATAAAGAACGATAGAAAATGGCAAAAAAAAAAAAAAAAAACTAAAAAGGAATTCAAAGAGGACAAAATCCAAACAGCCAATGTACATGTGAAGATCTTTGAGCGAATGCAAATTAAAATGAGGCACTGTCCACATTGAGTCCATTGGCCAGCTGGCACCTAACAGTGGGTGTGGTGCAGGGCTTGGTGGGTGATCTCCGTTTCCACATTAACATGCTTGAGGTTCATTGACATTTGCTTGTGATTTCAGTCTCAGTCGTGCGGGGCACAGAGCTCTTAGAGTGTCCAGTTATAGTGCACATTGTTACGACTTTGAAATCACTTGGGCAATATCTGCTGAAATTAAAACTGAATATTATCCACAGCTTAGTAGTCTCACCTCCAGGGATATATCTTAGAGAAATCTTGCACCCCGAACCAGGAGATTAGTACGAGAATGTGCATAATGATGACGTTTTCATGGAATTGATAAACTGTAGTTTTGTAATCACACAGTTTTGAAATAAAGTGAGTGAACTGGGTCTACATGTATCTACCTGGAAAAATTTCTAGTGTTAAATTTTTAAAAAGCAAGTTATAAAGTGTTTCATGCCATGTAATCCAATATACGTAATATTTAAATACACGGAAGAGTTCATAGGTTTTGAACACATACGTATGTATTAAAAGCCAAAAAATATACATGGATGAAGCCACACCAACTTGAGTGGAGAAATTGTGTCGGGGGGACAGGAAATGGAGACAAAGAGGTTTATATGTAGTTACCTGTATTTATGATGCTTTATTATTTTTTTTTTTTAAAAAGCCTGCATCCGTGTAGTAAATATTAGCTTTTGTTCGACCTCAGTAGAAGGTGGTAGTTGTTACTGTATTATTCTGCTTTTCTGTATGTTTGAAATGTTGCAGAACTCAAAATAAGGAAAAAATGTAACACAGTAACTAAGTGTAATTATTATTATTAATTAAGGATGTGAAAGATTCTCAGAAGCAAAATCTTAGGGACTCTTATCTAATCACTGAAGACACATTTCTCTGCAGTCTAAACAGTGCACCGGGCATTGGACTTACAAAGCGAAGATGACATTGGCCCTGTCCTTGACTCCTGAACAGGATAGAAAGGGGACCCGCAAGTTGGCAGCCATCATGGGCATGGCGTGTGGGTCAGATCTCAAAGAGCTCTATGCAGGAGTTGTAAGGAAAATTTCACCAAGGAAAAGATAAAAAGCAAATCCTGCAGGATGCGTAAGTGCCAACCCAAAGGACCAGGCAGGCCTGGGGAAGGAAGTGGGAGCAGAGCCCCCTGCAGACAAGTGGATGTCTGAGCTGTTCAGTGGGCATTGCTGCAGCCCCCTCTGTGTGCCAGGGACTCTGCTAGGAAGGTGGGGAACAGAACAGCTGGGGTCCCTAACTTCACAGGACTCATCGCCCACATTAAAGGTTCAGCATGTGCAACGTTCTCCACAACTTGTAAGGCTGTCTCAGAGGCAAAGTGCCGGAAATAGAGGCTCAACTCTGTCTCCTGTGCTTCTGCATTGGGGATTGGTAATGCAAGGTTTGGGGGATGCTGGTAAACACAGAACACCTGCATGACTTGTCATGAAAGCCCTTGGGTGCAGGAGTAACACAAGAGAGAAGTTGTGAGGTGGGGAGAGCTGGTTTACTACCCTACAAGGCAGCTGCGTGCAAATTAGGAAAATGAGTCCTGTCTGTCCAGATTTAGAAAAGCATCCCTTTGCCCGGGCACACAGAGCAGAGTACAGAATGGACTTCAGCCTGCTGTCTTTGTTCAGTGCAGGAACTGTGCAACTGTACATGATCATCCTGAGCAGAAGCTCCGTGAACCCCGCTCAGGCAAAATGGATGAATGGCACATGCCTCTTTGTTGTGGGTGTGTGCGCTGTGGCCACATGGAGGCTGGAGAGACGGCCCACAAGGCTCTGGATCCGCTCCAGCCTTGTCCTCACGCGGGCCCCAGCGATGCCCTTCAGGGGATGCTGGCGGGGCTTCTGCTCCATCCTCCTGGAGAGGCAGGTCACCCGGTGTCTGTCAGTCCACTGCCAAAGCCCTACCGGAATCTGCCAGAGCAAAGGGGAGAGTGTAAGTTTTATTTGGAGTCACGAAAAGATGTGACAGCTAAGAGGAATTTGACCTCCACAGGAAGTATGAGGAGACAGCATGAAAGAGGCCTGGAAGGGTATGAACTTGGAGAAGGTTTCCAGTAGAGCCAGAGAAAGGTCTGTGTAAGCAAGGTTGTGGGCAGAATTCCACCACACAGACTCCGTGTGTGGCTGAAATTCGGAGGATGACCTGTGGAAGAGCTAAGCAGGAAGGAGGGAGGACGAGGTCGCTAGAATCAGGCAGCCAGACTGAGCTTTGGAGAGCAGGTGAGCAACAGGATGTGGGAGAGGCTGTGTCTAGGAGATTGGCTCGTGCATTCATCCACTCACAGTAACTGTTTACCCTCGGGGCACTGCTGGGCTGCAGACTCCACTCTCCAGGGGCTTGTGTCCGAATCAGAGACAAGAAGAGAGGCCATGAAACCTGCCACGGTGGCTGGCACACAGAAACCCATGGGCTGGGGCACGACTGGCTGGTAATCACTGTGCACATGACCCCAGGGTGGAGGCTAAGGTACGTGTTGGGAGAGGAGGGCACGGGAAAGAGCTTCCCAGGGCTCACTCCTGGTGCTGGACATTCTGTGGGTTTGGACAAATGTATAATCATCTGTATCCCCTGTTACAGCATCATATGGAATCTCCTCACTGCCCTAGAAACCCCTGTGCTCTGCCGATTCATGCCTTCCTCCCCACTGCCTCCTGGTAGGGAGACCAGGTGGTTGACCTGGTCGACCAGGTCTACCTCCTGGCACCACTGATCCTTTTGATTGTCTTCATAATTGTGTCTTTTCTAGAGGCAATTAAATTTTAATAGTAAATTTCAAGGAGTAATAAAACCAAGAAGTGGCACATGGGGAGGGAGAGATGACATTCTTAGGTCTGGGGAAGAGATAGGAATCACCATATGGGCAGGTGAGTCCCAAGCGCTGCCTCTCACTTTTCCTAGCTTGCTGTTTTCTTCCGCTCCTGGAATATATTCTGCAGAATATATTCTGCTCCTTTCACGTATTCCTGTGAGGCTCCAGAGTGTTCTCCTCTTGGGCTCCTGCACAACAGGTCCGTGGTCTGTGTGGCCAGGTGGGCAGGTGAAGGTTTCAAGCCCGGTGTTGCCTGCATTGAAAAGCGAGTTTAAGGGCTTTTAAAGTCAACTGAGATTCCAAACTAGTTCTCCAAATGCATAAACCTCTGCTGCTGTAGCTTAGCCCCCTCCTTCCTTAGCACAAGTTTATCCAAAATTCTCTTTGTTGGTTGAAAAGATAGCTGACTTCCTTAAATCTACTTTGGAAAACATACCAGGTGGAGGCCCTTGGATAAAAAAGCCCAAAGACCCAGGTCTCTAACCCAAGTTCCACTACTGCCCGGGCAGGAAATGCAGATTCACTGATCAGTTTCCTCACCTGTGAAACAAGCGAGCACATCTGTAGCGCTCCAGACAATTAATTACAGAAGTCACAATTCTCCTTTCCTCCTCCTCCTCCTTCTTCTGCCCTTCCTGAGAATATGTAAGCAATGTATGGAGTAGTTCTGTCATCAGGGCCTCACAGCTTGCTTTGGGCATTGCAGAATTTTCCTGTGGATGAGACAGGACTGGACTGGAAGCCTTGCAGTGGGCTCCTACCCAGGGAGCCGCATGACCTGTGTCAAATGGCTTCCATACCCAGAGCTGTGTATCTGCACCACCTGGAACTGCTGGACAGAAACTGTGGGACCCTTCTAGGTGGACCCTCCAGGATCTGTGACGTCCTCCTATGTACAAGGTGCCAGGTGCCCAGGGGCAACCAGCCTCACCCAGGCCTTGCTTATTCTGAGGAGGCAGCCTACTTTCAGCAGACCTCACCTGACGATGTCTCCCATGCAGCAATTAAGACCATGCCACCACATTCTAACACCAGAGCACACTTCCCATGTCTCTTATTCTCCATATTCCAATGCTTGGACATCTGGGCTTTGCTGACCGTGAAGAGACTGCCCCTTTCAGGGCTAGGCAATTCCGAGAGATGGAAAACAGCTCACCAGAGAGTGTGCCTTTCACATGCAAATCCATCCAGAGCCCACGCCCCAGCCTCCTCCTCCACTGGGCTCTCACACTCAGGCCACTACTCCCTGCCCTAATCCCCCAGGGCCAGGTAACAGATAACTAGGGACAGGTCCCACATCCCTGAGCCTGCTGAAAGTATCCAAACGAGATAATCCTAACCCTGTGTGCCCCACCTTGCCTGTTCCACAGAAACCACGGTAAAGGCCCTTGCACAGCTCCTCAGTCCCCCGCCTCCTGACCCAACCGTTCTTCCCCATGTGGCCCCCTTGGCATGGCGTGCCCCCTCCTCTGGGATCTGTGAGTAACACACTATCTTTTCTGTGGTCTTTTCATGAACTTCGGCCTTACTGAACTTCACATTGTCTACCAATACATTGTATCTTCAGCCACAGAGAGGCCAATGCCCAGCCTGGCAAATCAGTTGCTCCCACACCTGTGCGGTTCATGGGGCCAGCCGGGCCCATGCACGGGGGCACTGAGGGGCTCCCAGGTGGCTTCTGTCTGGCCATTCGACAGGGGCCTGATGAGCTGCACTTCTGATCATCCGGCCAGAACCACCTACTTGGAAGGAGGGCATTTAACTTCTGCTGTGGAGGAAAAAAAATCAGTTCAAAATCTCTAGTCGGCCTTTTCCACCTTTAATCTCCTGGGCTCATTTAAATTCCTTTCTATTAGTGGGAGTTGAGTGGGGGCTGAAATCCTGAACCTGAGTCATGCGTCCCCACCCCGGACTCAGGCGCCTGTGACATGAATAATAGCTTCCCTTCTCGGTGCCTTGGAAAAGGCGGCTGCCAAGCTCCAAGCACAGGGACGTGGCGGGGCAGAGTTGACCTGGGTTCAAATGACAGTGGAGTTGCTCCTTTTTCTTCTTGGCAAGGGGCATGGGGAGGGTGAAGAGGAGGCGGGGTCCCATGGTAAGTGCAGATGAAAGAAAGCTCATGGAGACCATGGGCAACGGGCCAGACAAAATTCGCTTCCAGTTCTCTTTCTCTTATTAGCTGTGTGATCTTGGAAAAATCCTGGAACGTCCCTGAGCCTCTTGTTCATTTTGTAAGTTGGAGAAGGAAATAAGAAGTGACATTTACTGAGGAATTCTGATGTGCCATTGTTTTCAGTGCTTTCTGTTATTCACTAAGTTAGTCCCCTGAACAGCCTTAGGATGCAGGAACTGTTGTATAGACAAGAAAAGGAGGTGAAGTGCTTGGGAGGCGTATCTGGGCAGCCTGTGTCCAGGGCCCACATAACCCTGGCAGCTGCACTTTGCACAGTGCCAGCCCATGGTCAGTGCACACCCAGTGCTGCCACAGACAGTGCCAGGAAGCGGGCGCTGTTCTCACGCGGGAACCACGGCTGTCCTGCTTCCTTGGAATAGGGTTGCTCTCACTGCTATGCTGTGCTCACACTCAATGCCCAATTCTTCCTCCTCTTGATTTCTTTCCAGCCTTCCTCCCCAGCCCCAGGAAGGGACCAAAGCCAGCTTGGACTATGGCTCCTGCTGTGGACTTGTTGCGTGTGGGTTGGGTGTGAGTTGCTGCAGGTGTGAGGGGGAAGCTCCCCTCTCAGGCCTGGCTGGGAGTAGTGCAGGGGCCCCCATCCCAGGCCCTCGCTGACCCTCTGTCCTCCCTCACCCTCTGCTACACCAGGAGGGGTTTGGAAACACACAAGTGTCAATTGTGGCCTTCACCTGCCCGGAGCCTGTGCTGCCGATGCTCCCACACTCAGGTCCCACTGAGGTATCATCCCACAGGGGTTCTCAAACTCTTTCCACCTTTGTTCAATCATGACTTCAACGTGCCCCACAAGGCACATGCTTCACTACAAATGAATCTCATGAAAAGGGATGGGCCAGGAGTGGCTGAATCTCTGGGGAAAGAAGAGGAGGAGAAAGATGTGCAGTGAGTTCCCCGTCCCTGCCCCACCCCTACTGGGGGGAAAGGAGCTGGTACTCAAGGATCCCAGGTTCATCACCCCAGCAACCCTTGGCAGTGTCTTTTGGGCAGAGGCCTGGTTGGTGCTGGCTCAAAAACAGGGCTGCATGGCAGGCGGAGGGGGGCAGCCCAATGGGACACAGCAGAGATGAAGGCAGAGGTGGAAAACAGCAGTCCTGGGAAGTGGAGCATGAACTTGTTCCTCCATCGTGATGAGTAGCTGTGGGGATGCAGTGACAAGGCAGTACAGCTACGATTTTGTGCAGGTTGGACTGAGCAGAGGTGGTTTTGGGGCTGAGAGGATGGACAGAGTTCAGACTTGCCATTTCAGGGCCCACCTTCCTCATCTGCATAGATGGAATCCAAACCCATGACCCAGGGGCTCTTGCATCCATGGTGATGCTGAATTCATAATGGAACGTACAGCTGTGAGCACCAGGGGCCCTCTGGACAAGGTGGTTCTGCTGGTTGTGGCCTGGACAGGAAGACTAGAGCCAGGCCCAGCTGCTCTACCTCCCAGACTGCTTCTCACGGGGAAAACTGAGAGGCCACGTTCACCACTGGTTGGCATGGCTTAGTCGTTAGGTGGTAAAGACTTAGAAGGCAGGAAATCCTTGTGGAGAGTTGTGGGAGGAAATGGAGTACTGGGGAGTTGAATTGGATTTTAATTGAGTAAGCATTTGTTTAAAGGTTGCTTTTGGAAGATTCTTCTACAATGCAAGAAATCATTCCCCAGCTCAAGTCGGGGCCTACTCCTAAAGACATAGCCCACTATCATCAGATGGATTTTTATGGACTCTGTATGAGATTCCAGGTCTCATAGTCAATAAGCTACTTATGAAACTATTCATGAAATAAAAATGTGGAAAAGTGTGGAAAAAATTATTGTTGCTCCTTTTCTTATGAACTCATAGTTTCATCAATTGAGTGAGTGAGAGACAGCACCTGGATGCCTCAGGTTTTCCTGGATGGAATGGCCGTGTGTGTTGAGGGAAGACATCTCACCTGGTGAAGGATGCAACTATCAATCAGTGGCAGACAAAGGGTGGCAGTCAGTGTCCTGGGTTTGACTCGCAACTTCACCCTAAAGAGCTTCAACTGGACAAGTTGTCTAACCCTGTGACCCTCCGTTTCTTCATTTGTAAAATGTGAATATTATTTATTTCCCATGTTATCTTAATGATTTTAATCAATGATCAGCATGAGGATGTTTGATTAATATTGGTTTTTCCCTTTTTTCCTGCTAAACACATTTTAGAGGTCATACCAGAAAGGGGCATTTGGACCATGTAAACTCACCCCTGCTTCTCTTCTGTGCATTAATTATATCTGCAGTGAGGAAGGAGGTGGCCGGCCAGGAGGGGCTGCTCTCTCTCCTGGGACTTTGGAATATTTTTATTGTCTTGTCCTATGCCACTTGTAGACCACATTAATGATTACTCTACCTATTAAATGCCTCCAAAGTACACAAACGAGAGTGAAGGAAAAAAGCCAGCTAGGGAAGGATCAGAGGTTCTTGTGTCTCACTTTCTCTTTGTGCTTGTCCCTTCACCTTGGGTCTCAATGCCCTCATGTGAAAGACCCTGAGGTAGCTGTCATCCTTAACTCTCTGTGATCCATTCTCATGATTACTCTCCCTTGCAGGCACTGCTCTAAGCACATTAGTTCTTTAACTCACTTGATCCTAATAACAACTGGTCTTATTCCATTTGTGTTGCTATAAAGGAATACCTGAGGCTGGGGAACTTGAGGTTTATTTGGCTCATGATTCTGCAGGTTGTACAAGAGGCATGGTGCTAGCATCTGTTTCTAGTGAGGGCTTCAGGCTGCTTCCACTCACGGTGTAGGGAAAGGGGAGCTGGAGAAGAGAGATCCCATGGCGACAGAGGAAGCAAGGCTGGGATGTGCCAGGCTCTTTTTAACATTCAGTTATTGTGGGAACTAGTAGGGTGAGAACTCATGCATTACCGCAAGGACAGCACTAAGCCATTCATGAGGAATCTGCTTCCATGACCCAGACACCTGCCGCTAAGCCCCACCTCCAACACTGGGGATCAGATTTCAACAGGAGGTTTGAAGGGGACAAATACTCAAACCATATCACAGCCCTGAGCAGTGTGCACTGTTATTCTCCCAATTTCACAGATGAGGAGAGTGAGGCACAGAGGGTTAATAATCTGCTCAGGGTCACAGAGCAAGTGAGTGGAGAGTGGGATCTGGAGTTCACGCTCACTTTGCTGCTTCACATTCATCACCTAACCAAACCTAAAGCAAAAGTAGGAACGGCTGACTTCATAGAAGGGCATTTAACCACAGACCCTTTTGGAGAGATACATGTGGTTTATGGCCTTCTTCAGGCAATCCCTACGTTTTTCATTTTTTCCACCTCCAGAGGAGGATTTGGCATATTCCATCCCCTGTCCCTTGGTCTTGGGACTATGACAGTGGCTGACACCGTGCAACACCAGTTGAGTGGGAGAGGGAAGCAGCTGGGAAGGGCCTGGATCCACACTCTGGGGTCTGGATGGAGCTCTTCAAGCCACAGTGCAAAAAGGATGCAGCAGCCAAGAACATGACCCTAAGGGACCAAGTTAAATGGTATGTGGTTGCTCAGGATCTCAGAAAGCTGTCTAACTGGTGAGCTAGCCCGGGTGGCAGGCAAACCCAGAAGGTCCATGTCCTGACCAGCAGCAGGGCTGCTCTAAGAAAGGCCTCTGCAGGTGGTCTCACTCCCTACTCCGTGCTAACACAGTGCAGGATATGAGATCTACTGAGCACCAAGCAATCATCTCCTGAGGGTACAAAAGATAGGAAGGTTGGCAAGATTGAACTAGGGTCCCAGGATCCCAGCTTCTTTTGGGGTTCAAGGCAGAAACCCAGGTCTATAAAGAGCAGAGGATCTACAGGATGGATATACAGGTACTCAGGATTCTGTGGACATTTCCCATTCATGGGCTGCTTGGGAGGGATGGGGAGGTCAAACACGGCAGCCAGAGTTGAGGCTCAGCCTCCTAATCCTGGGTTTTGGGAGTATGACTTGCTGCCCTACTCCACTGAATGGTGTCTCTAAGGTTTATATCCACTTTCTTCTGGATTGACTAAAGGAATGAGATCACTAGGAATATGTACCAAGCAAGTAGCAGGGGCTAAATATAGGTAACTGCAGAGGTCAGAGTAGAAGAGACAATGCTGAGGCTGATGTTGTCATGCCTTCTTAGGTGGGCAATAGGTGGTAAGAAGTTGATGGAACATCCACAGCAGTGATTCTTCCCTCAATTTATATTAGACTAGCAATAAATATAACAGGCCCCAAGGAAATCCATATTTGCCTTTGGTGAAAGACTATTTTTTCATTGTACTTATCCTAAATAAGCCAATTAACTGATCATTAGGAGATGGGTAACTACTGCAATTTAGAAGTAGAGGTCATTAAACTTGAAATCAGTTGAATGGTATTGATATTTATTTTAAAAAACAATATGTATAAAACCAAACTATAGTACATTAAAAAATATCCACGCATTTCATGTGGTAAGATTAACTGCTTTTTAATGAAATATTTTTTTCCCGTTTAGATAGGCAAGGCCTCTGTGCATGTCTGCTGAGCTGCATTTAAAATGTCTTGGTGACCACCTGGGCATGGTGGCTCACACCTGTAATCCCAGCACTTTGGGAGGCCAAGGCAGGTGGATCATGAGGTCAGGAGATCAAGACCATCCTGGCTAACATGGTGAAACCCCGTCTCTATTAAAATTAAAAAAAAAAAAAAAAATTAGCCAGGCACGGTGGTGGGCTCCTTTCGTCCCAGCTACTCAGGAGGAGAATGGCATGAACCCAGGAGGTGGAGCTTGCAGTGAGCTGAGATCGTGCCACTGCACTCCAGCCTGGGTGACAATGTGAGACTTCGTCCCCTCCACCAAAAAAAAAAAAAAGTATTGGTGACCTTGGGGGATTTCAGTCAAACAATGTTGAAAGCCACTCCTCTGAGCATATGTTGAAGACCTACTGTGATCCAGGCACTGTGGCAAGATCAAAGGCCTTAAAAGCTCAGCTGTGCTTTAGAGCAAGCTTGGTGGGCATAAGGAAATGACATAAGGAAATGTCAAGTGTCCCATCAGGCAAAGAGGAAAGCATCACAGAGGCACAAGGGATGATATGATGGGCCTCCTTGGCAGAATTGGGAAAGGTCCCTGGAAGTGGTTTTTCTGAGCTGGGCAATTCAAGAGGGACAGGAGTAATAGGACAACTCCAGAAAAATGTTCACATTATATAATGAATATATGGTATACATTGACTTTGCCACACTCCAGACATTCTGGTTACATTTGAACTTTCTTTAGGGCACATGATCTTACACCGATCTCCTTTGGATTGACTTCCAGGATCATCTCCTGAAGTCCCAAGAGCTAGAGCTGTCCAGGAATTAAGTTGGTGCCTGTGATATCACAAAGACATATTCTTTGGACCATAATATATTTTTCTTATAAATGTAAAATATCTCCTTGTACTTACAGAAATTTAAACAATTGTCTTGCACAAACCTAGTTTTCCTTGCCATTTAATGTTACAGTGGTATTAAGAACCATTCTCTGACTGAAGTAATGTGGTGATACTATAGTCTTTGCTTCCAAATAAATATGTTACCAAAAAACTCCTATTTCACAACCAGTATTACTCAATCCTTAGACCTGTCAAGCACAGTGTCATTAGTCTTCTGTACTGCTATAAACTTTGTTTTGCGTGTCATCCTTAACGGAAGAAACCCTCAGGCAGTATTTAAGGTTATTACTATTGATTAAGTTCTGTAGAAGTAGATGTGAATACAAAAATTGGAGCTGTCAAACTGAGAGAGATTACCATAGGTAGGGCCTGTTGGTGTGGTTCAGAAGATGTATGCTATTATACCAAAGGCATGGACTGAAGGTGACCATCCTCAGAAAGTGAATACTCATCCATCTACTCTCCAATGGATGAATGGCAATTTCTAGCAGGTAAAATATTGTCTTTGGTTTAGGGTATACCTCAAAGGATTGCTTCTTCAAAGCAAAACAAACAACTCCAAGACTGAAGGGGATTTTGTATATTCAGAGATAAGTTAGTCTATCAGCTTGCATAAAATGTGTACATTATCTTAAAATAGCTGTTTATAATCTGACTCTCTGAACTGTGACTACTTTATACAGGCTGTCTTCCACGTGACTGTCACTGTGGTATGATTTCGTCATTTGATTTTAGTCAAAAGGTGTTTTTGGGGGGTTGTAAACTTCCCCACAAGTTTTTGTCATGAAGCATGCCTAACAAAGACAATGGCTGTTTAAAGGATGGCACAAAGAATACCAGGAAAGAGAATGGCTGTTTAAAGAATGGCACAAAGAATACCAGGTTAACTTTCATCCAGATTAACTTTCATCCAGATTCATATTTAGCTAGCTATGTATACACACAGATATATGTGTATAAATACATGTAAATGTGTAAATATATAAATATAACTCTATAAAAATATGTCCATTATATAAAATATGTTTTTAAATAATAAAATATTTAAATACAAATATGATTATAAGGTGTTAAATTATAAATATACGGCTACATGTTTTGAAATAAGTTTAGCCATCATATTTCGCCCCAATTATACTAGTATTTGTTTTAAAAGAACAACATCCGGCCGGGTGCGGTGGCTCAAGCCTGTAATCCCAGCACTTTGGGAGGCCGAGACGGGCGGATCACGAGGTCAGGAGATCGAGACCATCCTGGCGAACACGGTGAAACCCCGTCTCTACAAAAAAAAAAAAAAAAAAAAAAAAAAAAAAGAACAACATCCTATATAACTGTGATACCATTATTATATCTAAGAAAACAATAATTCCATAAAAATAATTTCTCAATCTCTAGCACACAGTACATACTCAAATTTCTGGAGGTGTTTCAATAATCTTTTTAAAAATAATTGTTTATTTCTTAAACCAGGATCCAATCAAGTGTCACACACCGCAATTCATTGTCATGTTTCTTTAGCCTTTGTTTCAAATTGTCAGTAGTGTCGACATATGCAATTTTAAATCTTCTAATAACCACCTTAAAAGGAAAAGAAACAGTTGAAATTAATTTTAAGCATGTATTTCTTTAATACGGCCTATCTAAAACTGATTTTAACATGTAATCAATATAAACACATTAATAAAAGATTGTACGTTCTTTTTTTTTTTCATGATAAAGCTTCAGAATCTGGCACGTTTGACCTTTGCCGCGGATGTCAGCGAGGATCAGCCATGTTTGCCTCAACAGCCACCCAGGCCTGGTGGTGAATACAGGGGACATGAGGATCTTCCCAGCTCCTTATTTTCAGGATAAGATCCCTCAACTTTTAAAGAGTGCTAATTTTCTGCATTTTACTTTTCAAACCAAATTCAAGGTAGGAAAGTAATGCTCCTGTTGGAGACATAAACGACACACTTTAATTTCAAGATTTGAGGAGGCTTTTCCTGGCTCTAGGCTCTTAATAATGGTACGTTCCCAGAGTGTGTATTTCAGTATCATCAGACACTTCACTACACACTTGCTATTTTAGACTCTGCTGCATGAGATCATGGCAAACAAATGGAAAACAGTTCTGCCGCTTTCCAAAATCTAAGCCCTAAATAGGCATGGTAAGAAAATAGGAATTTTATTAAGTAATTGATAGTTTTTAAAGAACTGTAAATTAGGAAACCCGAAGTTTCATTTAAAACTTACTAAATGAACAGTTTTTTAAACTTGGAACACTCTGACCTGGTAACATTATAATAGAACCAGCACATTGATACACTGCTGTTGGTATTCATTTATTCTTTTATTCATTCAGCGTTTAATTGTTGAGAGTGAGAAACTGTTCAAGGCACTAGAGATAAACCAGTGAATGCATGAATTCCTCCCTCATTTAGCTTAGGTACAATGGAGTAGGGTGAGAAACAGCTCATGACAAACTAAATCACAGGCGTCTCTGTCATACACGACATGGAGAAAAGGCAAGAAGGGTGATTAGGACATGTCAAGGATGGAGTGGGGTTGCAATTCTGAATAGGACATTCAAGGAAAAACTCGTTGAGAAGGGGGCATTTCAGCACAAATTTGAAGAAAGTGAGGGGAAGGGCCGTGTGGCTCACTGGACCCACGTGCTGCACTGACCCTGGGCTGGAGGGGTCCCTGGTGCGTGGACAGAGCAGGATGGAAGCCAGGGGCACAGGGCAGTGGGGAAGCCGCCTTGCAGGTGGAGGCCCAGGAGGACCTCAGGAAGACACAGCCACACAACGGGTGTTGAAAGCCACAAGACCAGGGGAGAGTGCAAGGCAGTGAGTGTGGACTGAGAAGGAAGGACATCCAAAGACTGGCCCTGGGATGTCTAATATTTGGGGAAATGGGAACATAAAGATTCAGCAAGCACCTGAGACAGCACAGCCAGGTGCCGGAAGACACCAGGAGGGTGTGGCACCCCGGAGCCGTGTGCAGGAATCATTTCCACAAAGCAGAGTTGGCAGCTGCCCGTCAGTACTCCTAACAGGTAAGTGACGTGAGGACTGCTGACTCACCTTGATCAAAGCCACTTTAGTGATGCAAAAGCTTGATTGATATGAATTTCAGGATAATGGGAAGAGAGATTTGAGATGAGTATAGAAAATTCTGGAGACATTTTGCTCCAAAGGAGAACAGTAAGGAGTTGGTAGCTAGAGAGAGAATTGAGGTGACAACAATGAAAATTAATGGAAGACACAAATGCACTTTTGTATATCCCAGGCAATGAAGCGGTGGAAGTAAGGGACTATTGATGTAGGGAGACAAGGGTGATTTGCTGAAACAGTGTCCTGGAGCAGGTGAGAAAGGCAGGAACGGGCTAAGTGGAGCACAGGTGGTTCGGCTGTTCTGTTGCCTACAGGGAAGGCAGAGAGCACGGCATGCCCAGTGCTGGGCAGTGTGGACATTGTGTGGTGGATGAGTGTCAACTGCTCTTCTGAGCTCTTCTGTCTTCTTGGTGAAATAAGAAACAAGGTCATCATCTCCGCCCCAGGAAGGGAGAGAAATAGAAAGGATGGAATCATCATCTAGAAGAAAGGAAAGTGGAGGGAGGAGGAAAACATAAGTGATGGCCCAACAGCACCAAAGGCCACTGGAGGTCTGTGTCCATGAATTCACAGTGAGACCTGTCGGCATCGTCTTGTGAGCTCCCAGCACATTCATCTGCATAGGCGCAAGTACAAAGCAGGTGGTGAACTGTGTTCAAGCAGAATTGTGCTTTTTCCAGGCGAGGATGAAGAAGGAGGATGAAGACATTGAAGGCTAATGTGATGGCTCCTAATTCTTACAATGCTGGAAGCAGGGAATGCACACTGGGAGTGAAGAGGAGGGAGGCCTGAGGGCGAGGAGGCATTGAGAAAGGACGGAGGAGCTCTTTCGTTCCTGTGAGGCTGGAAAATGATTGGAATGGTGGTGCTGGAGGGAATTGGGAAGAAGTCCTGGCTGGAGAGTGAACGCCTGAACTTGAGATTATGCAGTGGTTAACATGGTGACGTATGGGGCATAATTAGGAGTTAAGGGTGAGGGCAATGTCATTAGATGAGATAAAACCAAGGAACCGAGGGATCAAGAACATCTACACGGCCACCGACATCACAGAAAATCAGGACAAGAGTGGTGTCGAAGAAAGTAAGAGTGACCTGGGGCTCCCATCTTCATGGAACGAGTGATGAGGCCTGAGTGTGCAGCTAATGATGTGAGACTCAACTCGATGATTGCTTGTTGGTTTGTTGTGTTCTGTTTATAGAAAAGAAGGAGGAGGGAGGAGAAATGGGAACGAGGAGCAGAGGGCACACATTCTCCTCCAGCCCCAGCAGTATGAGGGCACGGGAGAAGAAGATCACCCTGGTAAGGCCTTGAAGGCAGTGCTGTCCTGTGGAAGGGACAAACTTCCCATGGGAAGGTGATGGGAGAGTTCAGTGAAGATTCAGAAATTGATTTTGCAAAGCAATGTAGTTTGTTTGCTTGTTTTGTTTTACATTTTGATGGTTTTTGGTATATGTAGAGAGTTGTGCAGCCATCACCCCAAAAATACACCAGCACTCATTAGCAGTCACTCCTCCCACTGGCTCCCAGCCCTAGGCAACCATTAATCTACTTTTCAACACTGTGAAGTTACCAATTCTGGACATTTCATATACATGGAATGATACAATACGTGGCCTTTTGTGACTGGCTTCTTTCTCTTATGCTATATGCTTTTGAGCACAATTTCAGAACAACTATTAAGTTCAATCATTTGTACCCTTGAATGCGACATTTTTTGTTAGATGTAGAATGGTACAATGAAAGTGTGTATGCATGTGAATGAATTCTACTTGTACATCCACAAAAGTGTGATAGACACATGTGCACACACTTTTGCTGCACCACTGTTTCTAGTGGCAAAGAACTACAAATAATTATCAGGGGAATGAATACATAAATCATGGCCTAACTACACAGAGACCGCCTATCCCTTCATTAAGGAGAATGAAGGATTTATATGTGAGTACAGCATGATCAAAATTTCATATAAATTAATAATAATATGTCAGTGCATGCATAGAGAAGAAAAAGTAATTGGGAAGATAAATACAAATTGTTGACAGTGATTACTTTTGGGAACATAGATCATGGGGAATTTTCTTTTCTCTGCTTGGTAGTCCTATAAATTTTGAAATTTGTGTAAAGTACAAGGAACTATTTCATGAGCAGGACAAAATAAAAATACAAGTAACATGGTAAGAATTGCACATTGTTTATATAATTTGATTTGGTATCCTAAGAGTTCATCCTTTATGAGATGATTCAATAGGAAAAAACGTTTAACATAACATTATCAATGGTGGAGAAAATGTTTAATGTAACTTTATCTATGGTGGAGAAAAATTGGAAAGCTCAAGGAAATAGGGAATTACATTTGTGATACATCATTGATGGAACAGTATGCAGCTATGAAAATGATTTTTGTGAATCCTGTAGAATTATGGGGAACTCCTTCTGAGACTACATTGGAAAAGCCCAGAACACACAATTGCATGCATAATTACTGCAACCACAAGGCATTCATAGAGAGAGTCAAAGACTAGAGTGAAATATAAAAAAAGTTAATATTTTGTATGGTGGAGCTATCTCCTCTCAAACTAAAATTGGTAAGTTTCTTCTTACATTCACAGCCCCGAGTTTGAGGAATGACAGAACCATTTTATCAATGGCCTGCTGGATCTAATGAGATATCCAAGTTCTCATCTCAAATTCATGATGTCCCAATCCCAGTTCGCTTCCACTATACTGGCCCCTTCTAGGATCTACAGCATCCCTCAAAAGTTAAAAGAATTTTATGACTCCATCTTCCCAAATTACCACAAAGACTAAGTGTAAGAAAGTCTTAAGTTCTAATGTTTCCCAGCACAAAAATTTGGGTGCTTTTTTTCTAAAACATCACATTATTTTGTAAAATGATCGTGCCTTCACTTTGTTGGTATCTTAAATTCATAATTAGGCTGCAATAACTTTTCTTCAAATTCTTTACTGAATTTAATGAATCATAATTGTCCCAGGCAACCAGACTTGAAAATATTTTCTCTATGCTATCCTTTATTCCCTGTAGCCAAATAAGTCACTAAATCAGCTCTTTCCTCCTTTGAACTACCTCCTGGTGCTATTCAGTGTCCTTATTCACGTGTACACCATCCTAGGCTGTGCTCTCCTCTTAACCCCAGCTTGAGAGCTAAGTCTTCTCCGCTTCTCCCCTTTCTCCCATCTCTGTGGGCTCCCACTTAACGTGCCTTCTCAAAACATTGTCTTTAACATCATAATCCCTTGGTCAAGAGCTTCCAGCAGCTTCCCTGGTGCCTGCTATTCAAGTCCAAAGTTCCTGCTCTCCAGTCTAGACCATCTTCAGGGCAGAATCAGTTTACTCTTTCAAGGTCACTTGTCCTGCTCTGCAGCATAAGGATATAACTCTGCCCCAAGAAGTTCTCTCATGAGCTGTTAAAGAACAGGTCCCCTGCCTCTGAGCTCTGCTGAGTGCTGCCTGCTACCTAGCATGGCTTCTTGCTTTCCAAATTCTGGCCATTGATTTGCCTCCCATTGCTTCTTTGCCTCTTCTTCTGCCTCTCTGTAATTTATTGCACAAAATACTTATATTCTGTATTACATATTTTGCTACTGCATTCATTCATTTCTTTAACAAACACTTATTGAGCATGCCTTCAGCAGAAGAAGGATTTTTTTTAGGCACTTGGTTAGTTTTATCTTACATAGTTCTCTAACTTCTTAGTGTTCACATGTTGCCTTTTTAACTCGTCTATAAATTCTTGCAATAAATGTAAATTACATAGTTTGCTACTAGCTGGATTACAAGAAGAGAATAAAACACAAGAGGAAAGCAATTGCACATGAAATTTCAAAGAAAAGATACAATATCAAAGAATCCTTGGACATGTGACTATGAAATACAAGAAAGCTGTCAGCAAAAATAAATCACTTCCTTCATCGTATTGCTTCAGTTCCTTCTAATGCAGCCTGGCGCCACTGATAATAAAAATAATCAGACTTTTTTAAGGTGGGGAGGGGAAACTTGATCCAAATCCGAATGCTAAATTTCCACAGATCATTTCATTTTATGACATTTAGGCACTGGGATATTACCAATTGACTTAGCAAATAGTGAATGAGATGATTTGTCAATATATAGTCAGCAAATATTCACCAGTCTTGCAATCGATGTTGGTTAACTGCTATGAGAAGCCATCAGAGTAAGCCAGGGATTTGAGGGTGGTGGTGTTAATCGTCTCTGCTTTCCTGCAGTACAGATGCACGATGGCACATCTTTTCTGTTTCTTGTTCATTTGACTCCAAAATGGCAAATTTTAATTATATAATGAGAAATACCTTCCACAGCTGTGTAGACAGGATCACTGTGTTCTTCCCATCATCACGCTATGCTGGAGCCTTGAAGTCGGTAGCTTTCTTCTGCAAAAAATCTGTACTTTTTAAAATTTGAGAAACCTCAGGGGAAACATTAGATCCCTGTTCGGTGAGCTGCTCAGTTTTCTTCCGCTGCCTTTTTCCTACGCTTGTTCTGCTGTCCTTCATTCTTTGCATTCCTCCCAAGTGTGTTTATTTTATTTTTTCTTCTCTTCCACCAATGACAAAACGAGATACATAATTACATCTCTCCCCATTTTTAAAAAATTGTTTCTGTTCATAAAACGAATATACTTTTTGAAGAAAATATAGACAACATATAAAATGAAAAGAAGAAAATGAAAATTGCCTGTGACTCCACTACCTTCTGACAATTTTTCTAAGCTTGCATAATATCTTATACTAGGTCAGGTCCATCATATCACATAGTTATTAGCATGAGGATTTTTTCATGGTATTTAATATTCCTTAGACAGCATGACTTTTTGTCTATGGTATAATGCTTTACTGTATGGAACCACTTAACCATTGCTTTTGTTGACCATCTGCATAATTTCTTATATTTAGTTATTAAAATGTTCGGGACAGCCTTTTTCCAAAGTAAAGTCCTAATCATAGTTTTTATTGTTCCTTATAATAAATTCTTAGGAGTGAAATATCCAAAAGACTCAATACATTTTGATAATTTTATTTCCAGAGACTTGCGTTAAATTTTTCCCTCTAGTAATTTCTAAGAGTTCCGGGATAATGTATTTTTCACTCCACTGTGTTCCTTCCTAATATCAGGCAAAGAATCACGAAGTCCCACAGAGTTATTTCTTTAACATGTGTTCGTCTGCCCCCATGCCTGCCGCTCCTCTTCTGGCTGGTATATCCAGGTTTATACCTCCTGTTACCAACCATTAATACATCTCTTCTCCGCATGCCTGCACATACCACAGCTTCAATTCGCTCCCGAGAGAATCCTCTTTTCCTTGAAACGTACTTTTTTCCTTCTACCTTCCCTACTTGGTCACTGAGCTGCCATTCTGAACCAGAATCTCAGAGCTATCCTGGACAGCTACCCGCCCTCACCCATCTTCGGTGAGTCAGCCAGTGAGTCAGAATGGCATCTTGCTCATTCTACCGTCTTCTCCCTAGCCGAGCTTGTCTGAACACTTGCATTCCTAACTTGCTTTCCATCACTAGCCTTTCTTCCTTCTTAGAATCCCCATCATGTCTTTGATCGATGTGATTATGAAACTCTCCTGCTTTAACATTCATTGCTGAGAGAGTTGTGGTCAGGTGCTTCAGCAAGGGGCAGTGATCTTGTCACATCACAGGTCAGCGTGGGACTGTCCTTTCCAGGCTTCCCCTCGTGTCCACTCAGCCACTCCAGCCACACCAACCAAAGACCATGTCCTTCCGTCCTCTCTTACTTGGCCCACTCCTTGCCCCTTGGGGGAATTTCCTTCCATTTTTCTCTCACCTTTCAGTACTCAGTTCAAATGCCACTTCCTTTCTACAGCTGACCTGACTGACTCCTTCGAGCAAAGTAATTTTAAACTAAATTTTCCTTTTGTTGTGGTGATTGCATATATTTATTTGTTGATGTGATTATCTCCTCCTTTGAGCTCTTAGAGACCGGAAACGGTGAATTGAGAAGCTTTGTGTCCCTCATGTTAACCAGAAGATGGTGCCACCCAGTTTCTGAGCCGGCGGCCCGTGCCTCAGTCTGTCTTCTTAGCACTTATCTAGGGATTCTTGTGTTGCTTTCCGTCCACACTGTTCTTTTCGCTAGTTCTTATCACCAATGGCACGAAGGTTTCAGGTTTCATCGTGTGCATTGATTGATGATATTCCTAAACTACCCGTGAGGTTTAATTTAGTCTGTAGCAGATTATGTAGATCATCTTAAAAATTATATTGAATCCATTTCCGATCTGTTGTTTTGCAGTAGGAAATATGCAGAAAACACGAAGCTTCACCATGTTCTATCCAGAGGATCCCAGAACAGGAACAACCAACTGAGGTTGCTTCATGGTTAGTTGGTTGGATATTTTGTGTCTCCCTTAAAAATAGTCAATGCTCAAAAACTAGCAATTCAGTCAACGAGACCTCTGAAGAGAGTGTAAGGATTTAGAGAGCGAAAGATGGTGCCTTCTGGAACAGTAAAGATTACAGATTGATCCACTGAATAGTTCCCATCACATCGGTAGGTTGGTAAGTGGTGCCTTCTGGAACAATAAAGATTACAAATTGATCCACTGAATAGTTCCCATCACATCGGTAGGTTGGTAAGTGGTCTTTTAAATTTCCAACCGTTAGCCGTAGATTGGTTGATTGTGGTCTTGCTCTGGTACTTGAACTTGTTTCATAAATGCTGACTTTAACAGCTTTTCTTTTCTTCTCCTTTTGATCATAACCATAAATGTTCTAGAATGAGTAAGCTAGTAGAAAATCATTCTATTGATGATTTGACAGGAAAACCAACTTAAAATATATATATTTTTAGCCAGAATATGTTTTTCTCTTATCACTAGTTGCAGGAAGGTTTCAGGTTTCATTGTGTGCTTTCATGTGCAGAACTGGTAAGGTTTTTATCAGCATTAATCCTGGTGAACAGATCGATGACTTCCTGGATACTAATATCCTTTTTTAGATTAATACTTTGAATGTATGAACCTGTTTTATCAGATAACTTGAACAATCAATCTCTTTGTGTGTTAATTGCTATTGAGGGTTAATGTTATTTATAAAATGAAATCAATATAATCTCTATTGCTCATTAACTGAGATGTTCTGGGCTCAAGTCTGTTTTATTTTCCAATTAAGTTCTATTATTTTTCCTTATTGGCCCTTGAAAACTAGCTGTAGAAACAAACTTAATGGTTCTGAAAATGTCAGAGTCAACAAAACGCCCTAAAGGAAAACCCTATAATATATGAATATAAAAAAGGAATGCGGTGTTTAATCGTTGGAAATCACAACATAGTTTATTATTATACACCTCTCTCATATTCATTTTTAAAGGCGCATGACTTCAGATCTACGAGTGAGATAAAAGCTTTCTCTCAGTGGTTTACTTCCTTCTCAATGGTGCTCACAGTGCTGCAGAAAGGCGGCCCCCAGTGGTGGGAAGGTCCACTCCTCAAAGCCCTCCCTGCTTTAAGCTGCCTGGCCAGTGTCTGCTTTAGGTCCAGCTTGGTGCATCCCTTTGGGCCGTGTGGTGGGCTGAGGAATTGCCCCCAGGGGTTCCCACATCCTATCCCTGGAATCTGTGGCTATGTCACTTTATACCGCAAAGGAGACTTTGCAGATATGATTAAGTCAAATAGACTGAGGTGGGGGGTGATCTTGGATTGTCTGGATGGGGCCCATGTAATCACAGGGTCCTTGTGAGAGGAAGACAGGAAAGCCAAAGAGAGAAGGAGACGTGACAGTGAAAGCCGACTGAAGCAGGTGACAGGACAGTGTGTCCAAGGAGTGCGGGCATCCCTGGAGTCCGGGAAAGGCAGGGGCAATGATCCTCCAGAGGAGTGTCCAGCATGAGCCAGCTCTGCCTACACCTGGGTCTTAAGCCAGTCAGACCCATTTTGGATGTCCTGCCTCCAGGACTGTTGGGCAGTAGATCTGTGATGCCTGAAGTCACCTGGTCCGTAGTGATTGCTGCACAGGCAACAGGAAACCAACACAGGGCCGGGGGCTCCCTGGGGTGCCTTGGAAGGCACGCTCACCTGGGAAGGACTAGGGGTTTCCTTGTAAGGGCGCTTTTAGTAACCCAACTCACAGCTTCTGAAGCTCAGGCCTGAGGAGCCCTGTCTAGGTCTGCACCCACTGAACACCTCTGGAGCTTGCCTTCCCTTAGGGTCTTCCTGGACAGGTTTCCATTAATAATAGGCAAATGGGATGGAATTTTAGAACTGGGTTTACCTGGTCTCCAGCTATGTTTGCTTGGTCTCTTCTAGGAATATGTTTTAGCCTTTAGCAGAATTTTAAACAAGTAGATATGAAGAACTCTGATTTTATGAAGTCTTTTCTACCTGCCTACAATTTTTACCTTTCTCAGTTAATAACTTTGTTTTTGTCTCTAGGCCAATAAAATTCATATTTTCGAGGAAAAGGAACACCTATTTCTCCATTCAGCAGTCACTGTGTGAAGTTAACAAATAGTCAAGGTGTTTCTGTTTGTGCACCAAGACTTCTCCACCAAAAAGTCCTCAGGGAGAAAACTTTCTGGACCATTTTATTAAAAAGATAAGCAAGGCTAGGGGCGGTTGCTCACGCCTGTAATCCCAGCACTTTGGGAGCTGAGGTGGGCGGATCATGAGGTCAAGGGATCAAGGCCATCCTGGCCAACATGTTGAAACCCTGTCTCTACTAAAAATACAAAATTAGCTGGACCTGCTGGCGTGCACCTGTAGTCCCAGCTACTCAGGAGGCTGAGGCAGGAGAATTGCTTGAGCCCGAGAGGTGGAGGTTTCAGTGAGCCAAGATCACACCACTGCACTCCAGCCTGGTGACAGTGAGACTCCGTCTCTCTCTATATATATTCAAAACACAGCAAGGTTCAGGCCTCATGAGCAGGGTAAAAGGGTGGCCGAGGCTGGTGTTCAGCTCGTGCCCCTCTGTGCCACAGTTAGTGGTCTTCCTTGGTGGAAGGGTCAATGTTGTGAAGAGGGGCTGCCTCCAACCTCAGCTGGGCCATCTCTTCCCAGCACCACGTTGGGGTCATGTTTCCACCGTGGGCTTATTACCATATTAAATAGATGTGGAGGGTTCGATGAGTGTGTGCAAATCCTGGCCGCACTGTGAACCAGGCGTGGGACCTTGGAACCAGGCGTGAGACCTTGCCTAAACTTTCTAATGAACTTAAGCAGTAGGAACTCAAAAATGACAGGTATTGCTATCATTTTGGCAAGTTACAGATTCATTCAGCCATTTAGAAAAAAATGAAGTTGAAGCCTTCAATTGCCAGAAAATAGCTCACAAAAAGATGCTTATTAGTTACAGTCTGTCATTGTAATAAACCTTTTCTAAGTATTCCAAAGAACAGTCGGTTCTATTGCTACACCCAGCTCACAGCTCTAAGAGGCTTAGAAAGGTGATTTACCGGCCGGGCGCGGTGGCTCAAGCCTGTAATCCCAGCACTTTGGGAGGCTGAGACGGGAGGATCACGAGGTCAGGAGATCGAGACCATCCTGGCTAACACGGTGAAACCCCGTCTCTACTAAAACTACAAAAAACTAGCCGGGCGTGGTGGTGGGCGCCTGTAGTCCCAGCTACTCAGGAGGCTGAGGCAGGAGAATGGCGTGAACCCAGGAGGCGGAGCTTGCAGTGAGCGGAGATCTGGCCACTGCACTCCAGCCTGGGCAGCAGAGCAAGACTCCGTCTCATAAAAAAAAAAAAAAGAAAGGTGATTTATCCAAAGTCATACACCTAGTCGGTAGCACAGCCAAGAATCGAATGCAGGCAGCAAGACTCCTGCATGAATGCTTTGCCCACCTGCCTATACTGTGCAGAGCAGGAACAGCACCTCATTACAGCAGACACTGAATCAATTTGTTAGTTTTACAGATACGAAGCAGTTGGCACTAGAGGACTCCCTGTGTTGGTGACATGCATCTTCCTAACCAAACCCTGCCTGAAACCTGGTTTCATGTCTTCCTCCAAGGGAATACATGATTGTAAGTGTCAATAAACTGCACACCTTTCTTAAGACAAATCCATTGCTGTATTTTTCAAGTCAATCTAAAAAAGAAAATGGAAGGAGGGCAGATGCAGTTCTTCAGTCACTGCTGCATTTAACCTGCCCCCTTCAGCCCATCCTGTGACCTTTTTTTTTATATACAAAAGACAACTGTTGTCTTATGCTTCTGTGGTCATTGGGCTGGAGGAATTGCACAGAAGGTGTGGGGCTGAGAAGGAGAGGCCCTCACTGCTGTCCTCTGTTTGAATGGCAGGCTTAGCGAAGTGCAAATTTGATGCCCTCCCAGAGTACCTGTCCTTAGGAAATACCAACTCGCTTTCATGTCATGGCCCCTAGAAATCAGTGCCTGCTTTCCAGATAACTGAAGTATCAGGAAATATCTGCATATGACCTCCTCAGGCTTCCTTTGAGACATCAACATATGATTGTATGAAATGCCACAGACAGGACATGGGAACTGCATCTTGTTGTCTGGAACCTATACACTGGGCAAACTTAGCTAACAAGAACAATAAATTAGTTATAGATGATGACAAAATCAATTGTTCTGACTAAATTTTTCAGGTTGGTTTGACTTTGTATTTTGGTAAATAGCTTGGTGTGTACTTGTTTTTTAGTATAAAATGAAAACAACTTTTAAAGCCTATTAGACCTATTAATTAATAGTAAATGATGACTTTGTACCAGGCAGTATGTTCGATGCCTTGTGTATGCCATCTCATTTAATCATTCCAACTACTCCATGGCATAGATGTTACTTCTATTTTTGGATTGGAAAGCTCAGGGTCAGGTCACACTGAAGCTGAAAGTTATGCACTTGGTAAATAACAGAGGTGGGATTTGAACCTGAGTTCAGTGCCTCTTGCCAAAGAGTCGTTTTGTTTTCTGAAATCCTGAGGGTTGGGGTTTCTGAGCCCAAACCCATAATTTCTTTTGTTTACTTGCTCTTTGAAATGCCAGCGGGTTGCATCATTGATTGGAGTTTTTCTTTTAGATCCAGTGATCCCTAGAAAGATAAGAATTTGAAATGTACTCAAGTGCCCCAAGAGACCCAACCACTCTGCTCATGCTACACACAACCTACGACTTTTAATCGCATGTGCGCTGGATTCAGGACCCATTTTCAGAGCTTCATCTGAAAGACCGTCTATGGGAAACAGATGGGTCGGATGAGTAAGGGCTGAGTCAGCCTCACAGAGGCTGAATCTCTGGTTCCAAGGAGTCTAAAACCCACTAAGCCGTCCCCTCCGGTGAAGAGATTAGACGCCAGATGGGAACACAACTTGCCCTTTTCTGATCCAGAGGCCGAAGTGTTCCTCATTAGAGCACTGCTGTACTTAATGGAGGCCTAGAAATCAAATCCTTCCAATATACTGTTTAATATGGCTAAGCACAAGCAAGGGGTAAGCTTGTCCAACTCTTTTCCAAAGGTCAAGTTTTTCTCATGTATAATTCAGTTTTTATCATAGTCTTCAGTTTTGTCCAAGTTGGTATTGTGGTGTCTAGCATTTCTCAAGCCTGTATTTTAAGACACGTATCGGAAGAATCTTACTGATATTTACAGTTTAGAAATGACTTTCCACTAAGTTGTAACTATCTAGAAAATAAATCAAATTGAAGCTTTAAAAGAATATTGCATACAAATCTTTGTGATCAGCTGCTTCCCTGTATAGCCATCTATTTTTGTATAAAAGACATGTGACAGCAAATGCATTATTTCCATGATTAGAACTTCAATACTATGTTGTATTTCCAAATATGGTCATGTTCTGAAGTAGTAATTAAATGATAAGTCTAAAGGAGATTGAGTTATATCAGTCTTTTAAAATCTACTCTGTTTTCCCACAGTGAATTTTTAATACGTGAATCAATAGTTGCAGCAGTGCTATATATTTGCATGTCTGGTTCTGACAGCGGATAGTTGTTCCAGGGTTAATCTATCAAATATGGCAGCTACTTAGCAATAGAGCGTTACGGTAACTATTGAGCACTTTCCATGTTGTTAGTCTAAACTGAGGTGTGGTGTGAGTGTAAAACATGTTAGATTTCGAATGTAAAATATGTCAATATTTTTAAATGCATTGCCTGCTAAAATGATAATATTTTGGATATATTAGGTTAAATAAAATGTATCGTTTAACTTCTGTTTTTTTCCTTTTGAAAATGTGGCTGCTGGAAATTTTAAAATTACACATATAATGGGCATTTTGCTTTTGTTCTATTTCTATTAATTAATGCTAATCTAGAGTCTCTATGTAAATAAAATAAATAGACCTTTCTGGTTTTTCAGCTGGCTGAAAAATCAGAGTACTTCTTTTAACCCAGTTGACTCTCTAGTTCAGCACAACCATCACTTGCTACATTGTACCTGGTGATAAAAGCAGTTAATCTATCTCTCGAATATGCTCTTTTACAAAGAGGCAGTGACTTTCTTTGGAAAAGTTTGGCTTAAAAACTTTAATTGATGATAATATTAATAAACAAAAGAAGGATCAATTCACAATTACAGTTTATAAATAATAAGTAGTAGAAGACTCTGAGAGTGTATTTATACACAAATTCATCTGTACCATAATATATACTGGATGTAACTTAATACTACACCACGATAATATAAAACTACATGATTATGTATCTGTCTTGGTGCTTGCCTTCTTAGCTACTGGTAAATTGGCAGAGGTTTAAAATATAAAATTAGCTTCTTAACAGCTAGGCATAATTAGTTTTGAAATTCTTTTATCAAGTCATTGAAACATGAACACACAATGACTCACAAAAATAATTCCATCTTGTTTGTTTATATGCTGGTAGGTACCCCTTTCATTCATCAGTTTCCCAGCTTGGCCTCCAACAGCAGGTGTTCCTTGAACCAAAGAGAAGCTGGTACTTTAATGCCAACGACTCCCTCTGACGGGATTATCCAAGTGTTCCTCTGCCCATCCGGATCCCTGGAGGGCCAACTTAGTGTGTTCGCCTGGCCTTGTCCTTTACATAGGATGCTGTTTGTGTTCTAATGCCAATTGTTTTCTGCTTCTACAGACCGACAAGTAATCTTGCCGGTGACTTTTGTTTGAGTTTTGCCATCGTCATGTATCTCTACCCCCACACAACGATCTTCCTTAACTTCTCCTTCATTAAAGACAAACGTGCAAGGGGTATTGTGTCCTCCCAGACAGCACGAAATCCAACCAGAGGAAGAAGAGGGGAGAGGTAGACCCGTTTAGTAAACAGGATTAGTTAAATAATCAGTATCAAGTGTAACACATCCAGCGGTGGTCTGTGAAAGAGTGGTTTAATGAAATGACATGCTTTAATGATGAAAACAACCAGAAATGCTCTATTAAACAGTAGCTATTTTCATGATAGACTAGAAACATTATGGCAATGAATTCGGTTTATTTACACACTTAGATTTTTTTTTGCTCATTAGAAAAGTCATGTTTGAAGTAGCAGGAATAGTGTACATGTGGTTTATACGCCAAAGTGGTTGCCTGAGAGGATGTAGTGTTTTTAAGGTCAGCACGATTTAGTTGACCACGTTGTATTTCGCTCTGTTTCCACTGAAAAGAGGCAGCCACAGTTACATGACTTCTGTAGATACCGAATCAATGATGACAGTGTTCTAAGAAGGCCATTGGCCTGGTGTGAAGCCCTTTGGAAGTGTTCCACTGGCCTGGAGCCCCAGCAGTTTCACTGAAATCCTGTAGCTCAAGGAAAGGCATTTGGATTCATTTTGGGAAGGAAAAAGCAACAACTTTTACTGAGTGATCTCAGCAAGGGTTTGTCCTCCTCTGGCCCCCATCAGGTGGGACATGTAAGGCTTGGGGCTCTGGGCTTTAACTCTCTCACCTGGCTGGGGATCTCCCCTTTCTCTCCCTCCCCTATTTGCCTCGTCCGGCTTGCAGGACCCTTTGTACCTCCCCGGGGAGGAGCTGCCCATGGAGCTGGACTGGGCAGGAAGAGAAAGTACCTGCACCTTTGCAGGGCCCACAGCACAGGCTCTGCCACTCCCTGACCTAGTATCAGAGTCCCTGGGCCAGGGGCCACATGGGCCGTGCCAGCAATGCCTGGACTTTCCAAGGAGCTTCTTTCATAGGCTGGCAGGAGTGCTCCAGACACAACTGGACATTCCAGCTGAGAGTATCCGGCTTGGCATGGTTTATTTAGGGAGGGAGAGGTTTAGGAGATATGCTATGATATTCAGCTCTGACACATTTCTTTGTCCCTTTCCAAACTCTTTGCCACACGTATTTGGAGTCCCAGACAGCACATTATGTACCCACTTTCTTCCCCAAGCCATCCCTCTCCTATGCCTCCACTTTCAGACACGACACCATCACTTTTTACTTTCACCCCAGGATTAGTTATGACTCCTTCCTTCCTTGTTTTACCTCCCCATCTTCACATCTAATCAGTTGCTGCAGCTTGCAGATTTTCTTATTTTATTTTATTTTTTTCTGTTTTCTCAGGCCACCACTCCCCTGGAACCAAGCCTTCCTTGTGCCAGTCTTGGAATTTTGTTGCTACGTAGCTACCATATTGGGCAAATTAGCACCAGATCAACCATCTGCTCTCTAAAATAGACACACACATTGTATCACTGTTACCGTTATTAATTCATTTTCCTAAAATTCACTGTGGGAAAGACAAGCAGGGTGAATTGGGGGAGATTGATAGGATTACATCTATTTTAAATATATCCTTTAATTAGTACTTCAGAGCGTGGCCTCCTCTCATCTCCCTACCTTCCTGCAGGTGTTTCCTTTGTCAGACTGGCCTCCCTGCACGCCATCGACTACATCACACCACGGTGCGTGAGCACTGATTTCCCACTGGATAGACTCCAACCCGACATTCACGATTCTCCAGTGCAGGGGTTCAGTCCTGGCTCTTCCATCTCCCCTGGTGAAGCCAGCACCCCAAACACTCATTCTGCGGTTCCTCCTACACCATGCCCCCTGGTGAAATGCCTGCTCCCTGATTTCTCCCCAGAGCTCCCTCGTGAGCCGTTGAAGTCTGACTTTCCTGTGAAGCTTCTTGGTTGATGTCAGCCGTCAATGATCTCTTCTTAGTCTCAACTCACAGCTCGTAGCGATGAAACCCCTCCTTGGCTAATAATTAGCTACCTCTTACATTTCTGTCTTGAGAAATCTCCGTATTTCATACGCATATTGTTCATTTCCTTTTTACTTATGTGCATGTTTCTTCCTGACGAGATTACACATTCTAGAAGAATTCCTGGAGGCTCTTCACAGATTCAGGGTTTTTGTTTCAAATAGTCAAGGCTCTCCCCCTTTGAGTGTTTACTTGGCGCTCCCTCTCCTGCTCTTGCTTGTGATACTTTATGTGTTTTGTCTCTTCTTTGGACACCAGTGATAGTTTGTTTAATAAATAGATTATTTGTGTATTATTCCAGTAAAGCAGGAAAATTTCTTCTAGTGTTTTGCTTTCTGTGTAAAACGTTTTTATTTAAATGTATTTTTCATTAGCTATTTGTTTTTGCTCCATTATTCCGACTGCTTTCAAAACAGAGTGCATCCCATTCATGGGAAGGGTGTGATGTTCCTGAGCATCTTGAAGCAATTCTGTTTGTAATCCTGGGAGTAGTAACTGGGAAAGGTGGATTGTTCTACGGACACAGAGAGGAGGAGGAGAAGATGGAAAAGGAGGACCCTAGGAGGACTGGCACCGAGGGTGGAGAAGAGAAGGGCCGGTTTTGAACAGCAAGGCAGCCCTCGGGGACAGACAGGCCACATGTGGGTTTGACTGTTTCATGAGAAGCGTGTGTCTCCCCTCCATCTGCACATCAGGAATCTTCAGTAGAGCTCACACTGGTTCCTGACGGTCTCATAAGAATGGGCTATCTGGGGGAACTCAAAGGGATGTTGACTTTCGCATCTGGGTCAACAAAGTGCAGAGGCTAGGGAGGCTCGTCCCGGCCCCCCCGGGGCTCATCTAAGGCCTCTCAGTGTCGAGAGCCACCAGAGAGCCCTCTCGTCTTCAGATGAGTGACGCAAAATCAACTCACATTTATAGGGCTCCTCACAACTTACAAAGGAACGTCATCCTAACAGAAACTCTGTGTGGCAAGTGGGAGGATTTTGCTAATTCCACATTACAGACTTAAACACGGAGCTTCAGAAAAGATTTGGTAATCTTGTCAACCTCTAGGTTTTAGGATACATGTCATCAAAATCTGAATGGCATGTCCAGAATTATCCACACATGATAGTTCACATTCTCCCTCTCGTTAAGTCCTGTTCTAGAGTCTCTCATTACTTTGTCATTGTCATCATTATTTTTATCTTTCTCATCAAATACACATTTTATAAACAATTGTGATTTATTGTTATTATTTGCTTTTTGAATTCAGTTCCAATGTACTGGTTTATGGCTTGTTACTTTTCTTCTGTGACTTGCCTTGACGTTATTTGTGCAGTGCTCTCATGCTCACAAGCCCTTCTTGATCATGAGTCTATGATTCCCAGCATCTGTTTCTAGCTCCACCTTGAAATGCATTATTTGATGAAGATTTTTGCATAATTTTTTCTTCACATGATTTAATTCTTTGGCTAATCACTGTGATTAATTTTGGTTGAAAATTTCCAGCTGTCTTTTAAATGGAAGTTATTATTTCTCTCTTAATTTTTCCTCTAGTATGTTAGAGAGGTTCAGGAAATGGATTCTTAGTTATTTTATACTCTCTCATTGAGTGAAATTAATGTGCTTTGAAATTAATGCCATTAAGAATCAATTGTTATTTGTAGTAGGGAAAATGTGTAAGAACCAAAATGCCCAGCTACTAAGGGAGCTGTTAAATGCATTACTCAAGTCCTTTGAATCAGAGCATGATTTATAAATATAAAAAATTGGAAAGAGTTTAAAAGATAATTGTAAAATTAAATGCAATATAGTCATAAAATCATGTTTTTGAAGAACAGGTTTAATAAAAGTGCACGTTGAGTGAAAAGATTTCAGGACACAAAAATTTACATGCAATTTGATTCCAAGTTCCTTCTATTCTTAATAAATGTGATTAACTTAGTATGAAACAAACTACTTCTCATTTTAGATGTATGCTTATTTTGCCTAAAATGAGAATTGCAGTTTCATTGTATTCTTCTGCTTTTAATTTTTAGTATAACAACATAAATGGTACCTATTTTATTGCATTTATTCCAACACAGAGAAGTATATGGAGAAGAGATGCTGTCGGTGCTCTCCTGGAGTACATGCTCTAAGCACACAGAGAGCATGTTAGGCACGGAGGGAGAGGAGGGTAATGTGCGTGATTGATTCACTCATGCTAAAAGGGCCCTGGCTCCCCTGGACTCATCTCCCAGTTAACATTTCACTGATGAGCAGGTGTGCAATCCCAGTAGAAACAGGAAAGGCATTTAGTTAAAATGAGGTGTTCTAATAAGAACTTAATTCCAAGGACCCTTTGATTATGAAGTGTTTCAGAGAAGGGTGTGGAAGGCTTAAGTAGACATTTGAAAGACTTCTTGCACTTAGATAGTTTGTACCAAAGAGAATTTTGAACAATGAAGCCAATGAAACAGAAACAGATGGCTCAAATTTTCTTTGAAATGTAGACAGATTGAAGAGGAAGAAGTTTGGCAAAAATACATTTGGGACATGGCCAAACTGAAAACATTTGAGAAATGGTACAAAACACTGGAAAAGCATGAAGGTGCCTGAAACACTTGCACTAAGTGTAATGTGATGGGGACACATGAAGAAATGGAGCTTGCACAGAGAAGGCCACATGTTCTGGTCAACCATGGCCACCACGGCTTCATTCTGAGGGAGGACAGACACTGACAGCTTGTGGCTCTACCTCAGCGACTGGAACCACCTGCGTGTCTGAAACACCCTATGAGACTGTAACTACCTGTAAGACTGATGCTACCTGTGTGTCTGAAACACTCTGTAAGACAACAACTACCTGTGTGGGTGAGACACCCTGTGAAACTGTAACTACCTATGCAGCTGAAATACCCTGTGAGGCTGTAACTACCTGTGTGGTGGAAACATCCTGTGAGACTGTAGCTACCCATGTGGCTGAAATGCCCTGTGAGACTGTAGCTACTTGTGTGGCTGAAATGCCCTGTGAGACTGTAGCTACCCATGTGGCTGAAATGCTCTGTGAGACTGTAGCTACTTGTGTGACTGCAATGACCTGTGAGACTGTAGCTACCTGTGTGGCTGAAATGCCCTATGAGACTGTAGCTACCTGTGTGACTGAAATGCCCTGTGAGACTGTAGCCACCTGTGTGACTGAAATGCCCTGTGAGACTGTAACTACCTGTGTGGCTGCAATGCCCTGTGAGACTGTAGCTACTTGTGTGGCTGAAATGCCCTGTGAGACTGTAGCTACCTGTGTGACTGAAATGCCCTGTGAGACTGTAGCTACCTGTGTGACTGAAATGCCCTGTGAGACTGTAGCCACCTGTGTGACTGAAATGCCCTGTGAGACTGAAATGCCCTGTGAGACTGTAGCTACCTGTGTGGTTGAAATGCCCTGTGAGATTGTAACTACCTGTGTGACTGAAATGCCCTGTGTGACTGTAACTACCTGTGTGGCTGAAATGCCCTGTGAGATTGTAACTACCTGTGTGGCTGAAATGCCCTGTGTGACTGTAATGCCCTGTGTGACTGTAACTCCCTGTGTGGCTAAAACACTCTGTGTGACTGTAACTATCTCTGTGGCTAAAACACTCTGTGTGACTGTAACTATCTCTGTGGTTGAAGCATGCTGTGCAAATGAAATGTCCTGTATGACTGAAATGGCCTCTGAAACTGTAATTTCCTGTGTGACTGAAACTATCTGCAACCGAAATGGCCTGTATGGCTGTAACTCCCTGTGCCACCGTAACTTGATAGGTCTCCTTTTGCTTGTCTCTAACTTGAAGGCCTTGGAGTAAATGATCTGACATTCTTTAATGGAGTAGTCACCCTACTACCATGTCTCTTTCCCTCTCTGTGGGAGTGTGAAGTATTTAATCTGCTTTTTGTGGAGACCAAGAAACATTCTGGAAAGAAATATTTGCCTGAGAGTTACAAAATCTTTGGTCTCAGACTTGAGTACCCCCCCTTTTTTTCAGGATCTCACTTTGTCACCCAGGCTGGAGTTGAGTGGCATGATCATGGCTCATGGCAGCCTCAACTTCTCAGGTTCAAGCGATTCTCCTTCCTCAGCCCCCTAAGCATCTGGGACTACAGGCATGTGCCACCACACCTGGCTAATTTTTTTGTATTTTTTTGTAGAGACAGGATTTTATCATGTTGCCCAGGTTGGCCTCAGACTCCTGGGTTCAAGTAATCTGCCTCAGCCTCCCAAAGTGTTGGGATGTTACCCGTTTTTCAATGGACCTTTCTTTGGTAACATTTAAGTGAAAAAGTATTAATGCATATTTATGCTAATAATCAGATAAAAAGAAAACAATACCCACAGCTGAAGGGCATGGAAATATAAATTTCTGCTTAGGTTTCCAAGGGGCTGATCCTTGTGAGGAGATTGGAAAGTCTGAGTTGGGGCACTTGATTCCAGGAAGAGAAGGAAAACCCAGGAGAGCTTATTAAATGCAACATTTCAAACAAAGTAATGACGAAATGACCTGCAGGCAAGAAGAAAACACTGAAACACAATGAAAAGAGAAGAGCCCTATGGTTCACAAATTATTTTTTAATTTTTAAATTGAGGCTATTTCCCCAAAGTATATCAGGCTTTGACAAAGCTATAAACAAGAAAGAGAAGATTCAGGGTCAGCCGGCATGAATTCTGCTCTCCAAACCTGACTAACTAGTGGAAAAGGGGCAGAAGCACACGGGCCCACGGAGACGGTCAACATGGGAAGGAAAAAGGGTCAGAGAAGCCAAGCTGTGGGAGCTGGGAGGTCAGTGGAGATGCGACAGGCTTCGTGGTCCTGAGACAAGTACACCTGGTATGGCAACGGCTACCCGAGAGGAGGGGAAAGCCAGCAGCACTAGAGTTTCCTGGAGGAAGGATGAAGGGAGGGTGGCTGATGTAAGGAGGTTTGTGAAAGCAATCTCAGAGCAGATAAATCCCTCGGTACCGCAGCCACCTCCACATGCCTGCCTCCCTGCTAGTGGGGCTGAACTCCGGAAGCTTTTTTTCTCAGCAGAGTCCCTGGAACAGGGCTCTAGGCATAGTTGTATTATGCTCAAAGCAAGGGGCCTCACTGATTGTATCGTTTAAAATATTCCCGTAATTTAGTGATGAGCATGTGTCAAAACTCATTTCAAACTTTCTCTAAGGAAAGAAACCTGAGACAAGCCTACTGAAGTACTAACCCATGCTAGGAACATTTTAATGTAAAACGCTAAGTGAGATCTCTTTCTCAGCCTGACTATATGGTAAAGAATGTCTTGTTAGAAATCGTTAATCCTGCTGACGGACTGAGGGGTGAGAAGCCAGTGTCCTGGAAGAGATCTCAACTCCATTAAACTTTACCAGCAAACTGCTTAAACATTTGATCAGGAATTAACATTTCTTCTAAGAGGGAGGTTGCAAATTATATCACATGAAAAGTTCTGTCCTAGACCAGGTTTGATTTTTCCGTGGGAAACCTGACCAGCTAACCAGTTCAAGAGATACTGAGGCAGCAGGCAGGGCTTGACTCTGGAGCCAGGGCTCAGACAGGGGACCGAAGGAGGACTTGCTAAACCAGGGATGGAGTGGAAGCAGCTTCCCATAAGACAGGCCGAACAGCATGCCAAGTCAGTTTACCATCGCCATGGCCATACCCAGGAGTTACTGTCCCTTTCCATGCAATGACCCAATGACTCAAAAGTTACTACCCCTTCCCTAGGACTTGCTGCACAAACCGCCCCTTAACTCGCATGTTATTAAAAGTGGGTATAAATGTGATTGTCAAACCGCCCCGAGCTGCTCCTCTGTGCCGACGGGGTAGCCCTGCCCTGCAGGAGCAGTCACAGAGCATGACACACACTGCAGCCTCAGTAAAGTTCTTTTCTTCTACCTCTGGTTTGCTCTTGAATTCCTTCCTGGACAAAGCCAAGAACCCTCGCAGGCTGAGCCCCACTACAGGGCTCACCTGCTCTGCATCAGTACAACCAGAAAATTGCCATTGGAGTTTTCCTAAAAGCGGATAAGATATTGGATTGAAGAAACCACAACAAGATGCTAAAGACATTTTTGCAGAATCAAAGCATGATCTCGATAAATAAAAACAAGGTAGGAGAAATGAGAAAAAATAAAGTCATGAAGAGGGTTCTGGGAAGATGGCAGAGGGGGAAGCACTAGGAATCCATCTCCCCACCTAGACAACTGTTGCCCTGGCAGGATCTGTCTGATGTAGCTATTTTGGAACCCTGGAGTCTATTCAAAGGCTTTCAACTTCCAGAGGAAGGCTTGGATGTTCAGCTCTCAGCTTGGCAGCCACCCCCACCTTACCCTTCAGTCACAGAGCTGCCAGCCATGCATGAATCCCAGTTTAAATGTTGGACATGTAATTTTTAAAACATTTTTCTCTCTCTTTCTTTTCATCTCTTTGTCATTTGCTCTACTTTTGGCACATGTTGCACTACAAGATTTTATTTTTTAAGCTTTCTATTACTTTTTAAGAGAATTCTTTCCTGCAGCTCATCCTTCTGTTCCCACACGCCCACTCCCAGGACTCGAGCCGTGAGGCAGCCTACTGCTCTCTGATCACTATAGCTCTGCAGGACTCATGGCTAGGTCAGCCTCTACAGAGGAAAGTGCTGACTCCTTGGTCTTTTCTGAGTATTCAAAGCCTCTCTCTGTTCTTATCCTTGTCCTTATTATTTTAAAGAATGAATTTATTTATTTACTTTTTGAGACAGAGTCTCTCTCTGTCGCCCAGGCTGGAGTGCAGTGGTGCGATCTCTGCTCACTGCAAGCTCGGCCTCCCAGGTTCACACCATTCTCCTGCCTCAGCCTCCCAAGTAGCTGGGACTACAGGTGCCTGCCCCCACGCCTAGCTAATTTTTTTTTTTTTTTGTATTTTTGGTAGAGATGGGGTTTCCCCGTGTTAGCAAGTATGGTCTTGATCTCCCGCCTCGGCCTCTCAAAGTGCTGGGATTACAGGCGTGAGCCCCTGCACCCAGCTGAATTTAGTTTTTATTCCTTTTATTGATGCTATGATACATTATCCAATAAAAAGCCCAAAGGAACAAATATGCAAAGAGTGTACATCCAGTGCACAACTTTCCCAGCCATGCTGTTCCTCTGTCCACAAGGCACAGAGTCTTTCTGGAATATTCCATCTATACGTAAACAACATGGCTGTATCCTGATAGCTTTGCGTTTTCATCTTCACTGCTGCCTACAGGGATCAGGGAGATCTTGCCCACATGAGGCATCTCATGTCTGTGTAGCCACTCAGATTACGAACATATGTTTTGTGTTTCCCTTTGGTTTCAGTCATTTGCCATAATCTTTGTGAACCTCACCAATAAAACAATAAAACAGAAGGTGCTTTTGACTTCTGCCATGTCTGGTTGTTCAGCTGCAGGGTGGCTGTTGATACAGAGCCCTGCACATTCCACAACCTCAGATATTAGAACTATTGCCATCGGTCTTGCGTACCCTTCATTCTTGCTGGTCAGCAGTCATTTCTGGGTCCCCATTAACCATCCTTCTTGAAACTTCTTTGACTTTACTGTTGGTTATCCTGTTCCCTGAGTCCCATGTATTTATTTTTGTTCATTTGTTGACCTTATTTGGTGGAACATGTTTCCATTACCTAAAGAAAGTGTCTGAAAAAATGTTTTTCTTCTACCTTCCTCCTCAATAGATAGTTTGGCTGGGAATAGAATTTTAGATTAAGAAACAGTTTTCCTTTGGAACTTTGAAAGTATTGTTTCTTTGCAATCTACCTCCCAATGTTGTTGCTGGGAAAAAAGAAAGCTAAATTCTAATTCCCATCCCTTTCTTGTGACCTGTGGATGCTGTCGCTGCTGTTGTTTTCTTTTCTTTCAGAAAGCTTGTAGGATCTTACTTCATCCTCATCAGTTTGAAAAGTCAGTGATTTGGGTTGATATGAAACTATTCTCATTGATTGTTTTGGGCTTAGTTTGGGCTTCAATCTAGAAGCTCATGTACTTCAGTTCTAGGGAATTATTAAAAATTCTTATTAAAATTCTTACACTGATGTTTTCTCTTCTCTATTTCCTCAATTTCTTTTTGGAAATCAGGACATTTATTAAGAATGTGAAGTAAGGATAGATGTGAGTGAAAAGTATCCAATAAAACCCCATTACAAGCATATAGCTTTTGGACATTTTTCCATGTATAGGTAAATATTTATTTTCCAGAATGAGATTATAAAAAAGATTCTTTTTGTGAGTGTCTTTCTTAGCTTGTGAGTATATGCTCAACTTTACTGGGGAATATATTAATGTTAAAACAAACATGCCATTATCATCAGAAAATGTTCATTATATTCCGATATATTATCATACAGTGAAAACTTCTAAAGGTGACTTCATTCAATAATAATTTTTTCCCAGTTAGAAACCTCATGGACAAAACAAGTCAGATAAGTCATAAATGAGGGACATGTATAAAAATAATTTATAAACAATCACACAATGCTCAAGTGGTAAACATATCCCAAACTAAGTGCTGAACAGTTCAATGTAGGGATGGTGATATACAGAAAGCTCATATTTTCATTTCTAATTGGCCTTATATGGAAGTAGGTGTTTGAAATTGAAAAATGCAATAATACATATGGCACAGGTTCTGGAAAAGAAGAAGCAAACAGCAACATTTGACTTCTGTTTAGGAGAAGCATGTTCCAGAAATTATGTCCTCCAAAGTAGTCAGAAATTATGTGTTCCTGAGTCCAAATTGGGCTACTTCTGTAGGTGCTAAGTAAATGCTTGTTAAAAGAAATTCTTAAAAAAGAAATGTAGATTAGTTTGCTGGGGCTGCTGCCACAAATACCATTGTCTGAGTGGCTTAAACAATAGGAATTTATTTTCTCACCATTCTGGAAGATAGATGTCTGAGACCCAGGTGTGGGCAGGGTTGGTTTCTCCGGAGGCCTCTCTCCTTGGTTTGTGGATGGCGTCTTCTCCCTGTGTCCTTGCCTGCTCTTCCCTCTGTGCGTGTCTGTGTCCTCATCTCCTCTTCTGATGAGGACACCAGGCGTGCTGTATCAGGGTCCACCCTAATGATCTCATTTTTACTTAATTACCTCTTGAAAGGCGTTCACATTCTGAAGTACAGGACGTTAGGACCTCAACATAGGAATTTTGAGGGATTCAATTCACCTCATGACACAATGAATGAATTATGAAGCCGTGAGAAAAGTCAGAGGGGGAAGAAAACTCCTAGAAAGCTATTGACAAACTGAGCATTTCTTATACAAATGATTTTGCATTCCATGGTTTGATGAGATGGGGAGATATGTTCAGAAGGGGTGGCTTGTCCCACCTGGGGTCTCCTGAACCAAGCAAACCTAAGGAGGACTCTTGGCGACATTTGCCAAGTCCTGTGTCTGTGTGTGGAAGACCTGCCTGACTACACAGACCACAAAACCGTGCCTCACCTCATGACCCCTCTCAGCTGGTAATGTGTTCGGGCCAGGCAAAATCAATAGACTTACATGTCTTGCCCCTGCGAGCTCCATTCTACATTTAGGCAACAGAAAATTGTCTTTGCCCTCACTCGACCATTGTGTCATGTGAAACAACAGCTTACTTGAACTTGGCTCCTGTCAGCTAATGGGGCACATATTTCCTGGTCCGCCACCCCTGCCCTCGCCAGCCACCACAGACCTGCCACGCAACTGTTCCCAAACATGTCTGTATCTTGGAATCATGTGGGTGTTTAAAGAGTCTGCTGCCTGCCTCTCCCAGCCCAGACATCCTGCGTCAATTATTCTGTGGTTGTGGCCTGGCCACGGGGATATTTTTAAAGCTCCCTAGGTGATTCTGATGAGTTTGGGAACCATATCTCAGGCGAGTCTACATGAACTCTCTGCCATACACTCTACAGCACTTACTCTGTGACCAGCACTGCCCTAGTAATGACTGGTTACTGGATGTCCTCCCCACTGCACTGTAAGTTATTTCAGGGCAGGGATGTCAGCTGCATTCTTCACTTTGAGGTACCCAGAGCCCAAACTGCACTTATATAAGATATGAGGGTGATTACGATAAACACGTTTGTTTCCAGCCTCATCTCTTCCAGGTACAGGAGGTAGATCTAGTCCCAGGTGGCATGACAGACTTAAAGCCTCAAATCTTCACCCTGTTACATTCCACTTTTTAAAAAATTTAGGGCCAGGCATGGTGACTCATGCCTGTAATCCCAGCACTTTGGGAGGCTGAAGTGGGAGGATAGCTTAAAGCCAGGAGTTCAAGACCAGCCTGGGCAACATAGCCAGATCCCATCTCTATCAAAAAACTTTTAAAAACGTAGCCAGGTGTGGTGGTACCTGTCTGTAGTCACAGCTGCTTGGTGGCTAAGATGAAAGAGCCACTTAAGTCCAGGAGTTTGAGGCAGTAGTTAGCTACGATGATGTCGTTGCACTTCAGCCTGGGCAACAGAGCAAGAAACAAAATTAAAAAAAAAATTAGTTAATAATTTAAGGTTGGCTGACCAGTATTTTGGTTTGCTTAGCAGGAGGGAAATGCCATTAAATTAAGGAACTTTGAGATCTTTGGATATTTGGTGAAAATCTCAATCATCCTGGACTGTGGAACCCTGATTTCTCAGCTGAACTCTCAGTGTATTTTTGGCATATAGATTAATTTTTTCAGTATAAATTTATACATACATAAACAGATGTATTAGAAATTTATATTAGAAACCTCAAGATTTGTCAATTAATACATCTATGATGAATGTCTATTAGAAATGAAAACGTTTTAGATTGCAGCTGGGACTATTACATTTCTTTTCTATTTTAAAATTTTTTAAATTCTTTAAAAGGTTTTAAATAAGAAACGAATCCACTAAATAATCCACAAAGAAAGCCATCTCTCTTAAAGGTTCCCATGTTCATAAAACTCCTGAAATGTGTAGTTTTTCTTTGGTAATTTAATTTCTACTGTCTCTGTCCATCCAATTTATTTGTGACTAATCATAGATTTATTTTATTGTATTATTTCAATAGTTTTTGGGGAAGGGGTCGTGTTTGATTACTTGGATTTCTTTAGGTGTGATTTCTGAGATTTTGATGCACTCATCACCCGAGCAGTGTATACTGCACCCTATTTGTAGTCTTTTATCCCTCACCTCCTTCCCACCCTTTCCCCAAAGTCCACAGAGTCCATTATATCATTCTTATGCCTTTGCATCCTCATAGTTTAGCCCCTACTTATAAGTGAGAACATACGATGTTTGATTTTCCATTCCTGAGTTAATTCACTTAGAATAATGGTCGCCAAGTCCAACCAGGTTTCTGCAAATGCCATTGTTTTGTTCCTTTTTAAGGCTGGATAATATTGTATGGGGTATATATTCACATATATATGTATATATTATATTTATATGTACATATATGCACATATTATATTTATATACATATATGTATATATATTTATATGTACACACATATATTTATATGTACATATATGTATATATTATATTTATATATAAATATATATTTATAATCATATAAGTATATATAATTATAAATATAATATATAATATACAATATACAATATATACATATATGTATATGTATATATTGTATATACATATATGTATACATTATATTTATGTATATATACATATATGTCACATTTTCTTTATCGACTTGTTGGTTAATGGGCATTTAGGCTGGTTCCATATCTTTGCAGTTGCAAATTTTGCTGCTATAAATATGCATGTGCAAGTGTCTTTTTCCTATAATGACTTCTGTTCCTCAGAGTAGATAACCAGTGCTGGGGTTGCTGGATCAAATAGTAGTTCTACTTTTAGTTCTTTAAGGAATCTCCACACTGGTTTCCATAGTGGTTGTACTAGTTTACATTCCCATAAGCAGTATAGAAGTGTTCCCTGTTCACCACATCCATGCTGACAGCTATTATTTTTTGATTTTTCAATTATGGCCATTCTTGCAGGAGTAAGGTGGTACTGCATTGTGGCTTTTGATGTGCATTTCTCTGATAATTAGTGATGCTGAGTATTTTTTTCATATGCCTCTTGGCCATTTGTGTATCTTCTTTTGAGAATTGTCTATTCATGTCCTTAACCCACTTTTTGATGGGATTATTTGTTTTTCCTTCCTGATTTGTTTGAGTTCTCTGTAGATTCTGGATATTAGTCCTTTGTTGAATGCACGATTTGTGAATATTTTCTCCCACTCTGTGTGTTGTCTGTTTACTCTGCTGATTATTTCTTCTGCTGTGAAGAAGTTTTTAGTTTAATTAACTCCCATCTATTTATCTTTGTTTTTGTTGCATTTGCTTTTGGGTTTTTTGTCATGAACTCTTTGCCTAGGCCAATGTCTAGAAGAGTTTTGTTTTTCTGATTTTGTGTTCTAGAACTTTTATAGTTTCAGGTCTTGGATTTAAGTCTTTTATCGACCTTGAGTTGATTTTTGCATAAGGTGAGAGATGAGGATCCAGTTTCATTCTTCTACATGTGGCTTGCCAATTATCCCAGCACCATTTGTTGAATAGGGTGTCCTTTCCCCACTTTATGTTTCTGTTTGCTTTGTTCAATATCAGTTGGCTGTAAGTATTTGGCTTCATTTCTGAGTTCTCTATTTTGTTCCATTGGTCTACATGCCTGTTTTTATACCAGTGCCATGCTGTTTTGGTAACTATAGCCTTGTAGCATAGTTTAAAGTCAGGTAATGTGATGCCTCCAGATTTGTTCTTTTTGCTAAGTCTTGCTTTGGCTATGTGGGGTCTGTTTTTGTTTTGTATGAATTTTAGGATTGTTTTTTCTAGTTCTGTGAAAAATGATGATAGCATTTCAATGGGAATTGCTTGAATTTATAGATTGCCTTTGGCAGTATGGTCATTGTCACAATATTGCTTCTTCCCATCCTGAGCATGGGATGTCTTTCCATTTGTTTGTGTTGTCCATAATTTCTTTCAGCGGTGCTTTGTAGTTTTCCTTTCAGACACCTTTTACCTCTTTGGTTAGGCATATTCCCAAGTATTTTATTTTTTGTAGCTTTGTAAAAGGAGTTCCATAGCTTTTGTAAAAGGGGGCTTGTAGCTTTTGATAAAGGGGTTGAGTTTTTGATTTGATTCTCAGCTTGGTCACTGTTGGTGTATAGAAGTACTACTGATTTGTGTACATTGATTTTGTATCCTGAAACTTTACTGAACTCATTTATCAGATCTAGGAACTTTTTGGATGAGTCTTTAGGGTTTTCTAGGTATATGATCATATCATCAGCAAACAGCAACAGTTTGACTTCCTATTTGTCAATTTGGATGCCCCTTATTTCTTTATCTTGTCTGATTGCTCTGGCTAGACCTTCAAACAAGTAGAAAAAAGAACTTCAAAGAAGTTCTAGAATGATTTAGGGAAGATTCCATCTTTCTCTATCTTTTGCAGTAGTTTCGGTAGCGTTGGTACCAATTCTTCTTTGAATGCCTGAGAGAATTCAGCCGTGAATCCATCTGGTCCTGGACTTTTTTCCTTGGCAATTTTTTAAAATCACTGTTTCAATCTTGCCACTTGTTATTGGTCTGTTCAGAGTTTTTCTTTCTTTCTGGCTTAATCTAGCAGGGTTGTGTATTTCCAGGAATTTATCCATCTATTCTAAGTTTTCTAGTTTGTGCACATAAATGTGTTCATGGTAGCCTTGAAGAAGCTTTTGTATTTATGTAATATTGAATGTAATATCTCTGATTTCATTTCTAATTGAGCTTATTTGGATCTTGCCTCTTCTTTTCTTGGTTAAACTCACTAATGGTCTATTGATTTTATCTTTTCAAAGAACAAACTTTTGTTTCATTTATCTTTTTTTTTTTGGTTTCAATTTCATTTAGTTCTGACCTGATCTTTGTTATTTCTTTTCTTCTGCTAGATTCGGGTTTGGTTTGTTCTTATTCCTCTAGTTCCTTGATGTGTGAGCTTAGATTGTCTATTTGTTCTATTTCAGACTTTTTGATGTGGGCATTTAATGCCATCAACTTTCCTCTTAGTCTTGCTTTTGCTGTATCCCAAAGGTTTTGATTAGTTGTGTCATTATTATCATTCAGTTTAAATAATTTTTAAATTTCTTTCTTGATTTCATTGTTGACTCAAGGATCATTCAAGAGTATATTATTTAATTTCAATGTATTTGTATAGTTTTGGAGATTCCTTTTGGAGTTAATTTCCAGTTTTATTCTACTGTGGTCTGAGAGAGTGCTTGAGTAATTTCAATTTTCTTAAATTGATTGAGGCTTGTTTTGTGGCCTAACATATTGTCTATCTTGGAGAATGTTCCAAGTGATGATAAAAAGAATGTATGTTCTGCAGTTGTTGGGTAGAAAGTTCTGTAAATATTTGTTAAGTTCATTTGTTTTAGGGTGTAGTTTAAGTCCATTGTTTCTTTGTTGACTTTCTGTCTTGATGACCTGTCTAGTGCTGTCAGTGGAGTATTGAAGTCCCCCACTATTATTGTGTTGCTATCTCATTTCCTAGGTCTAGTAGAGCTCCAGTGTTAGGTGCATATATATTTAGGATTGTGATATTTTCCTGTTGAACTAATCTTTTTATCATTATATAATATCCCTCTGTCTTTTTTTTTAACTGTTGTTGCCTTAAAGTCCTTTCTGTCTGATGTAAGAATAGCTACTCCTGCTTGCTTTTGGTGTCCATTTGCATGGAATATCTTTTTCCACCCCTTTACCTTAAGTTTATGTGAGTCCTTATGTGTTAGGTGAGCCTCTTGAAGACAGTGGACACCTGGTTGGTGGATTGTTATCCATTCTGCCATTCTGTATCTTTTAAGTGGAGCTCTTAGGCCGTTTACATTCAATGTTAGTATTGAGATGTGAGGTACTGTTCTACTCATCATACTAGTTGTTGCCTGAGTAACTTGTTTCTTTTTCATTGTGTTATTATATTATAGGTCCTGTGAGATTTATGTTTTAAGAAGGTTCTATTTTGGTGTATTTTGTGGTTTTGTTTCAAGATTTAGGACTCCTTTTAAGCATTTCTTGTAGTGCTGGCTTGGTTGTGGTGAATTCTCTCAACATTTGTTTGTCTGAAAACCTCTCCTTCATTTATGAAGCTTAGTTTTGCTGGATACAAAATTCTTGGCTGATAATTATTTTGTTTAAGGAAGCTAAAGATAGGATTCCAATCCCTTCTGGCTTGCACGGTTTCTGCTGAGAAATCTGCTCTTAATGTGATAGGTTTTCCTTTATAGGTGACCTGATGCTTTTGCCTCACAGCTCTTAAGATTCTTGCCTTTGTCTTGACTTTAGATAACCTGATTACTATGTGCTTAGGTGGTGATCCTTTTGTGATGAATTTCCTGGGTGTTCTTTGAGCTGCTTGTATTTGTATGTCTAGAATTCTAGCAAGACCAGGGAAGTTTTCCTTGATTATTACCTCAAGTAAGTTTTCCAAACTTTTAGGCTTCTCTTCTTCCTCAGGATCATCAGTTATTGTTATGTTTGGTCATTTAACATAATCCCAAACTTTTTGGAGGTTTTTTTCATTAAAAAAATTTTTTTTTCTTTGTCTTTGTCAGATTGGGTTTGTTCAAAAGCCTCCAAGCTTTGAAGTTCTTCCTTCTACTCGTTTGATTCTATTGTTGAATCTTTTCAGTGTATTTTGCATTTCTCTAAGCATGTCTTTCATTTCCAGAAGTTATGATTCTCTTTTCCTCATATCTATTTCTCTGGATACTTTTTCTTCCATATCAAGTATTGCTTTTTAAATTTTCTTTAAGTTGCTTTTCACCTTTCCTTGGTGCCTCCTTGAGTAGCTTAATAATCAACCTTCTGAATTCTTTTCCTGGCAATTCGGAGATTTCTTCTTGGTTTGGGTTCATTGCTGGAGAGCTAATGTGATCTTTTGGGGTGTTACAGAACCTTGTTTTGTCACATTATCATAATTAGTTTTCTGGTTCCTTCTCATTTGGGTAGACTTTCAGTGGAATGATCTGAAACTCAAGGGCTGCTTTTCAGATTATTTTGTCCCACGGAGTGATCCCTTGATGTGGTGCTCTCCCCCTTCCTCTAGGGACAAGGCTTCCCAAGAGCCAGACTACAGCGATTGTTATTGTCCTCTGGCTCTGGCCACCCAGTGGGTCTACTGGGCTCCAGGCTGGTGCTAGGGAAGGTCTGCAAAAAGGTAAGTCCAGGAAGGGCTTCCCTTGGCTCAAGCTGGAGATCAGGAGTGCCTACAGGACACTTCCTACTGCTTTTTCTACTCTTACATTTTGCTGGGCTCCCTAAATCCATTTCAGCTCTAAGTAAGGGGTTAAATCCTTCCCCATGATCCGGATTTTCAGGTTCCACACTGGGGAAGTATGTTCAGAGGCCAACTTTTCCCCTTCTCACACTTGGGGAAGTCAGTTTTTCGACTGTCTCACAGTGTTTGCAATGGCAAGCTGCTTTTTTCAAAGGTCTTTGAATTCTTTTGGATGTCTTTGGTTTTCCTGTGGTGGTTCTTGGAGCAAAAGTTCATAATGTGAGTCTCCAAACACTCTTCTGTCCATCTAAGTGGGAGCTGCACATTAGTTCTGTCTCCTATCCACCATTTTTTCCTAAAACCCTGTTATCGTTCTTATCTGCAAATTTTCTTGTGGGCATAAAAAGAAATAACGCATCTGATTTACTTAGCACAGTTCCTGCTTTTATGGTAAGAGTAAAAGGAATTCTAACCAAGTTACATGTCTAAATTGAATACAATTTTATACGGACCTTTGTGAAAACCCTGCCTCCTCTCTGTCCACACCCACTTCCTCCACTCAGAGGAGTTAGCAGGTGCTTCTGTTTCCTCCAGGAGGTGTTATGGATCTCTTTTTGTTACTCTAAGTTAAGAGGGTATGCACAGTCCTTTGCACTCAATTGTAAATGGGCCTGGTGCTCTTTGCGGATTAGCTCTATTTCTTCTGTGGTCTATTTAAAGTTTCTCCTTTTCTAAAGTTAGTTTTGGCAATTCGTATGTTCCAGGAGAATCATCCATTCCAGTTTGTTACATTTTCCAAATTTATTTGCATACCGTTAAGCAAAGTTATATTTTATAATTTTCTAAGAAACATTCCATTTATTCTTTAAAAGATAATTCCTAGGACATGTTACACAATGTGACAAATATAAAATTATATACTCTACAAAAATCAGTCTCCTTCTAACATTGTTCCTCAACCACTTAAGAATCCTTCATGGGAGTCATCACTATAAACAGCTCATTTTGTAAGCTGACAAAAATGTTCAATTCAGCTGGCTTGCAATATCCCTGTGAGTACAGTTGTAATATCATATTCTCTGTCACAGGTAAGTACAGTTGTAATATCATATTCTGTCACAGTTAAGTACAGTTGTAATATCATATTCTGTGTCACAGGTAAGTACAGTTGTAATGTCATCATATTCTGTGTCACAGGTAAGTACAGTTGTAACGTCATATTCCGTGTCACAGGTAAGTACAGTTGTAACATCATATTCCATGTCACAGGTAAGTACAGTTGCAACGTCCTATTCCGTGTCACAGGTAAGTACAGTTGCAACGTCCTATTCCGTGTCACAGGTAAGTACAGTTGTAACGTCCTATTCTGTGTCACAGGTAAGTACAGTTGTAACATCATATTCCATGTCACAGGTAAGTACAGTTGCAACGTCCTATTCCGTGTCACAGGTAAGTACAGTTGTAACGTCCTATTCTGTGTCACAGGTAAGTACAGTTGTAACATTCTATTCTGTGTCACAGGTAAGTACAGCTGTAACGTCCTATTCTGTGTCACAGGTAAGTATAGTTGTAACGTCATATTCTGTGTCACAGGTAAGTACAGTTGTGTAACGTCATATTCTGTGTCACAGGTAAGTACAGTTGCAACGTCATATTCTGTGTCACAGGTAAGTACAGTTGCAACGTCATATTCTGTGTCACAGGTAAGTACAGTTGCAACGTCATATTCTGTGTCACAGGTAAGTACAGTTGCAACGTCATATTCTGTGTCACAGGTAAGTACAGTTGCAACGTCATATTCTGTGTCACAGGTAAGTACAGTTGCAACGTCATATTCTGTGTCACAGGTAAGTACAGTTGCAACGTCATATTCTGTGTCACAGGTAAGTACAGTTGCAACGTCATATTCTGTGTCACAGGTAAGTACAGTTGTAATATTATATTCTGTGTCACAGGTAAGTACAGTTGTAATGTCATATTCTGTGTCACAGGTAAGTATAGTTGTAATATCATATTCTGTGTCACAGGTTTGAATTCAGAAAATAAAGCCACTTCATTGTCCACTGTTAAGTTGCTAATTCTCAAAGCAATTGCATGTCCACTTTGCCCTGTAAAAATTCAAGTTATACACCAATTGTTTTATATTTCCCCAGTCCTTTTCCCCAAGGTCACCAGCAACTTGAGGGCTTCTAATTAAAGATTGAAGCTCAGATGGCAATTCAGGGAAATTAAGAACTTTGCTCAACTCTATGCAAATAAATTTGGAAAATGTAATAAACTGGAATGGATGATTCTCCTGGAACACATGAAATGCCAAAACCAACTTTAGAAAAGAAGAAACTTTAAATAGACCACAAAAGAAATAGAGCAAATCTCCAAAGAGCACCAGGCCCATTTACAATTGAATGCAAAGAATTATGTGTACAGTTCCTAAATGTCATTGTGTCGAATGTGCTCAATTGTACCTTGTACTAAAAGTTCGGAAAAGTCAAGGTACTTCCATGCTGTGTCCCATTTTGGAGTTGCGATCTGCATCCCCTGAGTGGTTTTGCTTGGTTGGGTGATATGCCAACACAGAGGACCTGTGGATGGGCACCTTGGCAGAACACAGGTGGGAGATAGCACTATGAGTAGGATGTATGGGGTAAACAGTCACAAGGAGCAGGCTTGTTTGCCTTTTGCATTTATGAAAAATATACAAATGATACTTAAATGCATACAACACTGAAGGAAAGATACTTAAGAAAAGATTTGTAACTAACAGCATGGCAGAATTATTTGTTTTCGTTAATCCTTTGGCCAAACAAATGTTTAACAAGGATTTAATATTGAAAAACAGAAGAAAAAGCCAACAGAGAAGAATGAAGCACTAAAACAATGTTCCCTAGCATTAGTGGGAGTTAGGGTATAATATTTCCTGCTTATGAGTACTTGGCATACACTGTTATATAATAAATGTATCTGACCAGGGATTCCAAACTGTCAACATGCAGGAAGATTGAGAGTCAAAGACTTAAAGGATGATTAGTTACAATTGAATACACTTTAATAAATTCAAACTAAAGTAGAGAAATGGGAGAAGTGGGCAGTGAAGGCTGGGAAGAGAGTGGAAGTGATCTCCTTAGTTTTTGGTCAGTTACCAGAGGCTTTTAATTCTTTTATTCTGGCAGTGCCTTAGTGGAGTTAGTAATGCAGACGATTCCAGCAGTGCCTTTCAGACTCTTAGGAATTTTCTGCCTTTAGTTAATTGTTTTATAACTTGCTTGATTTCTTTTTTTTACTGGATGTGTTCTATGACAAATTTGGAAATACATCAAATTGGTTTTTCTCTTTGCTTCTCAAAATTTTTGTTTAAAGGGATCCACTTTTAGAGACAGCATGGAGAAACTGTGCCATTCTGTGCCAGTTCTGGTGATCAGCCTTTCAGAGCCCTTTCTCATGCTTTTCTGGGAAGCTCTCCACAGTCCTCTTCTATGAGCTTCTTAGTGTCCAAAAATGTCTTTGAACACCCCACCTCTCACCGGCGGAATGAGAAGTTAAAGATGCTCTGTACTCCTCTCGGGTTTTTTTTCTTTTTTCACAAAACATGTGTCAAGAGCTTTCCACTTGTCCATGTCACATATAAACCTGGCTCTGCAAAATGCAACAGAATCCTCTGAACATCTTGAATCTGGAGAGTTATCTGGAGGCCAGCTCTGCAATGGACAAACCGCACAAACTTTGGTGCTCCCTATAGCTCTTTGACACCAAACCAAGTTCTCCAGAGCTCCGTATGTGAAGTACCTATTTTCAAATTTTAGCCATTCATTTTTGAATATATTCATATAATTTAAAAAGTTACTGAAGGATGTAGCAACAGAAAGTCTCCCTCCCACTCCTCTCCTTCTCAGCCGGGTCCCTTCTATGTGCAAAATCCCATATTGCCCTTTGGATCCTGCATAAATCACTGGAATGGCTTTGTAAGAGGCACTAAAATTCAGGGCTACCGTAGGAACCCAGGCATTCTTACAGCCATCATTCCCTGCTGGTACATAGAAACACCTGCACAACTTTAAGGCAGATATTCTGTTGCCACTGCATAGATTAAAACAGGCCTGAGCATGCCACATAGAACGGTGGTAGAAAAGCCTTGCACCATAGTCCCAACATCTCCTGCAAACCCAGAAATCAAATTGGTGTAGAGTGTGTGATATGCTGATGGCCCATCCAAAGGCTGGCCACCAGAGGAGGGTTCTCAGTGTGTCCCGGTAGCCGCCATTTACAGTGACCATCTGGAAGGTCACTGAACAGGGTCTTTCTTGCCGATCATGCAAACTGTATCCCAAAACTCTTTTTTTTTTTTTTTAATTTGAGACGGAGTCTCTCTCTCTTGTTGCCCAGGCTGGAGTATAGTGGTGCCATCTCGGCTCACTGCAAACTCTGCCTCCCAGGTTCAAATGATTCTCCTGCCTCAGCCTCCTGAGTAGCTGGGATTACAGGCACCTGCCACCATGCCCGGCTAATTTTTATACTTTTAGTAGAGATGGTGTTTCGCCATGTTGGCCAGGCTGATCTCGAACTCCTGACCTCAGGTGATCCGCCCACCTCGCCTCCCAAATTGCTGGGATTACAGGGGTGAGCCACCATGCCCAACCCAGGTTACTCTTAATACAAACAATTAAGCCAGACATTCTTAATTTTGTAGCACAAATACTGTGTGCCAGGGACTGCCCACGTATTATTTTTAATCCTTACAACCACCCCGTGAGGTTAGGCATTCATGTTTTTATTTTAGAAGTGAGGAGACGGAAGCAAGGAGAGAGAAACTCACTTGCTCAATTTCATATTGCCTAGAAACGGCAGACCTCAGAGTGAAACCCAAACCCGTCTGGTCAAAGTATGGCCCCTGCATGCCACTGGGCTGCTCTGCTCTTTACAAAGAGGCACTGGCTGAAAAGGGGTGCAGTGGAGAAAAATGAAGAAGATTTAAATCTGAGAAGTAGTCATTCTAACAAAGATGACAGGAACTGGGAACTTTATGTGGAGGCCACAAAATGAAAGATAAGTAAGTAAAATATTTAGTGCCAGAGATGATAACCTGCCAGCCTCAATCTCTGTGAAGGCAGAAGATGATAAAAAGGGAATAACTTGGGAGGCGGAGGCAGTTGGATCACTTTAGGTGAGGAGTTTGAGACCAGCCTGGACAACATGGTAAAACCTTGTCTCTTCTGAAAACACAGAAAAATTAGCTGAGTGTGGTGGCACGTGCCTATAATCCCAGCTCTTCTGGAGGCTGAGGCAAGAGAATCACTGGAACCCAGGAGGCAGAAGTTGCCGTGAGCTGAGATCACGCCACTGCACTCCAGCCTGGGCGACCGTCTCAAAAAAAAAGAAAAAAGAAAAAAGAAAAAAATGTGGGGGAATAACTTTCTGGGGAATTTAGTTAGCTATAAGAAAGAACCTCCTGCGGTTAGGCTGTGGATGCTCTATCCTTTGTCATCTTTAAGAACCATGTTTAGTTTAACTTTGGAGAGAAGCTGTCCTATTGGGGGTGCGGGGAATGGGCCTGGCTGCAAACAGTGTTCATTATTAATCTTACTGAAAAGATGACTTTGGGCAGCATTTGTCATGTCTTGACATTCTCATCTGGAAAATTGAGAAAATATGCAAATAGGAAAAGGATGATTTTGAGGGTAGAATAAAATCACAGAGGCAAGTGCCTGGTGTGGGATCAGTGTGCAATAAAGGCGAGCTCTCTGCCTTCTCATTTTGTGGAATGGTTTGTGGGACTTATTCAGGTATCTCTTTCCTTTAAGAGTTAGTTCTAGATTTTGTGGAAAGAGAATGAGATTTTTGGCAAAAAAATAAATCGTAAAAGAGAATACAAGGAATACAAAACCTCAGGAAAATGTTAAAAGTAATCTGTAAAAAGAAGATATAATGCATGAAAACTGAAAAGCTAGATGCTACAGACCAGTGGCACTGTGGTCCCACTCACAGATGAGGGACAGAACCCTGCGACTTACTGGAAAGCCCACAGCTGGGCATGTTCCCACCTCCCCCACATGGGTTTTGCCTGTGTGCACAGGTGTCTGCATGCATCATGACTAGCAGTTTGAGCAGGAGTTTTTGATGCCCTCTTCCGTATCTTGATATCCCCCTGTCTATGACAGTTTATCTGGCTCTAACCAAGCTACAGTCACCCTAGTAACTTTACTTAATTCAATATTTTGGTGTTTTCTAAACACACAAAACATGTTCTAACAGTGAAGATTCATGATTCAGTGACTCTGCCCCAAAGCCTCAGGCTAACTTCTGCATGTGGCACAAGCTTATGAAGACACCGCTTAGGAGCAGGGTGGGGTTGGCAAGTAAAGTCTAATTGGGTATGCTTTATTGAATAGCTTCATTTTGTTTAAAAAGAGGGTTTTAGGCCAGATGATAATGGCAGTGATCTATTCAACTGACGTACAAAAGTGTTTCAGGCGGCATTAATAGACTTAAAGCATTTTGCATTCTATATTGAGTGTACTGTTCTTACAGAGATGCAATCTTAAGCTCAGATTGAGTGCAGCTCTTCTTCTACTGGGATGTAAAGTACAACAATTCAGTGCTTCAAATATATTGTGGCAGTAAAGTTTCTGAGCCTTATGAATATTTATATTTCACAGCCGTCATTTCAGTGTTTCCTGGGGTTTTAATTGTTTTACTTTTGGAGTGTTGAATAAACTCAAGCCAGGCTCATTGCTGTGCAAAGTTAATCACTGCCAAAATACACCTCAGCATCACATGTCCCCTTGCCCCAGGGCGTTGCCAGAAACATTGAATGTCACCTGCAGACAGAAGTAAGTTAAAAGGTTCTTTTTTATTTTTATTTTTTGTTTTTGTTTTTTACTTTAAGTTCTGGGATACATGTGCAGAATGTGCAGGTTTGTTACATAGGTATACATGTGCCATGGTGGATTGCTGCACCCATCAACTTGTCATCTAGGTTTTAAATCCCACATGCATTAGGTATTTGTCCCAATGCTTCCCTCCCCTTGCCCCCAACCCGTGACAGGCCCTGGTGTGTGATGTTCCCCTCCCTGTGTCCATGTGTTCTCATTGGTCAACTCCCACTTAAGAGTGAGAACATGCGGTGTTTGGTTTTCTGTTCCTGTGTTAGTTTGCTGAGAATGATGGTTTCCAGCGTCATCCATGTCCCTGCAAAGGACATAAACTCATTTTTTTTTATGGCTGCATAGTATTCCATGGTGTATATGTGCCACATTTTCTTTATCCAGTCTATCACTGATGGACATTTGGGTTGGTTCCAAGTGTTTGCAATTGTAAATAGTGCTGCAGTAAACATACATGCCCATGTGTCTTTATAGTAAAATGATTTATATTCCTTTGGGTATATACCCATTAATGGAATTGCTGGGTCAAATGGTATTTCTGGTTCTAGGTCTTTGAAGAATTGCCACACTCTCTTTCACAATGGTTGAACTAATTTACACTCCCACCAACAGTGTAAAAGTGTTCCTATTTCTCCACATCCTCTCCAGCATCTATTGTTTCCTGACTTTTTAACGATTGCCATTCTAACTGGTGTGAGATGGTATCTCATTGGGTTTTGATTTTCATTCCTCTAATGACCAGTGATGAGAGGCTTTTATCCATGTGTTTGCTGTCCTCATAAATGTCTTCTTACTTCTTTTGAGAAGTGTCTGTTCATATCCTTCACCTACTTTTTGAGGGTTTTTTTTTTTCTTGTAAATTTGTTTAATTTCCTGTGGATTCTGGTAATTAGACCTTTGTCAAATGGATAGATTGCAAAATTTTTCTCCCATTCTGTAGATTCCCTGTTCACTCTAATGATAGTTTATTTTGCTGTGCAGAAGCTCTTTAGTTTAATTAGATCCCATTTGTCAATTTTGGCTTTTGTTGCAAATGTTTTTGGTGTTTTAGTCATGAAGTCTTTGCCAATGTCTATGCCCTGAATGGTATTGCCCAGGTTTTCTTCTAGAGTTTTTATGGTTTTAGGGTTTACGTTTAAGTCTTTACTCCATCTTGAGGTAATTTTTGTATAAGGTGTAAGGAAAGGGTCCAGTTTCTGTTTTCTGCATATGGTTAGCCAGTTTTCCCAGCACCATTTATTAAATAGGAAATTGTTTCCCCATTGCTGGTTTTTGTCAGGTTTGTTGAAGATCAGATGGTTTGTAAATGTGTGGTGTTATTTCTGAGGCCTCTGTTCTGTTCCATTGGTCTACCTATCTGTTTTGGTACCAGTACCATGCTGTTTTGGTTACTGTAGCCTTGTAGTGTAGTTTGAAGTCAGGTAGGGTGATGCCTCCAGCTTTGTTCTTTTTGCTTAGGATTCTCTTGGCTATATGGGCTCTCTCTTGGTTCCATATGAAATTTAAAGTAGTTTTTTCTAGTTCTGTGAAGAAAGTCAATGGTAGCTTGATGGGAATAGCATTGAATCTATAAATTACTTTGAGCAGTATGGCCATTTTCATGATATTGATTGTTTCTATCCATGAGCATGAAATTTTTTTCCATTTGTTGTGTCCTCTCTGATTTCCTTGAGCAGTGATTTGTAGTTCTCCTTGAAGAGATCCTTCATGTCCCTTGTAAGTTGTATTCCTAGGTACTTTATTCTCTTTGCAGCAATTTTGAACGGGAGTTCACTCGATTTGGCTCTCTGTTTGTCTATTATTGGTGTATAGGAATGCTTATAATTTTTGCACCTTGATTTTGTATCCTGAGTCTTTGCTGAAGTTACTTATCAGCTTAAGGAGTTTTTGGGCTGAGATGATGGGGTTTTCTAAATATACAATCATGTCATCTGCAAACAGAGACCATTTGACTTCGTCTCTTCCTATTTGAATACCCTTTATTTCTTTCTCTTGCCTGATTGCCCTGGCCAGAACTTCAACTTCTATGTTGAACAGGAGTGGTAAGAGAGGGCATCCTTGTCTTGTGCCGGCTTTCAAAGGGAATGCTTCCAGCTTTTGCCCATTCAGTATGATATTGGCTATGGGTTTGTCATAAATAGCTCTTATTACCTTGAGATATGTTCCATCAATATCTAGTTTATTGAGAGTTTTCAGCATGAAGAGGTGTTGAATTTTATCGAAGGCCTTTTCTGCATCTGTTGAGATAATCATGTGATTTTTGTCTTTGGTTCTGTTTATATGATGGATTACATTTATTGATTTGTGAATGCTGAACCAGCCTTACATCCCAGGGATGAAGCCAACTTGATCGTGGCGGATAAGCTTTTTGATGTGCTGCTGGATTCGGTTTGCCAGTATTTTATTGAGGATTTTCGCATTGATGTTCATCAGGGATATTGGCCTGAAATTTTCTTTTTTTGCTATGTTTCTGCCAGGTTTTGGTATCGGGATGATACTGCCCTCATAAAATGAGTTAGGGAGGATTCCCTCTTTTTCTATTGTTTGGAATAATTTCAGAAAGAATGGTACCAGCTCTTCTTTGTACCTCTGGTAGAATTCGGCTGTGAATCTGTCTGGTCCTGGGCTTTTTATTGGTGGGTAGCCTATTAATTACTGCCTTAATTTCAGAATTTGTTATTGGTTTATTCATGGATTCGACTTCTTCCTGGTTTAGTCTTGGGAGGGTGTATGCCTCCAGGAATTTATCCATTTCTGCTAGATTTTCTAGTTTATTTGCATAGAGGTGTTTATAGTCTTCTCTGGTGGTAGTTTGTATTTCTGTGGGCTCAATGGTGATGTCCCCTTTATCATTTTGTATTGTGTCTACTTGCACACCTTACCAGCTAGCATGACGTAGATGCTCCAAGTCTGAGCATTGAATGAATAGAGTTAAAACCAGCTGTCAACCTCTCAATCCCCTGCTAATAATCTGTTGCATTCCCCTTTTCAAGGAATTTACTCATTTTTGCAATTTTAATTAGTTCTTCCAAATTTTCCCCATTCCCATCTGAAATGACCTGCGTGGATGTTTGTGACAGGTTGGGTTCTCCAAAACCAGGCTGCCTCAGGACAGTGGGGCCTCCAGAGAGGCAGACCTTGAAGGAGCTGGCAGCTGGAGAGTGTGTGCCCTCATTCCCCACACTGGGCAGCAAATCCTTTCCTGAAGGGAGGTCTGGCAGAGCATCTCCGCTGCTATTACAGTATCTTACCCACTTTACACCTTCATCCAAGGCAGAACTGTAACTGTCTCCCAGGAGCTCATAACTTTCCATCTGTTTTTGGTGTCATATATAAGAATCCTTTGCAAAATCTAATGTAATGAAGACTTACCCCTTGTTTTCTTTTACTATTTCTGTGGTTTTAGCTCTTAAATTTGGGTCATTAATCCATTTTGAATTAATTTTTGCACATGGTTTGAGGTACAGATCCAATTCCATTCTTCTGTATTGGCTATCCAGTTGTTCTATATCATTTTTTGGAAAGACTCTTCTTGCTCTCATTGAATAGTCTTGCGAACGTTGTCAAAAAATTTTTGTCAATAGATTTATCAGTTTATTTCTGAACTCTCAATTCCACTGCATTGATCTACATGTCTACCTATGAACTGAGGAACTAAAAAAGATATAAGACATATAGAAAACAAAAAGCAACATGACACAAGTACCTTCTTTTCTTATCAGTAAATACTTTAAATGTGAATGTAATAAACTCTTCATTTGATACTCTTCTATTTAGTATATTCACACTTAAAGTATTTACTGATAAGAAAACAAGGTGCTTCTGTCCTTAGAATAGGCAGAGATTGGCAGAATGAAAAAATCCACCTAATCCAACTGTATGTTGTCTACAAGTGACTCACTTAAAATTCAAAGACACATACAGGTTGAAAGTGAATGAGTGAAGAAAATAAATTTTATGCAAAGAGTAACCAAAAGAGAGCTGGGATTGCTAGACTAACATCAAAACAAAAGAGACTTTAAGTCATATACTGTCCCCAGAGGCATAAAAATTATATATTTGTAAAAAGATAAGCCAAGCAAGGGTATACAGCAATTGTACAACCAGAAAGTCCCCAAGTATGTGAAACAAACATTGACAGAATAGTAGAAAGGAATAGTTGGAGACTTTAACATCCCACCTTCAGTAATGGATAGAATAAATAGAGGATCAAAAAGAAAACAGATAACTTGAACAATACTATAAACTAACAAACATATCAGTAAATTCTACCCAATAATACACATGCTACCCCAAATACACATTCTTCTCAAATGTGCATGGGACCTACTCTGGAACAGATCATATGTTAACCCACAAAAAAAAAAAAAACTCAATAAATTTTAAGACATTGAAATAATGCAAAGTATCTTCTCTGACTACAATGAAATAAAACCAGTGAATTAGTCTGTTCATGCATTGTTATAAGGAAATACCTCAGACTGCATAATTTACAAAGAAAACAGGTTTCATTGACTTATGGTTCTGCAGGCTGTAGAAGAAGCATGATGCTGGCATCTGCTTGGCTTCTGGGGAGGCCTCAGGAAACTTAACAATCATGGCAGAAAGCAAGGAGGGAGCCAGGCATCTCACACAGTGGGAGCAGGAGCAAGAAAGAGTGAGAGACAAAGGTTCTGCACACTTTTAAACAGCCAGATCTCATAAGAACTTACTCATTGTCATGAGAACAGCACTAAGAGAATGGTGCTAAACCATTCATGAGAAATTCACTCCCATGATCCAACCACCCCATACCAGGGCCCACCTCCAACACTGGGGACTAAAATTTGACATGAGATTTGGTGGAGGCACAGGTCCAAGCCATGTCAACTAGAAATCAAAAGCAGAAAGAAAATTTAGAGATTTACAAATGTATAGAAATTAAACAACACACTGTTAAATAACTCAGGGGTCAAAGAAGAAATCCCAAGGGAAATTAAGAAAATACTCAAAGATAAATGAAAACAAAAATATAACAAACCAGAAGTTATAGGCTGCTGCAAAAGCAGCACTTATGAATAAATTTGTAGTTGTGTGTGCCTACATTAAAAAGAATAAAGATTTCAAAACAACTTAACACCATAGGAGACCAAATAAATAAGAGTAAACCAAACCAAAGATTGCAGAAGGTAAAAATAATAGAGTGAAGTGAAATAAAATAGAGAACTGAAAAATGATAGGGAAAATTAATGAAACCAATAGTTGTTTCTTTGAAAAGATCAACAAAATTGAGAAATGTTTAGCCAGGTTGACTTAAAAAACAGACAGAAGACTCAAATTACTGAATCAAAAATAAAAATGGGAACATTACTACTGACTTTACAGAAATTAAAATGATTATAGGAGAATATTATGAACAATTTCACACTAAAAAAATTAGATCAAGAAGAAGATAGAAAATTGGAAATGACCTATGATATGTAAAGATTGCATCAGTAAACTAAAGCCTCCCAACAAAAAAGTCCAGATTCATATGGCTTCACTGATGAATTCTACTCATCACTTAAAAAAGAATTAATCCCAGCACTTTGGGAGCCTGAGGAGGGCGGATCATGAGGTCAGGAGATTGAGACCATCCTGGCTAACATGGTAAAACCCCGTGTCTACTAAAAATACAAAAAATTAGCCAGGTGTGGAATCCCCATGTGTCAAAGGAGGGTCCTGGTAAGAGGGTAGGAGGTGATTGGTCATGGGGGTGGTTTTGCACGTGCTGTTCTCATGATAGGGAGCTCTCATGAGGGCTGATGGTTTTAAAAGTGTTTGGCAGTTCCCCCTTTGCTCGCTCTCTCCTGCTGCCTTGTGAAGAAGATGCCTGTTCCCCCTTCACCTTCGGTCATGATTGTAAGTTTCCTGAGCCCTCCTCAGCTGCGTGGAACTGTGAGTCAGTTATGCCTCTTTTGTTTACAAATTAGCCAGTCTCAAGTGATATCTTTATAGCAGTGCCGAAATGAAGTAATACAAAGTTCTAAGAGTAATTAGACAAGAAAAAGAGATTAGAGACATCCAAAATGAAGGAAAAAGTGAAATTACCCTATTAACAGATGACATAATCATATATATCCTTTACAATTTACAAAAAACTGTGAAAGATAATTAGCAAATTTAGCAAAATTGCAGGATACCACATTAACATACAAAAATCAGTGCACTGGAAATGAATTTTAAGTAAAGAAAATTAAGAAAACAATTCAATTTACAATGGCATCCTAAAGAATACAATACTTAGGAAGAAATTCAATCAAGAGAGTGAAAGACTTGTATGCTGACATTGTTTGACTACAAAATATTGCTTAAAGAAATTAAAGAAGACATAAGTAAATGGAAAGATAGCCCATGTTCATGGATTAGAAAACTTAACATTGTTAAGATGGCAATACTTTCATAAAACTTACTGATTTGATGCAATCCTTATCAAAATTTTAATGGCCTTTCTTTGGAGAAATGGAAATATGGATTCTCAAGTTTATAGGGAATTGCAAAGTACCCAGAATAGCCACACACACACAAATTCTGAAAGATAAGACGTATACTTCCTAATTCTACACTTACTACACATCTACAGTGATTGAAATAGCATGGTACTGGTATAAGGATAAATATATAGACCAATGGAATAGAACTAAAAGCCCAAAAATAAACCCATACATCTAAGGCCACTAGATTTTCAACAAGGACACCAATAAAATTCAAATGGGAAATACAGTTTCTTCAACAAATGATGCTGGAACAGCTGGCTACCAATATGCAAAAGAATGAAGTTGGGTGCTTACTTCACATCATTTACAATAATTAACTCAAACTGAACCAATAACCTAAATGTGAGAGCTAAAACTATAAAGCTCTTAGAAGAAAACACAGAAGTAAATCTTCATGACCTTGGATTTTGCAAGGGGTTTTTACACAGGAAGTCAAAAGCACAAGTAGCAAAAGAAAAAAAATAGAAAAATTGGGCTCCATCAAAACCAAAAGCTTTGTGCTTTAAAATATATTATAAATAAAGTGAAAAGACAACCTATAGAATGGGAGAACTATTTTGCAAATCATATATTTGATAAAGGTCTGCTAGCCAGACCATAAAATTAACTCTACGATTCAATAACAAAACACAAACACCCAATCAAAAATGGGCAAAAGACTTGAATAGACATATCTTCATTCAGTCCACATCACCCCAGTGCCAATCACACCTCAGATATGGTGTTCCATACATGGAGGTATCTGATGATGGGAAAGAGAGCTCAGTGTGTAATGAGGGAGAAAACAGGGCACTGAGAACGCAGAGGAGGAAGTACCTGGAAGCAGGTGTGCCTGGGGATAGGGAAGTGGAACTCAAGGAAGCCTTCTCAAAGGAACTGACTGTTGAATGCTGAGAAAAAAGCAGATTTACAGGAAGAAGGCTGGGGGAGTTAGTGTATGGTTTTTAGTGTAGACGTAACAACACATGAAAAAAAATCTGATGTGAAAGATCCTGGTGTGTCACAAAGAACGTGAGGAAATTTCAGGTGAGCAAGAAGGGAGCAAGATTCTGGCTTCCCAGGTCTTTTCTTATGTGTCTAAAATGTCTTTAGTGTACTTTTACTCTCAAATGGCTGTCCAGCTGGGCAGAGTTCTGGAGTCAAAGCTATTCTCAGCATTTTGAAGCCTCATGTCAATTTAATTCTCATTTGTTTTGTAGTAAACATGCATTTTCCTTGTAGAAACCAGTAGCATTTTCCTTAAAGGAAACAGACTTGAACTCAGGTGATTTAAGACACTTGATTGAAGAGACTGTTTCCAGTAGCATTAGCTGCACAATGAAAAACTCCACATCTCAGCATCACAGTCCAAAGAAAACTAATTAATATACATTTATATATACAAACAACACAGAATGTAAAATGAAAATAAAAAGGTTCCACTTACGATAGCACTAAAACACTAAAATGCCCAGCAATAATCCTAACAAAAAATTTGTAAAACCTCTCTGTGGGAAGCTTTAAAACAGGTCTGAAAAAATACCAAATAAAATAAAAAATGGACAAATGGGAAGAGATACTATGTTCTTGGATAGAAAACCTTGACATCATGAAGTTATTAATAGAGGTTAACAGTAATCTCAATAAAATATAAAGAGAATATTTTCTCTTTTTTAAAAAAAATCTAGGCAAACTATTTCTAAAATTCATTTATAAAAATAAACTTTCAGTTTTGCTTTCAGACACAACAGAGTAGATGGTATTGGACCTGTCCTCCACCCTTAAATGATTGGAAACCAGACAATGGAAACGGCAAATTGTTTTCAGACTTTGGTCAAGGCAGCATGGGAAAATAATTCTTGAGAAGAAAGAAGTAAACAAGGGAAGCCATAAAATTGCCCCTGATTTCTGCCTGGGAACATTTTCTGAACGGTGTCAGGCTGGGGAAACTAAGCAAAATACCACCGTCTTGCTGAGCTTGGAATTCAGAGAGGTGGAGGTGGCTGGACTTTGTGGAGCAGCATTGTGGAGACGAGGGCTGCATTTTTCCACGTCTTCCTTCCTTCCTTCCTTCCTTCCTTCCTTCCTTCCTT
>NW_016814432.1:4133280-4152168 GCF_001698545.2 Rhinopithecus bieti | reverse complement strand
TCTATCTATCTATCTATCTATCTATCTATCTATCTATCATCTATCTATCCACCTATCTCCCATCTATATATTATCTATCTATCTATCATCTATCTATCCACCTATCTCCCATCTATATATCGTCTATCTATCTATCTATCCACCTATCTCCCAATTATATATCATTTATCTATCTATCTATCATCATCATCTATCTATCCACCTATCTCCCATCTATATATCATCTATCTATCTATCTATCTATCTATCTATCTATCTATCTATCTATCATCTATCCACCTATCTCCCAACTATATATCATTTATCTATCTATCTATCTATCTATCTATCTATCTATCTATCTATCTATCGCTCTATCTATCTAATCTATCCTTTAGCTAGTTGGCTATGCAGGATAGCCGTTAACTGGGCACAACAAAGCTTCTATCTATGTTAGTGGGGGATATTGTATTTCTTCAGTTGTTTGGAAGATAGATGGGCATTTCTTTCACTATTATTTGAATGAAACATGGATATTCTATTTACTGTTTTGTGTGAAAAATATATTTCACAAATTTTCTCTGCAAGTAATTTTTTTCTCCACTTACTTATACCACCATTTATTTTATACAAAGATGTTTTAATTAAACATTTACATATCCATAGACATAAAGAGACTGAATGTTAAAAAAAAAAAAAGATTAGATTGGTCTCCAAGCCAGGGGAGTTGTAAACATTTGTAAAGTAACTATGACTGTTTTAGCTAAGTAATAATGAATAGTTTTATCTATAAGGCAAGCTTTCCTTTCTGAATGATAAGTTGTTTTCACTCAACGTCTTTCAAGTTCCTATTCTTACATGGCTATTGTAGGTGATTGCCCAGGAAGTCGCTTTGCTGTGGCGATGACGGTTCGGGACATTTATCTGAGAATGTTCTCAGGACCAACACGTGTGGGGAGGGAAAGCGGCAGATGGGCAGAGGGACAGGTTGGGCTTCCATGTGGCCAAAACAAAAGCCTCAGGGACCCCACAGGAATATCTCCGGAGTGGGGCAGCCCTTTAAAGTTGTGCGGAATCGAGGTGAGAGGGGCAGGGCCCTCTTATCACAAGGACATCACTGAACTGAGGCTGCTCCAGGACCATGGTCGGGGGTGTCCCTTCAGCAGGGGACGATGCCTAGAGAGAGGCGGGTAGGGGATGGTGCTGGCAGCACTCACAGCAGTAGGGCATGAGCCCCTCCGTCCTTCGGATCTCAGGGAGGCCGGGCTGTGTGTCCCAGCTCCACATCCCCACGGTAAGAACAGGTGTTAGGCACCATGGAGTGTCAAGATGCATAAGGTCTGGTCCTGCCCCCGAGAAGCTCACGCTCTCGTGCCATGTGGCTGAGGGTGGGCAGACACTATGCAAGGACAGGATCCAGATGGAAGCTCCAGAACTGCAGCGAAGGCTTGGGAGGAGCTGGGAGCCAGCTCTCCCTGACCGCAAGGAGAATGAAGGCAGGCTGCAGGAACACATCTCAGGGAGGGCATCTGCATGGTTACAGGATTTGCTCCCAAAACTCTGGCAGCCGGGGAGGAGGAGGAGGACAGGTGTTCTCAGGTATAGGATTGGTGAGGGAAAAAGAACTGAAGCCAGGGAGGAAGAGTCCCAGGATACACACGATCTCACTGCTGTGCTGTCTGCGACCCCCAGCCCCTGCCTCCTTCCCTCTCCATCCTCAACTGCTTCCTGCCAGCTTCGGGGTGTGGGAATCCAAGAACAGCGCAGAGGGCTGAGTGGGCAGCAGAGCTGGGTATACAGGCTCCTACAGGTGGGAAATTAAATGAGGCCGGCAGTCCTCCAGCCAACACTGGATAGACACATTTTGATCGGTCATAGCTGACAGCATATGATTCAGGCATGAATAATCATACGTAATCATGTAGCTGACCATGCTGTGACATAGTGGACCTGGAAGACATTACGGGAAGGGAACCAGCCACAAAAGACCACACGTGGTACGACTGCATTTATATGAAATGTGCCGAAAAGGCAAATTCTTACAGGCAGAAGTAGGTTAGTGGCTGCCAGGGGCTGGGGGCGTGGGGGAAGTGGGGAGGGACTGCTTATAGGGATGGGGTTTCTTTTGGGGGTGGTTTAAATGTTCTCAAATTGATTGTGGGAAGGTTGCACAACTCTGGGAATGTACTAAAAACCACTGAAGTCTACACTTTAAAGGGGTGAACTCTGCGGTATGTGAACTATATCTCAGTAAAGTTGTTACTGAAAAGAAAGTGAAGCCATGGGCATGAGGACAAGGCCCACATGGAGATGTAGACAACAACTGGCTGAATAAACTTTTCCTGTTTTTCTTTTTCTTTGATCTGGTTCTCCTGGCCTATTGATCTCTCCTTTACACAGGCAGTGCTGAAAGCCTGGCGGTGGGTGGGCATTCCCTTCTGTGCCTATTCATCATATATTCTCCATCAGACACCCCTCAAATTACCTCGAAGAAATGGAGACTCAACACCAATCTAGGTAGAGTAGCAGAGGTATCAAAACGTCCTTGAAAATGAAACTATAACTTTGAGACACTCCCTAGTCCCCCATTCTGAGCAGGTACACCCAATCCATTTCATCTTGTGTGCTGTGCTTTTTCATGCTGCCTGCTGGAACCTTGCACTCCCTCCCAACACCCCTCCCTCCTGGTCTGCGGCACTAACCCTCTCTGACACTCTGGGCCATTGCTGTCTGCCTCCCTCTGTCAGAACACCAGGCGCGAGCTGAGAGCAGGTGGCACTGCTTGACACAAGGCAGGGGCTCAGCAAATTCTTGCTGAGGGGATGAATAAATTCCACAACTCAGTGTCCCTGAAAGCCACATTTCCCATGTGCCTTGATAGATGCTGCAGACAAACCAAGGTAATACTGCTGTGGCCTGGAGGCCTCTCATGTCTGCCCAGAAGAAAGAGGAACAGTATCATAAACCAATGCCGGCACTGCCTGTTAGGTGTTTTCTGTGCACAGTAATTTATTATCTGTACCATTAATTAAAAAAAAAAAAAAAGCTACTCTACCTCCTGGAATATGCAATAGGATCCTTGTAAGTTGTATAATGCTGGTCTGGGGATCTCTTTTTTATTTAGCCTACATTTATTGAGCATTTACTATGCCCCAGATGTTCATTATCTCATTTTATCTTCACAACATAATGTGATAAATACACTAATATTAACCCCATTTTTGAGATGAGAAAACTGAGACTGCAGGTTAGGAGAATTTTTCTGGATTCCACAGTCAGTAAGGATGGGGGACAGGGTAATCCCAGGTCTCTCTGCAGTTTGGAAGGAGGAGATCACACTTCTCCTCGTGCAACTCGCCATCTCCATGTGCCTTTGACTTCCAGGCATCTCAGCACTAAGCCAGGAGCCCTCCATGTTCCCGGGCATCCCACTACACAGCATCTCCGGCGTGTCTGCACAGGGTCAGTGTCCTCACCTGTAGCCTGTGTCTAGGGCATCGTGAAGTTTCCTCCTATCTTCTCACCTTCTCTTTCTCTCCTACCTGCAGCAGGAGCTTCACAGTTCCTCAGGGTTCAATGGCTGTGGATCCTGCTCCAAGCCGGACCACACCTGTGGCCTTGCCAGAGGAGAGAACCCACCTGCTCCTCCTCTCCCAACAACAGCCAGCAGCTCCCCCCTCCCCAACCCTACCACACAACCGCTTTCTGTCGGTCCCGTCCTGTGCCAGACACTCATCTTTCCCTTCCAGGTCATCACCAGCCACCTCTCCCAGAGTTTAGTTCATGAGTTTGCGTGGCCTGGAGTTTCTCTCTGAAGCTTTTGCTGTGCATACATACTGAGGAAGACAGGAGAAAAATTCTGAAACATGTATCAATACACGAGTATTACAATAGCAGTTTAACTGCCAACATGTTTTCAGTACTGATGAATTAAGTTTCACACTCGCTTCCTCAGGACGCCATAGCAAAGCCCCGCAGACTGGTGAACCTTAAATAACAGGAATTTATTGTTTCACAGTTCTGGAGTCTGGAAGCCCAAAACCAAGTTATCAGAGTTGGTTCCTTCTGAGGTCTGTAAGGGAAGCTCTGTTCCAAATAGATGGCTGTCTTCTTCCTGTGTCTCTTCACACCAGCTTCTCTCTATGCACATCTGTCTCTGCTCAAATTTAGCCTTCTAATAAGGACATCAGTTATATTGGATTAGGGCGCACTTGAATGATGTGATTTTCACCCAATTACTTCTTTAAAATCCTATTCCTCCAAATAAGTCCACATACTGAGGGACTTCAACGTACCTTTTCAGGAGAACACATAAAAGGTATCAGTAAATGATACCATAAAAGGTATCAATAATGAGCTCCTTTCAATTTGGCTGTGTCATGCTTCATTTAGAATTGGTTTGGAGTACATCAAACAGATGCATTCATAAAACCATCACACACAGACCTACACAGAATGTCCGGTCCTGCCACACCTCTCGCTGGCTTGTCCTTGTGTCTGCCAGCTCAGAATCTGACCACATGAATCAGAGCCACTGGCTCACTAAAGGCCACCTACAAAGGAGACCGATGTCAAGTTAGAATCACCCGATCTATAAATTGGAAAGGAGAGTTTTGTTTCTTATAGGGGGTTACAGCCTGCAGACTGGCCATCCTGTGGGCTGGGAAGTGTAGCCTCCAGCAGAGACTGAAGACACAGACTTCTACTGGGGAAAGGTGAGGCAGAAATGGATGCTGAGCAGGTTGGCTAAGTAAACATATTCAGCAGGTTATAGGAGGAGCTATGGACAGTCACAGAGGTGGGCGTGCACATGCATAGTAAGCTAATGTGTATGTCACACAGACATGCTTGCTCTGGGACAGAGATCTAACATTTAAATGCATTGCAATTAGGACCTACACATCAAAAGGTGAAGCCAAGGCATGAAGGCACATGAAGGAGAAAGTGACTGAAATCAGCCTCTTGTCAAGTCAAAGCTTTAGTTCTGGCTGGTGGAATAGGGGGTCAACTAGTCAGCTTGCTGCAATTGTTTCGATATTGTTTATTTCATGACCAGTGCTGTTCAGCCGCTAGAGAGAAAGAAGAACCTGGTGGCAGTTAGAACAGAGCTTATTGCTTAAGTGTAGGAGGGTGTGCACGGCTTTGGATCTTTTTTATAATCTGGTATCTTATTGCCACAAAGAGTCCACTCCATCAGTCTTAGGATACTCTATTTTCACACAGGTTACATATGGATGGGTAAAACATCGTACCTTTGGCTCTTTCTGGAACAAAAATGGGCTATGCCATGTAGATGCCAATGATTGTCTCTACGTCCAGGCAGCAAATGCTTGTAAAATCAATGTCAGCATCCACGAACGTCAGGGCTGAGTGGACGTCATGCAGTTCAAAAGATCTGAAAAATGCATGATGGAAGAGTCGCGATTTTTCCACTGTGAGGCTTTCTCAGTTTCTTAGTTTATATATTTCTTCAAGGGGAAACCTGAGAGGAGCTTTTGATGTGCCCGTTTGTGAAGCCCTAACCCTAAGCTGGCCAGAGAGAAACATGAACTCTTAGGATCTGGGCGTGGCCTGTGCCTGCGCTTCCCATTCCTGGTACCCAGCTGAGGTGGCAACATTTGTCAGCAAGGCTTTTTGAAGTCTGTTCTTAGTAAAGCCGAAATGAATGTCTTTTGTGCTGCGCTTTCTGGGCTGTTTTACACTGTCTTCTGGGAAGCGGTCCACTGACAACGAGATCGCGTTGGAGAGATGATCAAAGGAACCATCTCTAACAGTACGGTCTTCATTTCTGAGCAGCAATAACAGGCGTTCCAGCCCGCACTATTGTAGGCAGCTACAAACAATGCTGTGTTCCTTTGATCCCCGGCTCTTCATTCTGATCTCATTTACTTTTCATAAACAAACACTTGACAGTGATGGTAGGGATTCTAAGCTGCTCATGCGGGTAGAAAATCTGTATTTTAAAGTGGTAGTTTAGACTGAATGGCTCTGTATGTTTGTCCCTGAGCTGAACTGCTCCGTTTTTTAAAAACCATGTAAATGTCTGCAGAGCTGTACCCACAAAAACACTGAAGTCTAGAGGGAAGAAACTGAAAGCCAAATTTGCCTGGCAGGGTTTTTCACAGGCCCAGTGACTCCCAGGGACCATCATCATTGCTTTACCTGCCAGTTCCCTGCACGAGATACAAACTGCCCTCCGAACTCTGACCTTCTGCTGCTTTTACAAATTCTGATTGTGCAGTTGGGACTGAGGACGTTCAAAAGGCCACAGTGAATGTATATGCCTTCAGAACAGGGAGCAGGGGGCCGGTTCTAATACGGTAAGCTTGTAAAACACTGTTAAAATAGGCACCAAAGTTTCCTACATAAGATATATGAGGATATATAATGATATGGTCTCATGACAGGTCCTATAATCTTCTGTGATACTGTATTTTTACTTTACAATAATTTTTCATCAATCACTGCTCCAAATAAGTCATTATAAAACTTGGCAAACTTTGTCTCTATCTTACGTTAGAGGTGGGGAATATGTGAAATTCATCATTCGCCTGCCCTCTGAGTACCCAGGGAATCTTGTTCCCATCCTTCCAGAAAACAAACAAACAAAAAACCACAAAAAACCTACTAAAACAGCTGTATGGTGTTTTAACTTACCTTACAGCATCCCCACCTTCCGTTTAGAAAATGTGTTATTTTATTGCAAGTCTTTTTCTGTTGCATTATATCCATGCTATTGTGAGGTAAAAAATGACCACATCACTGCTCTGTGAGTTTGATGTGGCTGGGTGATTCGTGGGACCACCCTGGACAAACAGCTGACCCCCTACAGGTGAGGTGCCTTCTCTGAACCACAGACGTTCTCTCTTGGGTCTCACCTCTGTCTCCCAAGAGCTGTGTGAACAGACAAAGCCCCAAGCTGGTATTCCCACAGCCTCCTGTCCACCTCGGGCCATTTGGCCTCTGCACTCCAGCCACCTCTGGGTCTTGGACCTTCTATCTTGACAGAACAATTGACAGGTGTCCTCAACACCAAACCTTATCCGATCTGGTCCCAGCAGTTTTATCAGGGAAGGATTCCAAAATAATTCTTACAAACAAAAGAACACCAACTACCTTCTTACACAAAAGACAAACACAAACCATCATGTTAGGGTTGGAAACAGGGAAGGTCAAATATGGCAAAGGGGATACTGTCTATAGGTATCTGCAGAGTTGAGGACTGTGTCTCACCTGGAAGGCAGGGACTGCATTGAAAGGGATCTGTATCAGTCTAGTGTCACTTAGGATTACTTCACGTGGCCATTCTGATTCTTCGTTGCACTGAAATTTGTTCATGCAAAAAAGGAAAAAAAAACTGTTCAAAATAACTAGGCTACTGGAGGTTTGAGATGCCTTTTGTCCAACGCAGACGCTGTTTCGTTTACTGTGCTGGGAACTACCTGTAGGGCCTGTGTTCATGGCAGGGAGGAAGCTTTGGCAAGGACCACCATGGTTTTCCCAAGATTCTGGTGTTCAGGGATCACTTGAAGTTTTGAAAACACACATTATTTTTTTCTGAGGTCGAAATTAGTGATGTCAAAACCCTCTGAGGTGGGCTCTACTACTGTTTTCAAAAGATGAGAAAGGAGAAATCCTGTCTTCAAAAAGGTTCCCAGTCTAATCTGGTAGACCAATGGTGCTGGCAGATGCTTCTGAGAGTCCGAATGGTTGATTGGAGCATCTCCCCCCTCACACGGAACCTTTTGATGTTCACCCAACCCCACCAACCCTGCATGGAATGCACCAGCATAAGCCACCACGAAACCCTAACAAGGCGTGATTGGGCTTGGAGACCAGAACACTGGGCCAAGAAGCTACAGAGCCAGCTGTAGGACTCATCATGCATGAGTTACCGAATACGCCGCATCTTAGCTCAGCCCTCTGTGGAAGAGACTCATGCTTTCACCCTGGCCACTAACCTCAAATCACTTTCAGAATAGTGTGGTTCTCCCCCGTGTTGATGTTAACTTAAGTTCAACTCCTGAGAATTACATGAAACAATGGTCTATGGGCCACAAATGATCACTATTTCCAAGTTTACAACAAACTTTGCCTCACAGAATCCACATTAGTGACATCTCTCTAAAATATAAGAAAATGTGGTGAACATCTCCCCTCTGCCCCAGGCATGATTTCCACCATGTAAGTAAATACATGCTCTGAGTCAAAATAAAATAAGGCACAAGATACAAAACAAATTGGCAGTCTCACTTCTTTGTTCAATGCACCTTAGTTTTATGAAAAATTAGGCTGCTACATCCGTGCGATTGTGTGTTGACTTGCACTTCTTTTGGGTAAGGTTGTCAGTAGATAAAAGGCCAGGAAGAGCAAGGCTTTTGAGCAAAACTGAGCGGAGACATTCTGAGACCACACACCACACCCAGCACAAGATGCTCCATGATGCCAAGTGGCATTATGAAGAAAAGAAAGGCCTTAACCTTGGCACCTTGTACACTGAGCAAAGAACATGAAGAAGGGGAGACCCAAAGATGGGGAAGGATACATTCAGGGGAAAAATCAGGTAACTAGAAGGGCAGCCAACTCTCTAGGCTGGGAACCTGCTGCCCCAGCTTTAAAGCCTGTTTCCCCTTCCCCAGAGCCAGAGGGGGCCCCAGACTCACCCCTCACTCCTCACCTGGAGCTTTTGCTTAAAGAACAAGATTTTCTTTAAAACAATGCCTCCATGCCAAAAGGGGCAACTGGGAAATTAGAAGCCCCATATGCTATGCGTTTACCTTTTTAGAGCATGCTCTATCTTGCATACTTTTCCCTTTTACCAGCCAAGACTAACCTACAAAGCACCTTATATCTTTCAAGAGGAAAACAATGTTTTTAGGAAATTGACTAGGCACGAATTACATCAAAAGCATTATTTGAGGGGCTATAATTTTGCCTAGATTTTTTATTTTAGAAAATTTTTTAATGTTTTATATTTCAGACTTAGGGTGAAAAATTTCTGTTCATCCTTCATTCAGCTTTCTCAAATATTAACACCCATAACCATAGCACCATGATCAAAGTCATCAAGTTAACAATGATAACACTATTAACTAATCTGTAGACTTCATTCAAATGTCTCTCTCCCCCACCTCCCTCTCTCTCCCTTTCTCTCTCTGCCTCTTCTTCTCTCTCCGTCTTTCCCCCTATCTCTTCCTCTCCCCCTCCCTGCCGTCTTTCCCTGTCTTCTCTCCCCCTCTCTCCCTCCCCCCCCTCTCTTTCTCTCCCTTCTCGCTCTGTCTCTCCGGGTCCCCACCCCTCTCTCTCTCTTCTCTCAGCGTTGGTTTTACATCCTCCTGTTGCAGACCTTCTTCCTCAAGAAAGTGAAGGGAGCACGGGAGGGGCTGGATCGACTCTCTTCACTGGTTCTGACTTCAAAAGCGCTCCCAGAAAGACCCTGATGCACAGATGAGCAATGAGCCCAGACGGGGTCAGACGGGTCCATCAGCTGCCGCCAAAGAACAGAGTTCTGGGCCCTGGGACCCCTGCACGTCAGGAAAGGGCTTGCTATGGGCCAGAAAACCAGCAAACCTTGACTTCACAGCTTCACTGTCACTGTCAGCCCGGCCTCTCTTTGGGCTCCACACTGACGGGCCCCACACAGACCTCCTGACTCCTCCCATCTCCATATCTACTTATCATTAAGTCAGGCCAGCTCTACCCCTAAAATCCACCCAGGCCCCAGTTGCCTCTGTCCACATCCACACGAGCCCACCACCTAGTCTAGGCCACAGCCTTGCCTCGACTGAGGCAGGGACCGCCTTTGTGGCCTTTCCAGGTTCATTCTCGAGCTGCTGCATCCATTCCCAGACACAGCTGCCAAGGTGACTTCCGAAGCAAAGCATCTCATCAAAGGGCTTTGCTTTGTGCTGACCTGAAAGTCCAGCTCCTCACTGAGGATGACAGATCACACGACGATCAGGACCCTGGCCACTCCTTAAACTTCAGCTCATCCACTCCCAGCACCTCACAAGACCCTCACTCGCCCGCCTGCCCCACAAGACCCTCACTCGCCCGCCTGCCCCACAAGACCCTCACTCGCCCGCCTGCCCCACAAGACCCTCACTCGCCCGCCTGCCCCACAAGACCCTCACTCGCCCGCCTGCCCCACAAGACCCTCACTCGCCCGCCTGCTCCACAAGACCCTCACTCACCCGCCTGCTCCACAAGACCCTCACTCGCCCGCCTGCCCCACAAGACCCTCACCCGCCTGCCTGCTCACCCACTAAGTCCCGTGGAGCTCCTGCTGCTCTTTGCCCTTCTGGCTCCCCTGCCAGGCCCCTCCTGGGTCTTCCTCACTCCCACCCCCACCCCACCTGCAGCCTGAGTCACTGTTTCCACAGCTCCCTCTGAAGGTTTTCACGGCGTTGTCTCTAACGGGGGTTACCTTGCTCAGTTAATTGTTTGAATGTTTTCCGTCTTACCGTGACTTTAAGATTTGCAATGAAAAAATACAGGAAGAAAGAAAAAGACAATAGCTAAGGAAGAGAAAGTGAGCCAGGGAGGCTCCAGGTATGGACTTTATTTCAGAGTTGATTTTAGACATTTAGAATATCTATGTAACAGTATTTGAAATTCTTTCCCACGTTTAAAATAAATTTGAATTAATTAGAAGAAAAATCGGTTCCGTGAGGAAACACTTCTGCTGGAAACAGCTCTACAGTTTGTAATCCTTATTTGTACTGAACAACAGAATGAGTTAACTCTTTTATATTAAATAGTCATTGTTCAGAAAGGAAAAATCAATTGAACAGAGCTTTAATAACTTGATTTGCAAATTTGGGAGGAGGACTGAGTTAGTGGTGTCATGTCTCACAAGGAGGAATTTTATTTATTTTATTATTATTATTTTTGAAACAGAGTCTCACTCTGTCACCCAGGCTGGGGTGCAATGGCGTGATCTCGGCTCACTGTAACCTCCGCCTCCTGGGTTCAAGCAATTCTTCTCCCTCAGCCTCCCAAGTAGCTGGGATTACAGGTGTTCGCCACCATGCCCCCCTAATTTTAGTGTTTTTAATAGAGACAAGGTTTTGCCATGTTGGCCAGGCTGGAGGAATTTTATTTTAAAAGGTCATTTTAGAAAATAATAAAAGAAACAATATTAAAAACTCTGTGTTAGGAACTGCTGTCCTACAAGATACTCATTTTAAATCCAAAAATGTTCTTGATGACTAACATCTAACCTACGAAATAGTTTTTCACCTCCACAACTTTCATTCTGTTTTTTTCACACACACAGGCACACACACACACACACACACACACCCCAGGCACTCCTTGATAAGGACATAACTGGCCCCTGTTTAGAGATTTGAGCTTCAGCCGAACGCCCTGGTTTCAGTCAGTAAGGAGCTAGCAGGCCCTGGGAACCACACTGAACTCAGGTTTCCTTGCTTGCAGAAGTTATTCAGTGCTTTTCCCCTTCCAGGAAACAGAAATAACAAATCATTTTTCTGATCTGGGGATGCATGAACATATTTTGTCCAAAAGCGGCCATGTAAGACGGCGATTTTCTTTTCTACGAGGGAAAAGCAATTCACATACACACAAACCTGATTCTGAGATGCGTCATCCTCCGAGCGTGAATTCCTGTGGTTTTCGGAGTTGGTCCTGGAGAAGGGCTAGGTTGATCTGTCTCCTGAGAGCAGACTGCACACCCTTCCCAAAGAAAAACATGCAGGGCCTAAAATATGGAAAATGTTAAGTTTAAAGTCCACCGGACAGCAAGAGTTCACCTGTTCCCGGGTATTTGCAAGACTCTCTTAAATGAAGGATTTGGATGTTGGAGTTCCTTCTCTCGCATCTTCCTTCCTTTGTGAAACAAGTGCCAGACCCACTCCAGGGAACCAGCTCCCTGGAGAATGACTGACTCCAGGGCTGAGGCAGGAAAAGTACAGGATCAGCCCCAAAGGAAGGAACTGCTCAAAACGTGATGGGGACAAAAGGACATGAGGACTAGTTTGCAGGAGCTGCCACTGGGCATGCATGAGACAAACTGAGCATGAAAATGACTCCTGAAGGTGGTGGGTGACAACTCACCGGACAAACAAACAAACTTGCGACTACACGATGATGGCAGAAAACAAGCAAATGAAGGGGTAGGATCCATGAGAAACCCTTTTCTTGCGGAAGGCCAACCGATAGAGGAGCTGGAAAAGGACTACTTTGAAACCACCGTGATAATTACTGGCCCAGGCTAAGATCGTCACTGAATATTAATATCATTTGGTGGAATTGTGGGGTGGTACTTACAGTTGCCTAGTGCCTGCTCATAAATTCCTTCCTATCCAAGGAGAGAAGGTGCCTTTCCGGAAAAGAACTCTGGATGACATCACCTTAACCAAGGAACACCCACACTGAGACGTCAGCAAAACCAAAGACCCCGAGCACTTCAGAAACGAACTTTCAGCCTCATGGAACAAAGAAAGGCTAAGGATTACGCCTGATGAAGGAAGTCTAAGGGGACATGACAACTAAAGGTGATGCATCACCCTAGACTGGATTTTGGTGTTGAGGGGGAAAAGGTGCTTGTAAGGCAATTTTGTTACCATCAACAAGCTTTAAATATTCACCACATATTAGATAATAGTATTGTGTCAATGTTAAGTTTTCTAAATTTGATAATTGCACTGTAATTGTGTAGAATATAGAGATGGAGAGAGTTGGCATGGCTAAGTATCAATGGTGGGAGAAGAGAGGGGAAGAGCATATCATCATTAACTTGTAATATTCTTGCAACTTTGCTCTAGGTTCTGAATGTTTTCAAAATAAAAAGTTTAATTAAAAATCTTGAGAGATGTTGAATGACGAATTATTTCTTTCTAAAACTACGACTATTTCACAGTCATATGTGCTTTTTGTAACAATAGTTTAAATGTGATTCAAAAGACGAAAGGTATCTGTTGTTTCACCACATATATTTAACAATGCAAACATTTAGAATGAATTTAGAAATAAATATATTTATTGGGGTTCCCTTGAGGGCAGGAGTTCAAAGCCAGCCTGGGCAACATAGTGAGATACTGTCTCTACTAAAAAATAAATTTTAAAAAATTAGCCAGGCATGGTAGCATGCCTGTCATCCCAGCTACTCAGGAAGCTGAGGCAGGAGGATCACTTGAGCCCAGGAGTTTGAGGCTGCAGTGAGCTGTGACTGTGCCACCGCACTCCAGCCTGGGAGACAGAGCAGCACTTTCCGGAGGAGAATGGTGTGCCAGGTACGTGCCAGGTACCTGTTCATGGGAGGGTTTCAATCCCTCAGCTCTCCTCCTGTCTGACTCTTCTGTGATCTTCCAAGTGCTCTTTCTTGCACATCAGGTGCAAATAACCAGTATGCCTACTCCCCAGAGCATTCTCGAGTGTTTTCTGGGAAGCGGAAAAGCAAAGTCAGGTTTGTTTTACACGCACAGGCTCAGCGTGGCTGTGGTGCTGTTCATCGTTTTCACAGGATAGTGGGAAGTTTTCAACTCAACTGGTGAAGTGAACTTTAAGAACGGTCCTCAGCCATTCATAGCTACCTGTTTGAGTCAAGGCCAAGTGGGATGGGGTGCAGCCTGAAAAGCTCCCCCAGACATGGGGTGGCCCCTTGCAGCAGGATTCAGGGTCCCCATGTGCATGGCCTGCTCCTCAAAAAGCAATGGAATGCTATGTTAGGGCCATTGTTCAAGCTTGAGGCCCCAAGATTATGCTTCCCTGACTAGAAGAGACGAAAACCTTGCCCTGACAGATGGAGGAATGAAACTGTTAATTATCGTCCGTTGTTTACTTGGTGCCAGGGAGACATAGGTCGGTTTTATCTATGTTAGTGAACAAAGGGAACAACAGATGTATGTAAGAACAAAGCGAGAGGGAAGACAGCAATGCAGGCAGTCTGCCCACTCGGAATCAGCTTATTTGCTGCCAGCTGGCAAGGAGATCCACGAGGAGCAGGTCAGCCGGGGTACCAGGGGAAATGCCTCCGGGTGTTCATGGACTTCGCAGAAACCTTGCAATGAGCTTTGGCACACACGTGTCAAGCCATCCCTGTATCGGCCAGTGTCTGGCCGGCACCTGCCTTTCAGTGAGGCCGTCTCTGCCCATTTCCCCCATCGTGATTTCCAACTGTGAGCCTGGGGCTAAGTGGCGAGACTCCATCCCAGGGACAGGGAGAGTGCCGTCGCTGTGGCGAGACTCCATCCCAGGGCAGGGCGAGTGCCGTCGCTGTGGCGACACTCCATCCCAGGGACAGGGCGAGTGCCGTCGCTGTTCCTCCTAGGAGGGTGAGGGTCTATGCTCAGGATGAGTCACACCAGGAGATACGACTCTAGTATCACCTACCCCATCCTGAACTGTCAGTGCTAGACCAAAGTGCTGCACATTTGCTGTAAGGCCAGGCTGCCCGAAGTCAGGGTGCTATCTGGGCTGAGGGCTGGGAAGAAGGGTTTCCTTAGTCCAGAGTGGGCAGAATGCAGGCTCACACTGAAGAGCAAACACTGTAGGAGAGACCAGAATGCCAACACTTGGAGCTGGCAGCACGGGGCAGTGGAAGCCTTGACCACCAGAAGAGACTGGCAGGACACAGAACTTCCTTACGGCAGCAGCACCAGGAGTTGGAGGGTTTCTCGCCCACCGAGGAAGGCTCAGGAGCTGCCAGTGTACTGAGGAGGAGAGGGAACTGGGAGGCCAGACCATCTTCAGCTCCCCCAGGTAGGGACCTGGTTAATGGAAATGCTTCTAGCATGCACACCCTTAAATACCCTTCAGGTCCCGAAGAGCCTTCTGGAGTCAGGGTTGTTAGCTGATTTGACCTGAGTCAATGGCTCCATTATTCTAGAAGGCGTTTTTCTCACTTAAGGATTGTGGGCTATTAGGTAACACACCATCTTAAATAAGTCCTGCTACTTTTGGACAAGGAAATATGCTCATACTGTAGCCACATCAGTCTGAGTTACAAATATGCTAGATTTGTCAGCCTGGCCACAAACCATCTCAGAAACACAAAACCTTAGAACTGGAAAGGATCCTAAGGATTATTTAATCCAAGTGCGTGTTCTACAGATAAGGTGGCCGAGGCCAAGAGAAGCACAGGAATGTCATTCCCAAGTGACTCTATGGATTGAAAAGCTGAAACCAAAGCTAGATTCCAGGTCTTCTGACTTGCAGGTGAATCATCTATCAGCATCTCGTGGTTACCTCCCTGTTCACTGCTAAATAATTGTCTCTCAATAAGTCAGTGTATGTGTGACATTCATGCATTTTAGCCTCTTTATAACTATTGTGGCATATATATATTACATATACACACACACACACACACACGCAGCATAAAATTTACCAGTTTAACAATTTTAAGTGCACAGTTCAGTGGCTTTAAGTACATTTGCATGTAGTACAGCCATCACCACCATCCATCTCCAGACTTCTTTTCATCTTTCAAAACTGAAACTCCGTCCCCATCAAACACTCACTCCCCGTTCCTCCGTCCCAGCTCCTGGCAGCTCCTGCTTGACTTTCTGTCTCTCTGAGTTCAACTGCTGTAGGGACCTCAGACAAGTAGAATCACACAGTATTTGTCCTTTTCCGACTGGCCTATTTCGCTCAGCATAATGTCCTAACTGTTCATCCACATGGTAGCATGTGTCAAAATTTCCTTCCTTTTTAGGCCAAACCACATTTCATTGTGGGAATGCCCAGGTTTTGTTATCTGTTCGTCCATCCACGTGCATTCGGGCTGTTTCCACCTTTGGCTATTGTGAATAACGCTGCTATGGACACAGGTGTACAAACACCTGTTAAGAGTCCCTGCTTTCAATTATTTATTTATATATTATTTCAATATACAACTCAAAACGATAAGGCGGGATCATATGGCAATTCTATTTTTAATTTTTTGAGGACCCCCACTACTGTTTGGCACAGCACCTGCACCAGTTTACATTCCCACTAACACTGCACAGGGGCTCCTGTTTCTCCACATCCTGACCAGCATTTGTTACTTTCTGTTTTCTGTGTTTGTTTTGTGATCATTGCCATCCTCATGGCCCTACCTCTCACTGTGGTACTGATTTGTATATCCCTAATGATTAGTGATGGGGAGCGCCTGTTCATGGGTTCCTCCCTGTTTGTAATCCGTTCTTCCTGTGGCCACCTTTTCTCTGTCTGCACAGGCAGCCATGTGTCTGCAGCAGGGCTCCATGAAATCCATGGCTTTGGGGCATCCATCTGCCTGCGAACATTCAGACAGGGAGTTAGAAGCTGAAAACCCAAAGTTGAAATCAGTTCCCTATGGCAGAGAGGCGAGAGGTGCGGTAGGGAGGGGTTTAAAGCCAGGGAGGCTGGTTTTGACGAGCATGGGCTAATTGCTGAATTGTGGTTGCTGTCACTCTCCGGGCTGACACCCAGCCAGGGCAGGTCCTCACACTCACTGAGTCACTGGGAACTGATGGCTTCTCTCACAGCTGGTCTGAAGAGACCAGCAAATCCTCCCCAACACATCAAATTATGCACTTTATAAAAGTATGGGCTCCTTCCAGCACCCTTGTGTCACTCATGCATGTGTCACAGGTGGCAAAATCACTCCCAAAGACACAGGCTGAGGTTAAGCGCCTCTTCCTGGGAGTCAGGACCCATGCTGTCTGGCTCTAATCCCTCTTCCTATTTTCACACACGTCTGTTTCACAACCATTAGCCTATCCTCCCTCCCTCCCTTCCCTCCGCTCCCTCCCTTTCTTCCTGTCATTTTCCTACTGTCCGCTAAACAAGCCACTCCTTTTCCTACCTCCAGTCTTTCGAGCCCCATCCCCCAGTACTGAACCTCCTTCCATCTCCTCGAGTTGCCCAGTCCTAACCATCTTACACACACTAGGGTCCTCTGTCCTCTGCTACTTCCCAGGTCATTGAAACCCTCACAGCGGCTTCCCCAGACTCCTTAGATGATTGCCCTTGGCTCCTAGGGCATGCAGAAGTAGATCTCTCTTCTACTTTTCTTGCAATTTGCTTTGATTTCTGCGCTAGGCTGCACATTCTTGAGGTAGAGACAATGTGTCACTCATCAAGAGACAGGGAAGCCAAAAAGGTCCTAGTGTCAGGGACACACATGACACGTACTTGCAGCCTTGTTGTGTAGTTTAGAGTCACTTTTCTCATCAGTTTACAAGGACACGTTACTTAGTGGTCATGACTGTGCTTTGATCCTTTTATCGTGCACAGTGTGACATCAGCTTCACAAGCCCGTATTGCCTGATGAGGTTCTCGGCTTCTGCATTCCTGGTCTGCTGGCTACAAGGCACACACACGATAATATCAACTCTGAAAGTTGCCACTGCAAAGCTGACGTCCAGCATCCCAGTGTACATTGTATGTGCGTCTCTGCCCTGTACATAACCCCAATTTCTGGTGCTTAGAGCAAACGAGCTACAATCCGTCTTTATTATGCAGTAAACACGCAGACCAAAAGAACATGTGCTTCCCAGGAAAGACCAAGGACGTTTTATTCCATCGTTAAACGTACATACAGGTACTGTAAAGGGTTCCTCCCGTTAATGGTTTGAATTGGGCAGCATTTTTTAAAAACCCAGACAATTAATTTTAGTGACCTGAAAATAATATAGTTCAACCCTACTTTCCAGGTTTACTCTAGAGTAATTTTTTTTCTTGCAAATAATAAGTTTTTCTCTCAAACTCTTCCCTCAGTAATTTGCTCAATTCCTGAAGAAATAATGGAGCTGCCTATTTTGGAGTTTCGTCCCTTGGGCAGCCTCCTACAGAGGCTTATCAGGGCCACTGACTGGGCAGGTTTAAGGTTTCTGCCAGCGTCCAGGATTCCGGAGCCCCACACCCAAGTCCTCTGAACGCACTCTGCAGAGTCCAATCCTGTGGGTCCCCTGGGTGCCTTCACTCAGGCATCCATGGAGATTGACTACTTGTGTGATCCACAGAAGGCAAGGAAATTTCCAGGAGTCCTGGGCTCCAAGGACCAGGCCAAACACTGACCTCAGGAGCCTGTTTCCCCAAACTCTCCATCTGGTGATGAGGATGTAATAGGGGATTTTATTAGTTTTCTATTGCTGTGTAACAAATTTCCACCAACTTCTTGGCTCAAAACAATGCACACGTATTACCCTGTGATTCTGTCAGCCAGAAGCCCAACATCGGTCTCACCAGCATAAAGCAAGGTGTCGGCAGGGCTGACCCCTCTGGAGGCTCTCAGGGAGGACCTGTCTCCTGGCCTTTTCCAGCTCCTAGAGGCTGCCTGCATGCCTTGGCTCATGGCCCCATCCTTCAAAGTCAGCAACATGACATTTTTCTGAGTCTTCTTTCATGGTCACATGCTTCTCCCTCCGACTACAGCAAAGATGGGGTCTCTGCTTGTGAGGATCCCTGGGATCACCTTAGACCACCTGGAAAATCCAGAATAACCTCCCGGTCTCAAGATCCTTCATTGCATAAGTGAAGCGACTCCAGCCTTCTAAGGCGACAGTCACAGTTACCAGGGGTAGGATGTGTGTGTGTGTGTGGGGAGGTGTGTGTGTCTGTGTGTGTGTGTGTGTGTGGGGAGGTGTGTATGTCTGTGTGTGTGTGTGTATGTGTGTGTGTGTGTGTCTGTGTTTGTGTGTGTCTGTGTGTGTGTGTGTCTATGTGTGTGTGTCTGTGTGTGTGTGTGTCTGTGTGTGTGTCTGTGTCTGTGTGTGTGTGTGTGTGTGTGTGTGTGTGTGTGTGTGTGTGTGTGTGTGTGTGTGTGTGTGTGTGTGTGTGTGTGTGTGTGTGTGTGTGTGTGTGTGTGTGTGTGTGTGTGTGTGTGTGTGTGTGTGTGTGTGTGTGTGTGTGTCTGTGTGTGTGTGTGTCTGTGTGTGTGTGTCTTGTGTGTGTCTGTGTGTGTGTGTGTGTGTGTGT
>NW_016814432.1:4112732-4133086 GCF_001698545.2 Rhinopithecus bieti | reverse complement strand
TGTGTGTGTGTGTGTATGTATGTGTGTGTGTATGTATGTGTGTGTGTGTGTATGTGTGTGTGTGTATGTGTGTATGTGTGTGTGTGTGTATGTGTGTATGTGTGTGTGTATGTGTGTGTGTATATGTGTGTGTATGTGTGTATGTGTATGTGTGTGTATGTGTGTGTGTATGTGTGTGTATGTGTATGTGTGTGTATGTGTGTGTATATGTATGTGTGTATGTGTATGTATGTGTGTGTATGTGTGTGTATGTGTGTGTGTGTGTATGTGTGTGTGTGTGTGTCTGTGTGTGTGTCTGTGTGTGTGTGTGTCTCTGTGTGTGTGTCTCTGTGTGTGTGTCTGTGTGTGTGTATGTGTATGTGTCTGTGTGTGTGTCTGTGTGTGTGTCTGTGTGTGTGTATGTGTCTGTGTGTGTGTCTGTGTGTGTGTGTATGTGTCTGTGTGTGTGTGTCTGTATGTGTCTGTGTGTGTGTGTGTCTGTGTGTGTGTCTGTGTGTGTGTCTGTGTGTGTGTGTGTGTGTCTGTGTGTGTGTGTGTGTGTGTGTGTGTGTGTGTGTGTGTGTGTGTGTGTGTCTGTGTGTGTGTGTGTGTGTGTGTGTGTGTCTGTGTGTGTGTGCCTGTGTGTGTGTGTGTGTGTGCCTGTGTGTGTTTGTGTGTGTGTCTGTGTGTGTGTGTGTGTGTGGAGGTGTTATTCTGCCTGGCATAGTGGTGGAGGGCAAGGGGCTTCCTTCACTGCCACAGGTCCTGTGTACTCTGATGTTCCTTAGATCTGGTCCCTGCTTGTCTTCCATCCCAAAGCTTCCTATTGCTGTCTATATTTTTCATCTAAATTGTCCTCCTGCCACCTGGGTGTGACTTTTCTCTCCACTGGATGCTGCAGAACCAATCAGTCCAAATCTGCAGGCCCCAAAGGAGAAACCTCAGCAATCCTGGGGTGGGTTAGCTGTGAGTTGTGGTCCCCACCGCTCCCACAAGACAGAGCTGAACCAGAGTTCTCCAAGCCCTTGGTCTGGTTACAGAGAGAGGAAACAATTCACCTCTGTAGTTTTAAGCTTGGGAGCGCTTATTTCTAACTGTTATGAGTTTAATAGATTTGCTTTAAAATCCAAAAATTGCAAGGCCATCTCCCTACATGATTATCTGTAACTTTCAAAGTGTGTTGACGGCAAACCACTACGAATTCAGTCATAAATATTTAAAAATTTGTATTTCATTAATAACAACGGCATCCACATAATTCAAAAGACAATACAGGTATGGGTAAATGACATTATTTATTTGATTTATAGACCATGCATGCTGTGCGTATGTATTTTCAGACATCAAATATGACTCCATGGCCTCATAGGCAAGGTTTCAGCTAATGGTGGCTGACAAGTCCTGGTCTTATTTATTCTCCTGGGCTCCTCATGAAATGACTCTGATATTGCAAGCTTTCTCAGACCCTCTCCAAGGAAAGGCCAGTGAGTGGTCTCCATAGGAACAATTTGAGACAGAGTGGCTGCATATTAGTGGTTGCACACGTGGCCTCTCCCTTAGTGCTTCTCCTGGAGGAAGGGAATCCATGTACACCCCCAGAATATTGAGCATCCCCCACGAGGAGGCCATGTCTTCTGGCTTTTCATGAAGAGCCCACCCCCCCCTCAGACAGTTGACACCCACATCCAAATGGCTTTTCGAGGTGGTGAACTCCACCCAACCACACTGTGACCTCTACTCTCACTTTCGAAGCCCTCCTCATCTTATCTGTCTCTGAATTTCTCCTCCTTATTTGTAGACTTCTCAGCTCAAGGCACTTTCTGTTAACTGATATTTTCAAGAAACCTGCGAGAATCGTTACTTTCCTTCCTCCACTCTTCGGTCTTGGTCAATTTTGTCTTTTTGTTGTTGTGTTTCTCCTGAAACTTCAGCTCTATTCATTCTCTTCTGAGAACCCATTGTGGGCTCACCTGAGAAGTGAACTTTAGTTAAAGCTTATTAAATCGTGTTATATTTATGATTTTTTTATTTTGATGTAGTTAACCATTAGGCCCAGGCAAGCTATGACAAACTTACAACTCATCCTATAAACACGTTTCACTTGAAAGCTTATGTTTGCTTGGGATTACTGTCCTGCCTCTACAAGACAGATTTTTCATGAGTCTTAGCAGTTTGTAATAAGTATTCTCCACTCACTGCTTTCGCTTTCCACTTTTAGGACTGACTCAAGGGATGGGGGTTTCCAGTTGAAATGCTTTTCTAAGACTTTATTCTTCATAATGTTTCTCCTTAGACTTGGGGCGTTTCCTCTTAGCATCCCAACCTGTATATTTTTAAACAAATGTAGTACTGACAGAAGCCTATCAGTGAAGTAAAATCTCCCCAGCGATCGATTCATCTTCCTGCTTGTACTTTATACTCTTTTCAGATGTTTTTCCACATACTTTCAGGGGATGATGGTACTTTTCACTCAGGTGTAAAACCTCAGCAGAGGCACAGCAATGGAAGTGTCAGCTGAAGGCCATTCGGAAGGTTTGCATTCACAGATACAGTTCACAAGAAGCCAGGCCCAGTTTTGGGGGTCTGCTTGAAACTTTCTGTTCCTAAAACAACCGTGAGAGGTAAATAAGTATAAAACTAAGATCCAACTAGGCTAAATGACTTGCCTGGGAACACAGCAAATCCACCCCAGTCGGGCCGAGATATGTCTTCAGAAACGAATTCATTTCTGAACTCATTAGGAGGTCAGTGAGCCCTTTGGGATGAGGGCCCTTTGGGAGGAGATTGGGTCATGAATGGGATTTGTGCCCTCATAAAGGAGATCCTGGGGAGATGGCTAGCCTCTTCGAACATGTGAGGATACAGAGAGAAGGTGCTGCACATGAGGCAGAGAACACACCCTTCCCAGATGCCGAATCAGCCAGTGCCTTGCTCTTGGACTTCCCAGCCTCCAGAACTGTGAGACATACATGTCTGCTGTTTATAAATTACCAAGTGTCTTGTAAATTTTTTTTAAGTTTCTTGTAGATTCTGGATATTAGATCTTTGTTGGATGGGTAGATTGCAAAAATTTTCTCCCGCTCTGTAGGTTGCCTGTTTACTCTGATGATACTTTCTTTTGCTGTGCAGAAGCTCTTTAATTAGATCCAATTTGCCAATTTTAGCTTTTGTTACAATTGCTTTTGATGTTTTAGTCATGAAGTCTTAACTCAAACAAATTTACAAGAAAAAAAAATCTCATCAAAAAGTGGGCAAAGGATATGAACAGACACTTCTCAAAAGAAGACATTTATGCAGCCAACAAATGTAAGAAAAAAAGTTCATCATCACTAGTCATTAGAGAAATGCAAATCAAAACCACAATGACATACCATCTCAGGCAAGTCAAAATGGCAATTATTAAAAAGTCAGGAAACAATAGATGCTGGTGAGGCTGTGGAGAAATACAAATGCTTTTACACTGCTGGTGAGAGTGTAAATTAGTTCAACCATTGTGGAAGACAGTGTGGCAACTCCTCAAGGATCTAGAACCAGAAATACAATTTGACCCAGCAATCTCATTACTGGGTATACACCCAAAAGAATATAAATCATTCTACTATAAAGACACATGCACATGTATGTTTATTACAGCACCATTTACAATCACAAAGACTTGGAACCAACCCAAATGCCCATCAATGATAGACTGGATAATGAAAATGTGTCACATATACACCATGGAATACTACGCAGCAATAAAAAAGAATGAGTTCATATCCTTTGCAGGGACATGGATGAAGCTAGAAGCCATCAGTCTCAGAAAACTAACACAGGAACAGAAAAACGATCACTGTATGTTCTCACTCATAAATGGGAGTTCTCACTCATAAACAATGAGAACACATGGACACAGGGAGGGGACCATCACACACCTGGGCCTGTCTGGGAGTGGGGTGTGAGGGGTGAGGGCAAGGAGAGCATTAGGACAAATATCTAATGCATGTGGGGCTTGAAACCTAGATGACGGGTTGATAGGTGCAGCAAACCACCATGGCACACGTATACCTATGTAACAAACCTGCACATTCTGCACGTGTATTCCAGAACTTAAAGTAAAATTAAAAAAAGAAAAAGAAGATAATTTTTATGCCAAAGTAACATAAAAAATTACCCAGTATCAGGTGTTTTGTTACAGCAGCCTGAGTGAACTAAGAGAGCGCCCTTTCCTATATAAGGGGTGGCTGCAGGGCCCTCCAGGTCACGGGATTTGCTGCCCTGAAGACACAGAAAAACTAAGCCCAGTCAGCCTTCCTCAACCCCCACCCCACAGCACCTCCAGTGGAAACATGACTTCACAGTATGAGAGGCCTGATGGCACAGCACTAGTTTATGCATTTGGAATAGATCCTGGTACTGCTACCCTCAGTATGGAATGTGGCGCTGCTGTGGCCGTGTTCATCTGAGCTCCTTCATGAACACCCAAGGGAGGACTGGGGGTGAATAAATTAGTCCGTCTCAGCAAGCTGGGCCCTCCCACCTGAAGATCTATTAACTGTGGCATCCAAAGTCCAGGGGACACACTGAAATATGGGATGTCAGCAACTATTAATGCATCTGGAGCCACAGGGAAGCTTGTTAATTGTTTATTTAATTAAATTTTTTATTCTTCATTTTAATATCGTGTAGTACAGATGCACAAACACACACTCACACACTTAATTACAGCCCGGCACACCAACTGCCTCTAATGCTTTGATACAGAAATTAATCTAGAGATGGAAGACGGAGCATAAATAAGGAAAATAAACAAACCCCTGGTTGTCACATTTGTTTTCCTCGTTCTGTTTACTCACTATTTATGGCAGCCTCATAAAATCCTGTCATAATAACTCCTCCTATCAAAGGGCTGTCATGGCAAACCAGCATTACAGCAACCAAGTATCCAAGTTTCCTTTGAATAAAGGTCCTAGATGACCCGCATGTTTAGTATAAACCTCCAGTTTCCCCCCTACAAAATTATTTAGGGAAAAAAGCGATTATTGGGGGATTTATGACGTCTTCAAGTATCGTACGTTTATTCAACCATGCATTCGTTCACTCATTGATTTATTCAATAAAAATGTACCTGTGCCAGGCCCAGGACTGGTGCTGCAGGGAACAGATGCCAGGTCTGGCTGTGCATGTTATGGACACTCAGTAAACACTGGCAAGGCAGAAGTGAAAATGGTTTCGATTTGGAAACAGGGAACTGATTTGGGTTTGAGATACCGGAGAAACAGATTAACCTGGTAGTTAGCCCTTCAGTAATTGTTCCTTGAAACAAATTTCAGGGGATTGCTGTGCCAGTTACGAGTGAATGCGCACAGTTCACTGGGGACTGGCTTGATCGGGGGTGGCTTGCAGCCGTGGCTGCATGTTAGGGTCACCTGGAGAGTTAAATGAACAAGCAGGATGCTGCCCACATCACTCAGAGATACGGTTCAGCTGATGGGAGGTGGCCCAGGGCTGGGTGATCAGCTCAAATGTTCCCAGAGTGATTCCCACAGCCAGGGACGAAAATCAGAAGTGCCAGGGAAAGAACACGGACTTTTGTGAACCTGAATCCCAGGAGTACTTATCGCTAACTCTGTAACCGAGGGCAATTCACTTAACCTCTTTGAGACTTAATTTTTCATTTGAAAAAGAGAGAAATATAGGATATATAGGATATATTTATCTATAGGTAATTGTGAGACAAATGAAATAATAAAGGAAAGTTCTTAGTAAACTCTTCGTGCATTATTAGTGCTCAATAAATGCTAAATACTATTATTAATAATACATTTTTGTTATTAACTTGAAAGTCAATGTGTTGTGGGAAGAATGGGGTCCTAAATTATAACGTTTTTCCTCCACTTAAAAAAAATCACTAATTGAGCAGACAAGAATAAGTAAAGACATCTCAGAATGAAGCAAATACCCCAGCATGTCCTAGGAAAAATTAAAATTGCAGTAAGGGTGCACTTCTGTTTGATTTAAAAGAAAATATATGTTAATTGAATACTTGGTAACTTTGCAAAGTTGACTAAACACTGAACACGAAAACAGCTTCCGAGATTAAGAAAGTAGTCAAAGACAGCTTCATTGTAACAGCCTTGTTGAAATCAGAGTTTAAAACCCACTGCTTTTAGGTTCAGCGGGCAAGGCAGCCACCCGTGGATGTGCAGTCCTTACCGGCAGACACAGGGAGGGGAGCTGCTGGGCTGGAAGGTCGTGAAACTGCTTTTAGGTGACCCCGGGATGCTACTCACCACAGTTCCGGTGGGGTCACCCCTTACTGACAAGTGGGGCCCAAGGAAATAACCCTGCCCAGTAAAAGATTGTCTGCCTTTACTTTGTAGGTAAAAATCCAGAGAGCTCTTTATCCTTTGGGGAACGTTCTAGTCTTTCTCCCTCAGGATACTTGCGTGTGGCAGAGGATACTGTTCCCACTAAGTGTTTCCACCTGTACATCCCAGAGCTAAACCCCATCCTGTTTCAGTTACAGGCTCAAACAATAAACATAAACACTTTCTACATCAGGCTAATTTATAGGCTCTGTTTTCCTGGCTTTCCCCAAGAAATTCCACTCCAAACACATTGAGAATGGGAAGAAAAAATCTGTTCTTAGACTCACCATAAAAAGTATGCTATTGATTTAAGAAATTCATATTTTCTAAAACCAGTGATTCACGTTTGTGTGTGTATCACACTGCCATCCACATTTATAAGAATAGTCGGAATGGTCGTTAGGAAGGACTACACTGACTTCTCACAGCCAACTGCAAGTTCTTTGTGTGAATGTTCCTTCTTGAGCTTTATTAAAAAGTTTTTGTGCCAGTGTACAAATTGCACATGTGAATCTCCAGGAAACTTGTTCATTTTCCGATTCATAGCTAGTGTTGCTCCAATACTGACACTTACCTTCAAAGTGTTAAGTAAATCGGCAGTAACCATCGCCTGGAACGACTGAATTGAGAAAAGTTTCATTAATTTCTCATTATTCTTCTTTACTGTGCACATGAGCATGTGATTTTAAGCTTTCATAATATGTGTGTATTGTTTAGTATTACAGACATTCACAGCTAAAAAGCAACTCACAGATTACTTAGTGAGACCTAATCGTATTAACTTTACACATGAAGAAATGGAATCAAGATGAACACATCTTCAATGGTTTACCCAAGACCGCGTTGTATCTCATGTCATAAATTAATACAGTCTTTAAAACCCATCATTTCATTTACCCATCCATTCATTTACGAGGTATTTGTTGTGCATCTCCTGTGTGCTAAGCATCATGCTGTGCTGTGGGAATACAACAATTAAGACCCAGTCTCCTGCCCATGGAGAGCCCTGCGCTTTTATGGATAAGACAGGCAAGCCGGCAGGCGATGACAGTCTTGAGGTAAAGTCACATGGCTACACCTGGCTGTTCTCTAGATGCCTCAAAAACAGGAAGTGATTCAGGCATTGAGCGTTCTGGGAAGGACTTCTCTGATTTTTGCTACTTCATACTCCATTACTACTCCATTTTAAAATGGTAAGCAACAGAAACGTACTTTGACTTAGGGAAATCCAAAAACCTATATTTGATTTCAAATTCTGCTGCATGCGTCCTCTATGACCTTCAACAAATGACTTAGCCTTTCAGAGTGTCCTCATCTTTAAATGGGGTTAATAATATGAACCCCAGGATATTTGACAAGATTATAAAATAAATACAGAATCCTAAGTACTGAGTAAGTAATTGTTGCTATTCTATACACTTAGTTAAAACTTAGCCTCTTGGGGAAAGCGTTATGGTAAAATTCAGGCTTCATCTACACCCGTGTCTTTCAGGATGGGGGAGAAAATGGCAGAGGGACTCAAACACAAGGCTTAGCCCCCACCGATTCTGTGCTCTTTCCACCCAAACGCATGGAATCAAGCTGCCACGGAGGCAGAAGCTTGGGGAGAACAGGAAACAAAAGCGCAGAGATACTGAGTTCAAGAGTGATTGCAGGCACTGCAGTGTTGGAAGAGGTGTGGGGCTGGATGGGAGTGTGGGGACATGTTAGAAAATCACTCTCAGAGGAGTTACCACAAAGAAAAGCTGTCTTTCTCATTTTTACATCCCATCACTCAATTTGCTGTAGCCTACAAAATTCATGAATATGTACCAGTTCCCCATTGCACTAGGTATTTGGGGGGACTGACCTTGTATTCAGATTCTGATAGGTGAATAAGTCCAACAACACCTTGACTTCTTAAATTCTAACTGTAAATTTGTAGGTGAGAAACTAAAGTCCAGAGAGGTGAAGTGACATGACTATAGTCATTTAGAAGACACTGAGATGGGCTTAGAAGCGTGAGGACTTTATAAAACCATGTGAGAGAGAGAATGGGTGGGAGGCCAGGGTAAGGCCTTGTAGCAAGTCTGACCCAGTGAAAGAGTGAGGGAGGTAAGGTTGGATGGCAGCATCCCAGATGGCCACGCACCCAGAGGAAGGTTTAGGAATGCTGTGAAGCAAACGTCAGAGAAGCCCTGGTCTTCCAGGACCGGCCTGGCCTTAGGGCCTTTGACATTCTCAGTCATTGGCTGGGAGAACCAAGGAAAAGCAAATGTCAAGATACATTTCAGAGGCAGATGCCACGGTTTTTGTTCACGTGTGCTTCCATAATTGGGGCTCTGTGCTACTCATGGCCACCAGGGTCCACCATGGGTAGGGGTTCTCATTGACCGCACATTGCAGGAGCAGCTCCTCCAAGGCCCTCATTGGGCTTTCTGCAGAGGGAGACACAGCTGAGGGAGGCAAGTGGGATGGACTGTAGACCACATTGCTGTCATTGACTTGGGTCATTGACTTGATTAGTAGCTGGTACTAATCCTCCCCCAGCCCTGCTACTCATTCTAAATGTCCCTCACCCTCAGCACCTTGGCAGGGCTCAGTGGCTTGTCTGAAGGCATGACCCGAAGGATCACACCCTTGGTTATCATGTTCTTCTCATCCAGGCTTGCTGAGAGCACCCACTCACTGGAACTCGGGTATACCAGGAAGAACTGGAGTGGAGCCCTGGGCGTGTTCCTCCCTGCCCCACTGTGTACAAGCAGCCACAGCTCCTCTCAATGACCAGCATCCATTTCCTCGGCCACCCCCTGAGGACAGCTCTGGAAGCAGGGTTACTTGGTGTCTCACGGTCAAGTAGCCTGTCTTTACCAAGGCCAGCGGCACACAAAAAAACATTTCTCAAGGCTGCATAATTCTCTGTTGCAGATGGCAAGTTCTTGCTCCGGCGTCCCAGGAGCCTGCGTTGTGGTTCTTCTGTGGAACTACTGGGAGCTCTAGGCTGCCTCTGTTTCCTTCTGAAGCCTCCAGCACCATAGGGTCTGCAAGATCGTGTGGCCCCAGCAGCAGGAATGAATGCACCACAGCGTGGACCCACGGTAGAGCCCTTTCCTGCCCATGGGTGACACCTGGAAGCCTTCTGTGTCACCCACAACCTAGGAATGGGATGAGGTGCCACCGGAACCCGGGCACCATGCTTACTTCTTTGCAGTAATTGATACAAAACGCAGTGACTTGTCTTTTACTGTGGAGCAAAATCCTGGCACTCCTTAACTTCTGGCCCCTAAAATCTTCACTGGAGTGGTCAGTGCCCAAATCTTTGCAGAGTTTACCCCCTACCTGCAGGAGCACATGTGTCTTCCCAACTCTCTCAGTGAATAAGCCCCCTCTTGTTTCTTTTGTTCAGTCTGCATGAAGTCATTGATCATTACAGTGTTCTACAGTTTGGCCAGGCAGTCCAGGCCCATTCAGTCTATATGATGCTGTGTTCAGTGTTGCTTCCTGCCCGTGGGTTCGTGTTCTCACCTTGCTGACTTCAAGGATAAAGCAGCAGACTTTCCAGTAAGTGTTACAGCTCTTAAAGATGGCAGGCACCCAAAGAGTGAGCAGCAGCAAGATTTATTGTGAAGAGCAAAAAAAAAAAAAGTGTACAGCTGGAAGGGCACCTGATCCAGTTGTGGCTGCTGGCTGGGGTGGCCGGCTTTTAGCCCCTTATTTGTCCCCACCCATGTTCCATTTTTGTCCTATCAGAGTGCCCTTTTTTCAATCTTCCCTGCGATTGGCTACTTTTAGAATCCTGCTGATTGGTCCATTTTACAGAGCGCTGATTGGTCCATTTTACAAACCTCTTGCTAACTACAGAGCACTGATTGGTGCGTTTTTACAGAGTGCTGATTGGTGCATTTTACAATCCCCTTGTAAGACAGAAAAGTTCTCCAAGTCCCCACTCGACCCAGGAAGTTCAGCTGGCTTCAGCTCTCAGTGCCAGGAGGCACAGAGTTCAGACAGCACTGTGGCTAAATTAGCAGTGCATATCGTCAGTCCTATGTGAGCTGTGTCTGGCCCTCTTTTCCAGATGGAATGGTCGAGCATGCACTGGCAAACTAAGAGGCACATGCCCCATTCTCAGGGCTTTGCTAATCTACTCTAGTGGCTGTGATCTGGGCGACTGCTAGGTTAAGTCTGGTAGAAGTGGTAGTCTACACTCGTTCTCTGGGATCCATACAGTTTCTGCAGGGGCCAGCCTGACGATTCGATGGAGCAATGATCGGTACCAACACTCTGCACCCTTTAGGTCCTTAATGGTGGACTTCACTCTGCCTTTCTTTCCCATGTCCTACCGAGATTCAGCGAGGTTGAGGGGCAGCTTCATTCAGGGTTTTTCACCTTTTCCAGTTGGCCTTTCCCACTATGATAGCTCTTATCCCACAAACAAGAACCCTAATGTGGGAGTGGCTCCACCTGCTCTGTAGTTCGTGTCTCACAGTCCACTGAGGAACTGGCAAAGACCACTGCTGAAGCCACAGACCCAGCAGGCCCACTGCGAGATGGACATCAGCCAGATCCAGTCATGGCTTGGCCCTCAGGTCCCCTACTGTACCAGGAAAGCCAAGATGACTCTGTGAAATCTCTGGGTATCCCTGGCAACTCAGACCTTGTGCCCAATAGTCTTTGAAATGTCAGGCAATTCCCCCTCCCCAGTGTAAAGTCCCATGACTGAATGGCCACAGGTGCCCTTGGGAAAGGACCGGGGGATGCGCATAGCTGGTCTCCATGCTGCAGGATCTTGGGGAAGGACCGGGGGATGCGCATAGCTGGTCTCCATGCTGCAGGATCTTGGGGAAGGACCGGGGGATGCGCATAGCTGGTCTCCATGCTGCAGGATCTTGCATTCTCAGGACAAGCCAGCTCTTCAGTCAATGGGTTTCATGTCTGAAATTGGGTGTGTCTGGTGACTGAGCAGGAAGCTTGTCTTGGCTGTGGAGAGGCAGTCCTCAGCCTGCCGCTCCTCTGTTCTTCCTTCTTTACCATTACTGTTACAGGCACCCTTGTGGGCCTATCTGATGCTAAGAACAATCTGCTCTATCAGCCATCTCCAAACTCCCTGCAGCTCAGGCCCCCTTGGCCACCCCTTCAAACTTGCTGTTCATCATTGTCGCGGCCTCTGGTTTCAAGCCCCCATTACTTTGGGGTCCCCTCATCCCCAAAAAGACCCAGGCTTCCAAGAGCAACCCCAGGAGCTTTGCTTCATTTCTTGACATCCTGTCTACAATGTTAAATCTTATATTCAGAAAAAAATTACTTCTAACTATTGCTTAATTGATTTACAGTCTGATCAAACACCCTCAAAATCCAATGCCAGGCACACTCCCCTAGCTCCCACGTGGACACATGCCAGCTGGCCTTTCCATTATTGGGATGAAAAGTCTTTTCCTCCCCTCTCAAGCCCAGCATATGCTCAGCTGGGTTACGTTGGGCTTGAAGCGTAGCTGTGCCCTGGCCTCCTGCAGAGGAAGATGCCTGCTGCTTATGGAGGAAGCTTCTGCACTTGTACTAGGATATGGTGAGGCCACCTCTGCAATCTCAGAGGACTCACAGGGACTGTAGAGTCAACGTCCACAGGGAACGCCATGCAGAGGTTTCCCCACCAAGGTTCTGCCTCACAGATCACAGAAATGCCTGGACTGAGCACCCCCCCTCTCTGGAGCTCCGACACTTTCACGAGTACCTGCTGTTGAACTGCATCTGCCCACCCGTGCCAGGTGATGGGGGTCTCTTCAGAAGCTATTCTTGAAACTCTCTGGCTCTCACACTTGACCTTTAACTGCTAGTTAATACATCCCAGCCTCCTTTTCCTTCTACAGTACATGAATTCAGCTTTGCAACAACCGGTCAACTGTGCTGTCTTCTTGTAGACATTGTTCCCCCAGTATTTTCCAAATGCTTCCATCATTGCACCTGTCTCTGCATTATCCTCCACTGAGTGGTGTTTCAAGGCCCACCTCAGTGAAATCTTTAGCAATTGAGCTGCCATCCCGCATCAAGGAGGACATGAGTCCCGGCCCTTCCACCAGGCATCAGGGAGACCTTTTTACCTGCTAGTTAATTCATGATCTAGACCCAAACCCACATTTTGTCACCTTTTTTCTCTGACCACTCTTGGTACCACTCCTGTGAGTCTGGGTCTTCTGAGAAGCAGAAGTCTGCAAAGATTCTAGTGGGAGAAAGGCTTGCATGAGAGAAAGTGGAGATGGCTAAGAGGCAGCCCTCCTGCCATGCAGGTATGAGCCCCAAGATAAGGACAGCGAGACTGAAGCTTGGGTGGAAAGTCCCAGATCTGCACCCTCTGAGGAGGTCCCTATAGGTTCCTGTGGGTCCTCACCAAAGCCAGCACTCACAGCAACCCGTCTCTCCTTGTTGGCTGGCAGCTGTGGGGAGCATGCCCTTGACCTAGGTGAAGGGCAGGTGTGCAGGCCTGGCAGGGGGACTCTGGTGAATTGCACTCCTTGGCTGGAGCTGGGTGGGCCACCCTTCTTCCTTCCCGAGTTCTTTCCATGGCCCCTGGAGCCCACTGCATGTGACAACTTCATTATTGTAACTGTAATGAGAAAATCACTAGGCGTACAAGGACATGAGGAATTAATTTCTGCTCTGTTTAGAGAAGAGGTTGAACTTTCTTTCAGTGGCCAAAAGGCAAAGCCCAATGTCATGGCTGAAGAGGTCTGGAGAAGCTAGGACGTGGCAGTCACATCCCTCCCCACAGGGGTCACTGCGCTCCCTGCAAGGAACTTCCTGAATGCTGCCTCTGCACAGCTGGCGACCAGGGGTTCTGAGAGCTTGAAGGAGCATGCATTCTTTATTATGACACAACTAGGAAAAAATCACAGTGCTAAGTTAGCTAAGTTAAACTCTGGGGCGGTGCTCTGCCAGGAACCCTGCTGTGGAGAGATGTTTATTCCATGTGCTTTCTGCAGGGACCAAAGACAGGCTGATGCTTTTATGAGAGGCTCTGGTTTGCTCTTGGGTAACAAACACCAGTGAAAGAAAACAGGAAGTTTCCACTTTAAGATGTTCTAAATGAACTATTTAATATACTAAATGTAATGAGCTGATCCCCTGCTGACTTGCATTGCAGAACATAAATATGTAATAAACTAAACTAAGCTACTTGGGACTATTTGAAAATACATTCTCCCAAGAACAACCTCTGGTTTACTGTCCTTTTAATAAAACTTCCTCCAAGTGACAATCATTGTCTTTAACACAAATGCACATTGTAGAACTTTCTTGAAAAATAATAATTATGTGGATGCTTTTGAACTAAATTGTGAAATTAATCCCATTATCCTTTAATACATTACAGTTGTATTTTACTTAAGTTGACTTTGCCTGTCCCATTTTAGATATTTTAAAATCTGATTTCTTTTCTCCCTGGATTTTATTTTTTGTAGTAACTTTACAGCATCTTTCCAAAACCAACCATGTTAAATGGAAAACATGCCTTAGATTAAGAAAAAATTACATATTTTCCATTTATAATAATGGAATGCTTTGTGGTATGATATTCATTGCAAACATTAAGCATATATTGATAAGGTTCAGTTAACACTGACGTGCTCATAATATTTGGATCATTAAACTGCATCTACTTTATCAGATTTTACTTACTTAAATAATAACTAATAACCTGCTGATAGTGGTAAACTGGACCTTTGATCACAAAAATTCTGCAGGCTTTCCTGATTTCTGTGATGTGAACACGCTCACCATGGCTCTTCTCAAGCCTCCAGGGTCCTGGGATGTAGGATGGGAAGAGGTGGGCAGAATTTGTTCTCAGGAGTTGGTATGGCCGAGGACAATCCATCCACCAAACCAATTTCTAACCTGCTTTCTGCCTTCCTTGGTTCCGTTGAGTACACATGGTCCACCTTCTCTACCCTTTTAGCCTAACAAAAACTCTGGCCTCAGTAGCACAAAGTGCAAATGCGCTCTGCCCTCTGAGTCCTCCAGGGCTCGCGGCCATGCTGGCACAGAGGTATGGTTACTGGGCAGCTCCACCTTCAATCATAACAGAAGGCCTGTGAAGTCAGTGGCGTTTCTTGCTTTTTGGGTTTGAAAGCTGATGCTCAATAGGATTCAGGGACTCCCCCGGGGTTGGACAAACTGCCAGGAATGTTCCCTGCCCACTGGGCCTCACCGGATTTCCCTCCTAGAGGGCTGGTCACAGTGGCAAGGGTGAGATTGGGAGGATCAGCAATGTGACTTGGGTCCCTTTCGGGGCAAAGCTGGTAATCTTCCTGGAATACGTTTCTTATAAACCTCCATTGTGTTGGAGGCTGAAGGGGTCGACGGCTCCTTGTGGAAAAGAGCAAACCCAACGAAGATTCCTCTAAAGGAGGAAAGGTGGCCGACGGAAGGGCACACAGAAGCCCCGGCCCAGCCGAGCCTGCTTGCCTCTCTCCCCACCCTCCCAGCACTCCCCGGCTGGGGCCAGGACAGGCCACTTCCTCAGCGGGACACCTGTCCAAGTCCGGACAAAACACCAAAGCCCTGTTCTTTGTTCCCCTTTGCACAGCTGAGAAAGCTTGGGAGTTTCAAAAGAAATTTTTACTAAAACATCATTGGAAAACAAACAACAAATGAACAAAGAAAAGACTAAAAGCACAAGAGCCGTCTTCAAAGCACGGATACGGAGTCCTGCGGAATCTCCCCGCCTCATCACGGTTGTGAGCTTGCTAAGCAGTGCGCCCCGGAACCTGGCTGTCAGAGCCCCCACCTTTGCACCCCCTGCCCATCTTTGCCACCTCTTTTCTAGGGAGAAACTCTTGCTACATAAGACAGAAATGACGTGAGACACGTTGGCTGGTGTCATAGCTGGAAAAACGCAGGCCTTGCCTTCCAGAGGTTGCCAGGTGCAGAGAAAGAAATCAGCAGATCCTTGATTGCTCTGCATTTCCAGGGAGCATGGTGGGTAGAGACCAGGATGTGGGAGGGAGCCAGAGACACCCAGGACAGCACCCCAGATCTGCCGTCGTTCAGCAGCACGACTCTGGCAAGGTGATGCAGTTGGGCAAGCCCTGGCGTCCTCCTCAGTAAGATAGAAGCACCACAGTGCCTGCTGATGGGATGTGAGGACGGAGTGAAATGGCAGTGCCTGGCCTGTCGTGAGATGAACTCAAGGTGAGCTGTTAGTGTCGTTACAAAGGATGACTTGAACTTGACTTCTCCAGGACTCCTGACCTTGCTCCTTACAGGGGCAAATGGCAAAGCATACCTGTGGGTAGCCCTTAAACTGGCACAGCTCTGGGAATTGCTGAAAGGCCGAAGGAACAAGCAGACATTGTACAAGTGCAGTTTTCTTTAGGAGCCTTAAGAACTGAAAGCCAAGACAAAGCAGAAATGTGCAGCATCTTTCTGGAGAGGTCATTCTTGCCCAGGACTTCCTGCACTACCATGAGCAGTTTCCATGCCTCAATCCTGTGTCATCCCTCACGTGCCTCCCCCTAAATAAATAGAAAGAAAAAAGTCAGAAGAAAGAAGAGAGGGAGGGAGGGAGGGAGGGAGGGAGGAAGTGGGGGAGGGAGGGAAGGAGGGAGGAAGGAAGGAAGGAATGAAGGGAGGAAGGAAGGAAGGGAGGAAGGAAGGGAGAGAGGGAGGGAGGAAAGAAAGAAGGAAGACTATTACCCAGAAGAGCTTGATGGTTTTAAACACTTTTTAAGTTGAGTTCATTTCCCCCCAATTGTGTCTCACACACTAGACTATAAGTTCCAAAAGGGCAGGGGCAACGTCCACCCCCATCACTGTCAAAACTCCAGTCCTAGAGCAGTGCCTACCACATGACACATGCGCAAAATATGTTGGTTTAATGAATAAAGAAAAAGCCAAATCATAAAGCTGATAAAATTGCTAAGTTAGGACTTCCAATTAAAGATGAGAAATAAGGCAATCATACTGTCCTTATCTCTAAAAATGACAACAGTGGACAAAAAATAAAAATAAAGTAGAAAACCCCATTTTAAATTAAGAAAAGGAAATATTTTCAGTTCAAGAATACGAAGAATTTCTACCAGTTCAAGTGGCACTTTGACCTGCTGAGAATACTTCCTGGCTGCCTCTACCACATCCATTCCTCTTTCCTAACTGCTCTGACGTCCTGCTGAGTTACCCAAAGGATTGAACTTTCCCTTGCTCAAGCAGTAGGCCCTGATTAGCTGGAGGGGTTGATGTTCTCAACCCTTGGGCTGGGGTGATGCGTTGGAGAACAGACATGCAGTCCAAGCCAGATCCATGGGGACCTGCAGGACTCAGCTCCAACAGTTTGGTTGACCTTCTAGAAAGGCAGTGTTTTCCTACTTGAAGTAAATGAGACATTGAGTCGGCCAGGAGATCCAGCCAGGCTCTTGAGACCACAATGGAGGGCTTGCTAGAGAATTGGGGCAACATCAAGGATGCAGAATTAAGAAATAGAAACTGCTTCATGGCTGTGTTGTTCAAGGCCTGGATGAATCTCACTTGAAGCCAGACTTGCCTCTGGGATGCTCTGTGCGGGAAAATAGAGTGTTTACATTGAGGGATGTTTCAGTTGGGTTTTCTAGAGCTTGCAAGGGGGTCTGAACTGCAACTGTCCCAAAGTTGACACATACCTCTTGAGAGTCTTACCTTTTCCTGGAGGTGAAGGACCTTGAGGAGTCTGAGGATCCTACAGTGAAGACCAAAGGTGCCGGCATGGATGAGTAACAGGAGCATTAGGGAAAGGCCATCTCCACCCCAGAGTGTGGGCAGGAGGTTGCCTCTGGAATTCTTGGCCTCTTTCCTATGGACATGGCTTCGTAACCTGGAGAAACAGCCAGATAGAAGAAAATGCTAACCTGAGATGTATGAATAGAGAAAAATCAATGGTACCTCACAAAACATTGAGCTAAGAGGCAGCTGAGAGTCACTGCCAGCTCCTGTGTGGGGGATCATTTTACCCCAGTCAGGTGAAGCCCCCAAATCTAAGAAAAGGGATTTGTCCTCAGAGGAGAAGACAGTAGATTTTTTTTGGGGGGGGGGAAGTATTTGGTGACAGCACATCTGTTTGGAAGTTATTGAATGTAACAGCCAGTGGTCTGATACAGTTAGAATGTTTGTCCGCTCCACATCTCCTGCTGGAATGTGGTCCCCAGTGTTGGAGGCAGGGACTGGTGGGAGGTGTTTGGGTCGTTGAGTGGATCCCTCCTGTGTGGCGTGCTGCTGCGGGAGAGCTGCTTATTAAAGAGTGTGAAACCTCTCCCAGCTGCTGCACCCTCTCTCGCCATGTGACACATCCACTCCCCCTTTGCCTTCGGCCGTGAGTAAAGCCTTTCTGAGGCCTCTCCAGAACCAGTTCCTGGCACTATGTGTTTCTTGTACAGTCTGCAGAACTGTGAGCCAAATAAACCTCTTTTCTTTATAAATTAGGCACAATGGACTAACACACATTCTCCGCACTCCCCACCCTGTTTTTTGAGCAATTAGCTGGCACTGATAATACCCATTCTAATAAAAATATAACTAAGATTCAGAAAGACCTAAGATGTACCACATGCACAGCCAAGGGAAGTCATGAGCAAAGAGCTAAGAAGACTTCACTTAAGAAGAATCACCGCAGGTAATAGAATGAAATTTTAGGCAAATACTTCTCTGTACTCTCAAATAAATTGAAGAGTAGACAAGACTATTTTGGGGGGATGGTTGGAAAATACCTTTAAAAAGTTGTACAGGAGATATAAAATGAAATTGCAGAACCCAGAAAAGCAATAGAAGATAACAATATGACTGTTACGAGGAAAAAAAAAATCAGATTATATGCCACTGAACACAGAGTCAGTAATCTGATAAAATCACCCAACAATAAACTAAGAAAGAAGAGATAGTGAATAAAGGTAAAGTGAGAAATATCTCAGGTAGAATAGAAAAGAGCTAAATTGAGTATAATTGGTGTTCTTGAAGAGATGAAGAGAATAAACAGAAAACTAAAAGTACTCAAATATAATATAGAGGCAAGAAGAGTTAGAACACTTCTAAAATAAAAGGAAAATCTGAACCTGAAGATACAAAAGGAATATTTTGTACCAGGAAAAAAAAAAAAGATACGATATTATCAACACTAAGGAATCTTTCTGAGCTTTAAGGATAAGGCACAAATGCTGTAGACATCCAGACAGAAAGCAAGTCCTTTGTACAAGACAAAAGAAGATGAACCTCAAGCATCTCTCCAGGAACATTCAGCCTGTAAGATAAATGAAAAAATGCTCCAGGACTTGGAAAGGGAGAAAGTGTATTTACCTTATTAAAAGAGAAATCAAAATAAAGAATTCAGAAATGCAGAAGTAGCAGAATGAAGGAACTCAGTGTGAACTTTACATATAATTATAAGGCTAACTAAATATAAATATTTAATAAGGTCAGTTTTTAAAATGTAATAGCAATTCTGGTGTTAAATAAATCATCAAGAAATGAGAAAAAATAAGTTTAAAGATTGAGAAAATTAGTATGACATAGAAGAATATAAATAAAACTTTTCAAAGTAATTACAATTAAACTTAAATGTCTGGAAAATGGAGGATGGAAAGTTTTAGTTTTTAGTTTTTTGGACTGTCATAAACTATTTTCTACTGCATCAACAATGTAGAAGTTTTCCAATTTCTCTGCATCCTTGCCAACTCTTGTTTTCTGTTTTGTTTTTATAATGGCCGTTCTAATGGGTGTGAGGTGGTATCTCACTGTGGCTTTGCAGTAACTATTAGTGATGTTAAGCATTTTTTCATGTGCTTACCAGCCATTTGTGTATCTTCTTTAGAGAAATGTCTATTCAAGTCTCTTGACCATGTTTGAATTGGGTTTGTGGGGGTTTCTTTGCAAGTATTGAGTTGTAAGAGCGCTTTCTACATTCCGGATATTAATTCCTTATCGGATATTGAGTTGTAAGAGCGCTTTCTACATTCCAGATATTAATTCCTTATCGGATATTGAGTTGTAGGAGCGCTTTCTACATTCTGGATATTAATTCCTTATCGGATATATGACTTGCAAATACCCCCCATTCCATGTGTTGTGTTTTCACTCTTTTGATGCACAGGGTTTAAATTTTGCTGATGTCCAAAATTATCTATTTTTTGTTGCTGCCTGTGGTTTTGGTATCATATCAAAGAAATCACTGCCAAATCCAGTGTCATGATGATTTTCCCCTACGTTTCCTTCCATGAGTTTTATAGTTTTAACTCTTAGGTTAGGTATTAAACTCATTTTGAATTAATTTTTGTGTATGGTGTAAAGGAAGAGGCCAACGTCCTTCTTTTTCATGTGGGCATCTAGTTTTCCCATATATTTGTTGAAAAGACTCTCCTTTCTCCAGTGCATGGTCTTAGCAACGGTTAAAAATAAACTGGCCGTTGATTATTTTTGGACTGTATTCTAGTACATCGGTCGATATGTCTGTCCTTGTGATGGTAACACACTGTTTTGATTTTGGTCACTCGATAGTAAGTTTTGAAATCAGAAAGTTTTAGTTCTTCAACTCTGTTTTCTTTTTCAAGATTATTTTGACAATTTGAGGTCCCATGAGATTCCACATAAATTTTATCATGAGCTTTTTATTTCTGAAAAAATAATGTTGGGCACTTGATAAAGATTACATTGACTCTGTAGATCAATTTCAGTGGTACTGTCATCCTAATATTAAATATTTCAATCCATGAACATGGGATAACTGTTCACTTATTTATATATTCTTTAATTTCAACATTTTATAGTTTTCAATGGAGAAATCTTTCACCTTCTTGGTTAAATTTATTCCTAATATTTTATTCTTTTTACGTGATTATAAATGGGATTGTTTTCTTAATTTCTTTTTTTGAATTATTTTTAGTGTCTATAAATGCCAACAGAGTTTTATGTATTTATTTTGTATCCTGCAACTTTGCTGGATTTCTTTATTAGCTCTCATAGGTTTTGACGAACACTTTAGGGTTTTCTTTCTTCCTTTCTTTCTTCCCTCCCTCCCTCCCTCCCTCCCTCCCTCCCTCC
>NW_016814432.1:4104188-4112362 GCF_001698545.2 Rhinopithecus bieti | reverse complement strand
CCTCCCTCCCTCCTTTCTTTCTTTCTTTCTTTCTTTCTTTCTTTCTTTCTTTCTTTCTTTCTTTCTTTCTTTCTTTCTTTCTTTCTTTCTTTTTTGAGATGGAGTCTCGCACTGTCACCCAGGCTGGAGTGCAGTGGCATGATCTTGGCTCACTGCAATCTCCACCTCCCAGGTTCATGCCATTCTCCTGCCTCAGCCTCCCAAGTAGCTGGAACTACAGGTGCCCGCCACCACACCTGGCTAATTTTTTGTATTTTTAGTAGAGATGGGGTTTCACCGTGTTAGCCAGGATGTTTTCGATCTCCTGACCTCATGATCTGCCCACCTCGGCTTCCCAAAGTGCTGGGATTACAGGCGTGAGCCACTGCACATAAGATTATGTCGTCTGCAGACAGGTAATTTTACATCTTCTTTTCCAATTTGGGTACTTTTTATTTATTTTCCTTACCTAATTGCTCTGGCTAGAATTTCCAATACTATGTTGAGTTGAAATAGCCAAAGCAGGCATTCCTGTCTTATTCCTTTCAGTCTTTTACCATCGAGTATGAAAACAAAACCATTATAAGGTAGTAGCCTGGTGAGATTATCCTACTAGCTATGAAAACATATTGTAAAATGAAGACAATAAAAAAGTGAGGCATTGGTATACTTACAGGCTGACAAATTAATATGTAGTAGATAATGTCAAGGTATAGAGCCATATACCCCCGACCTCTGAAAATGCAATATGTGTAAAGGCACAGACTTGAATCTGCAGGGAAAGATGAGCTATTCAACAAACACAAATTGTCTTCAAAAATGGATAACATAAAGTTGGATTCAAACAATATTAATATATGGTTTTTTGAGAAATTGCAGATAAATCAAATGTTTAAAATGGAAAACAAGGAACTATTAAAAAATAGAAGAAATCATGGCAGAATTTTTTGATTCTCATAATTTTATAATGTAGAAGCAGTTGCTAATATTAATAAAATAATGAAAGTAAGAAAAAAATTGAACAATTTAACTACATAAAAAGAAATGATCTCTACATGGCAATATCCCCCAGAAAAAAATTTAAAACATAAACAATAAAAATGATAAAGCAGATTTGCAATTCATAATGTGGGCTAAGGATTAATTCCCTGCTCTATGTGGGTATTGTATGTATGTGTGTGTGTGTGTCTGTGTGTGTGTGTGCATGTCTGTTCAGCTATATATACTAGAAATCAGCAAGAAAAAGACTGATAACCCAATAAAAATAAGCAAAATATATAAGCAGGCAACAAAAAATGAACTACAAATTACTCTTAAGCATATTAAAAGATGCTCAACCTCATTCATTATTTTAAAAATGCAAATTAAAGTTACACTGAGGTCTGTTTTTCACCTATCAAATTGGGAAATACCAAAAAGCTTGAGAAAACTCCATGTTGATGTGAGTGTAGGGAAACAGGTCGGCTAACACATTGCTGGTTGGCCAATAAATGAGTACATCTCCAGTTGTGAGCAGTTGGCAATATCTATCAAAACTATAAATGCATAAACCCTTGACTCCATTCCTGGGAATTTACTCTACGGAAATACTTATACCTATCCCGTGTGAGGTTTGCACAAGGTTAGTACTCACTGGAATATTGTTCTGGTAGCAAGTAATTGGAGATAACCTAAACGTACAACGTGAGATTGGTTAAATAACTGATGGCACACCCACACAGTGGAATACTACGCAACTGAAGTAAGAAATGGGAAAGCTTCGTATGCACGGGTGTGGATAAATGCTTCAAATGTATTGTAAGCCTTTGAAAAAAAGAACATGATTTAGAAGTGTGAGTACCTTTTTTTTTCAAAAAGAGAATACATGGAAAACATCTCTGGAAGTATATGCAAAATCATTAAATCATTTCCAAGAGTGAAGTTTGGATGTCGAGACAATGGGAGGTTTTTCACTACATATAGGTTTTGTTTTTCTGGTTTTGGTTTTGGTTTTTGAGGTGGTGTCTTGCTTTGTCACCCAGGCTAGAGTGCAATGGCGCAATCTCGGCTCACTGCAACCTCTGCTTCCCTGGTTCAAGTTATTCTCCTGCCTCAGCCTCCTGAGTAGCTGGGATTACAGGTGCCTACCATCACGACCGGCTAATTTTTATATTTTTAGTAGAGACAGGGTTTTGCCATGTTGGTCATCCTGGTCTCAGACTCCTGAGCTCAGGTGATCCACCTGCCTCAGCCTCCCAAAGTGCTGGGATTACAGGTGTGAGCCACTGCACCCGACCACTAAATGTAGTTTCTTGTCATAATTTCTATTTATTAAAAATTATATATCCTATTTCAAAGTTAGTAAATAAAATAAATGAAGCAAGATAGAAAATGTTCTCTTACAAAATTGGAAAATCCTGATGGGACTGTCCCCCGCATTGGGAAACTGTGGCTGCCTCTAGCAGGTATTTGCCCATGCAGCGTGCAGGTTCTGCGGGACACGGTTCTGTCACGGCTGGTGGAGGGACCACGGCTCCTGACCGCCACAGCTGGTTGCTCCTTTTGCATCATTAATGTGGCTGTCATGCTGCGTTACTATGAATGTATATGATTTATTGTATATTATATTAAGAATAAATTAATATATCATAATTTCCTCCTCTTATCTTTTTTGTTTTACAAAATAATAAAATTCCTGCATTCACTGCATGACAATACTAAATTAAATTAATCAAAGTGAAATTGTAATTGCCTGCGTCCTCACCATTTTGAAGACTAATTGAAAGCTTGTCCACTCCACTTGAATAAAGATTTTACATCAGTTTTGCATCCAAATGAATCAGGAATATTGAACATTTGTTCTGTACTTTACATTACCATAATGTTTTTAAAGGACAGGTTGGGACTCTTCAGTGAGTTATGAAATCTGTTGGATCACAACCAGCCTTTAAAGGAAATGAGATAGAAAAAGCATGATAGCATAGAAAACGTCAAAATGAATTACAGATAACAAAAATACACACAAATATGTGTCTTGGGTTGTGATGAAAACTGTATTTCTTACCCACCAGGTGCTGGGGGCTCTGGTGCTGGAGATACAATGACCAACAAGATCAATTTTTATCCAATCCTTACAGAGTTTACAGGCTACTGGGGTGGGGCAGGCGATAAACAAGCAAGTAAATCAGTGGATCCAGATGGTGAACAGCACCAAGAAGGAATTCACAAGCTGCTGGAGGAGGAATGCCAAGGACGGCAGGGCCTTAGCGTCACGGAGGGAGCCTCTGAGAAGGAGAAAAAGCCCATCATGTGGGGGTGCAGGGAAGGGAGCTCCAGGCGAGGGGGTGGCGAGTGTGGATCCTGCACAGGGAGAAGGTGAGATGTGTGCCAGGAGTGGAAGAGGCTGGGAGGGCAGCACAGGCTGAGATGAATAGGTCCGGACAGTGCCAGGCCTTGCCAGCTATAGGGAAACACACGTGGATCATGCACTATGGACCGTGCCAGGCCTCGCTGGCTATAGGGAAACACACGTGGATCGTGCGCTAAGTGCAGCAGGAGGCCCCAAACGAACTTCCATCAGGGGACTTACGTGTCAGTGCTCACGGTTTTAACATATCATCCTGAGTTCTCAGGGTAGGGTGAATTTAAAATAAAGCAAGAGGGGAAGCTGGGTAAACAGCTGGGAGGTTCTTGCTGCAGTCTCGGCCTGCAGTGATGATAGCTTTGTCCAAGGTGCTTCCAAGAAAGAGGAGAGGAGGAGGGAAGGGATTTGACATTGACATTAACTTGGGAGGTGGAACGGACATGCATCAATGTGGGGGTAAGAGGGAGGGAGATGTCAAGAAGGACGACCAGCCCTGTGGCTTTACTAGCTGGGTGGATGCCAGTACCATAGCTTGCGTTTCTGTGGGCACCTGCTCATCTAACACACTTAATACAACGTCAGTGGCATCACACGCAACCTGGTGCAGCCTAAGGGATGTGCCTTCCCTCACATGTAATGCAATAACTTAATGTGGACACTTTAATGCCTTTCCACTGCTGGAATTTTGTGCATGTATGCATTTCTTACAACTTTGAATTATTCCATTTACGCTCAAAATAGAGCCGTATGTTTACACTCTATATGGTTTTCTTTTGACGTGATAATTTCATGATGTTTCACCTTGGTGGGGTCCATAAGGCTGTTTTCCAAAAATTCATAAAATGTCGAGGACTCAGGCAATTTGATTATCTGGGAAGGTGAAGCCCTCATGGAAAGTGTGTGACGCTTTCTTATTCTTCATTTCATTGATTTTAGGTCTTGCTGTTAGTGGAGCGGACACAATGGAAATACCAGTTTTGCTGTCTAGCATGATTTGTTATTAATCTTGACTCTAGACTCTCCCATTCATTTTAAATTTCTAAAACGTTTTCAGCTTTTACTAAAAAATTACAAAATAAAATAGAAAATGATGAAAATTATCAATTAAAATATTAGAATGGAAACATCTCAATTTCCAAATTTATAGTAATTTGAACCTACAGAATTATTACGCATAGTTACACACAAAAAACATTTCAAACTATGTTTAAACAAGCTATAATGTGATGTGTTCAGTTAGTTATTAGGAAATGGTTATGCGTAGATGAATGCTGTGCTGTACAGATTCCCTGGGCCTCCCCTGCCTTTAATGGAGCGGATGGCTTTGTACCAGACAGGTGGGCTGCCAGTGTGCCCTTACCTGCCTGGATATCAATATGCCTCCCCTTAAAACAAGATCAATGCAGGATTGCATTTTTCCGTCGCTGAGTTATGGCTAACAAGTAAAAACGTATATACAGGGGTGGAGAGAAAGCAATTTTTAAAAGTCTTTTTAAAAAGGCTTAAACTAGGCCAGGTGGGGAGACTCACACCTGTAATCCCAGCACTTTGGGAGGCTGAGGTGGGCGGATCACGAGGTCAGGAGTTTGAGACCACCCTGGCCAATATGGTGAAACCCCGTCTCTACTAAAATACAAAATTAGCCAGGCATGGTGGCATGCATCTGTAGTCCCAGCTACTTGGGAGGCTGAGGCAGGAGAATCACTTGAACCCGGGAGGCGGAGGTTGCAGTGAGCTGAGATCGCACCACTGCACTCCAGCCTGGGCGACAGAGCGAGACTCCATCTCAAACAAAACAAAACAAAGGCTTAAACGAATAGCCCAAGTAATTGCAGTGGTGGTCGACAGTGGGTAGAAAAGCCTACAGATAATGCCTTTAAGAGAGCATGCTGAACATGCTCTTTTCTGTGGTTCTAAACAGGTAAAAAATGGGTGTTTTGTTGTTTTTTTGTGGGGTTTTTTTTGTTTTTTTTTTGTTTGTTTTTTGTTTTTTTGTTTTTTTGGTTTTTTGCAAAATTAAATTGGAAGAGAACTTTTGCAGAACCATGGAAGCACATCTTTGGGGCCCAGGTGTTCCAGGAACATGGTTCAAAAACCACAGGAACACACACTGCCTGGGAATCATGATATTGATAACTTAGGAGTACACTGGGAGGGAGTTAGATGCCACTTGGCAGGTTCTGCCCCGTGTCCTCTTCCAGCTATCTCCTTCCTCCCCAGCGGTTTTAGAAATACAGCCAAACAATGTTTGCAATTTCTGTGCAATATTGAAAGGGCAGCAATAACAAAAAATTGAGAGTGGGGAGGCCCAGACTTTCCCACTGCAACTGTGTGGCCCGTGGGCAAATAAGCTAACACAGCTCAGTGTTCTAGTCTCTTAACATCCATCCCATGAGGCGGTTCTCAGCAATGCACACGTAGTTCATGAAGCAGGTCTGCACACTGCGTGATCTACAGCGGGCATTCACTGTACGGCAGGCATCTTCACGAATTAGTCAGCAAAAGCTTTTATCCACTATACATGCATCTCAACCATCAGAGGTGTGGGCAATAAAAGAAATGGATGCAGAGCCCTGCCCTTGACAGTGAGGAGCGAGAAGGGAGTGGGCAGGATTGCAGTGCTCCTGCCCGCCACTATGCTGGGCTCAGGCAGTGGCTTCCGTCTAAACAACCGCGTAAAGAGATCACGTGTCTCTCAGTCTGGTATTTCATTCACGGGTGTTAGTTTCTTTGTGCGGCACAGGGTTGCTGTTCCCAGTGGTTAATGGCCACGGGAGTTGACCGCTGGTGCTGGACCTTAGGTGTGCCATTTGTAACTGGGAGAAATACCCAGTCTCTCTGCATGCAAACCGCTCTGGACCACTGAGATATGAAACTTGTGTCCAATATTCGGCACTGTTCTGAAAGAAGAGACATGGCTCAGGGGCCATGACAGGAGACCCAGGCTGGCCTCCTTACCCCAGAGATGCACACACAAACCTCTCAGCGGGATAAAGACAAATCCTAAAAGCAAACGATGGATAGGTGTGACCAAACCCCAGAACTACCCAATTTTAAAGTGTGATTAATTAAATCACAACTGTGATTTGCTTTGGTGCTTTTCACCCTTAATTTTAAAACATAAGCTTGTTCCAGTGATATTTAATCAACTGGCACTTTAAAACTTTGTTTCTCTAAATCCTAATCTAATATTTAAGAACTATAAACAACACTTCAAATCTTTGTGTGTGTGTGTGTGTGTGTGTGTGTGTGTGTGTGTGTGTCTATATTTGGGGAGGATTCCCCCCACTTTGTAAAAATGAGTGGTTTAATTTCACCCAATGTAAAAAAAAAGAAAAAAAAAAGAAGAAGAAAGAAAGAAGAAATCCATGAATCTGGAGCTTGCCGTCACACTGTCACCAGTGCCGTCAGCGGCAGGCCCCTTTCCTTCCTAGGTACTTAACGTTTGTGGAAGATGCTAAAATCTTTCACATATATGTGAAATAGGTAAAACAGACATCATTGTCTAAATTTTTTCAGTCAATAAACAGAAGTTACATGCCAGAGCCACACGGCCAATACACGTCTGAGCGGGTCTGGTGCTTGGGTGGATGGATCAGTGGTCCTGCCCTGTCCATGGGGTGGGGATGTAACCTGAAGTCACTGTGTTGGTATGAGTGATGGTATGCGTGTATACGTAACCCTAATTCCAGGAAGAAAAAAAGTCCCAAGGGAACCACACCAAAGGGTGGGGACCAGGAACAAAGAAATAAAAGAAATTCTGCAAGTAGAACTCATGGACTGCCTTGATTAATTGCCACCCACGCACCAAGGTGTGCTGCTGTTTACTTAGACCTCTGCCAGGGAGGAGGGTTCCGGATTCCTGAGGATTGCTCCACCGCTGGGCAAGCTGAAAGTCATCAGCAGTGATGTCTGAGGCACAGCCACCAGCCAGTCATCCACTTTGCCAGCTTGGAGCCAGGCAGAGAGATGTGCGCACACCGGGAGGGCTGCCCTGCACTCTCTCCTCACCCACACAGCTGTGCTCTCAGGCCCTCACAGGCCTCGCAGGTCCGTGTGGCATCCATTCTGCTCATAGCTTCATCTCGCATGTGTCAAGGCTTAGGGTGACTTTGTCAGTTGTGTGGAGGGGCAGTGATAAAAGAATAGGACAAATAGAAGAAGAAAAGAGAGAAGGCTTGGCATTCACCTAGAAAGAGCAGACTTCGATTTGCTGCAAACCCACCTGGGAGAAGACGCTCCCAGCCCACATTGGGAAGTAATGAGGGAAGGGTGCAGAACTTTCTCTTTCCAACCTCCCTGCTTCTGTGGTTTTCACTAAACTTCTGAGTTCCAGGAAGGAACTGATTGAAAGCCTCAGGGCAGCCCCCTACAACCCTGAAGAGGGCCTGGCTCGGGCATCTGGGCACCAGAGAGGTTGGTTCAGTGCATACTTTCTCATGCCCGCAGCTTTGGCTTACTGTGAAGTTACTAGTCTTGTAAGTATCTTGCCAAGCTGAGCAGGAGCCTTCTTTCTCTCCTTTTCCCTTTGCTCAGCAACATAGCAATTGTCAGGTGCAGCATCTCCTCCCAGCCCAGTCCTTCCTTGGTTTGCTCGTGAGGCCCGGGGACAGGAGGGACCCTGTAAAATGCCTTCCTCTCTGCCCCACTGCAGCCACCACACACTTCACTGGCCTGAAGTCTCCAGCCTGGGCCGCCCCCTCTCCCCGAGGTCTCCAGCCTGGGCCTCCCCCTCTCCCTGAGGTCTCGCGCCTGGGCCTCCTCCTCTCCCCGAGGTCTCCAGCCTGGGCCTCCTCCTCTCCCTGAGGTCTCCAGCCTCGGCCTCCCCCTTTCCCCGAGGTCTCCAGCCTGG
>NW_016814432.1:4076579-4103552 GCF_001698545.2 Rhinopithecus bieti | reverse complement strand
GAGCCTCCCCTCTCCCTAAGATCTCACGCCTGGGCCTTCCCTTCTCTTCCCCGTGAAGTTATTGGGTTGCTTTCTTGCTATAGTTCCCACATTGTAAAAATATTTTTTTTTTGAATTACGGTAAAAAGACATAACATAAAATGTGCCACCATAACCATTTTCAAGTGTGTTTTCAAGTTCAGTGTGTTAAGTACATTCATGTTGCTGCACGACAGATCTGTGGTCTCTCCTTTACACAGGACAGACAGCATAGCTGTCCTTGGTGTGGTAAGTGGGTGAGTATTCAGCAGCTAGGAGATGACCTCCTTTCCATAGCAGGCTGGACAGGGCAGGGGCAGCCGGGAACAGGGGAGTGCTGGGACAGGCAGGGCTCAGCTAGGGAGGAAGACAGACAGCAGGGCAGAGAGGTCATGCCCACCTCTGGGAGCCGCCCCACCCTGGTGCCCCACTGTTCCTCAACCAAAGACAACGGGGCGGGGGTGGGGGGCGCTTAAAGGAAAATGCAAGGGCTGCCGGAAGCAGTACCTCTCTCACCAATTACAGACGGCTAGTGCTCAAAAGACACTGGCAAAGTCCATTGGGTAACGAATTTGGTTAAACAAAGATAAACTGAAAACCAGTGTTTAAAAAAAAAATCCTTAGCCTTTTAATTCTTCAGCTACACACTTGTCAGAATAAGATGTATCATAAAATTCATTGGTAGGTCTTAGGAATGAAATTCTCTAATTAAAACAGTGCAGGGTATAAAGCCATCAGTATAGAGTTCTGTACCAAACACAGGTTTATCTTTTTTAATACCCAAAAACTGTTCTTCCGTAATGCACTCTAGGCACCGTGGCTGGGAGAAAAAGCTGGAACCTCAGAAGCACTTCTTGCCTTTTATTTTAAAAATGTAGTAAAATACACATAACATACACTTTACCATCTTAACCATTTCTAAGAGTACAGTGTAGTGGCATTAAGTACATTCATATTGCTGTGCAGTCATCACCATATCATCTCCAGAACTCTTTTCATCTTCTCAAACTGAAACTGCATCCATTAAACACCAGCTCCCCTCTCCCAGTCCCTGGCAGCCACCATTCTCTTTTCCATCGTTATGAATTTGACCATTCTAGGTGCCTCATAAAAGTGGAATCATGCAATATTTGTCCTTTTGTGACCAGTTTATCTCACTGAGCGTAGTGTCCTCCAGGATCCTCCACATTGCAGCAACGGACGGGATTTCCTTCCTTTTTAAGATGGGATCATATTCCATTGCACGTGGATACCCCATTTTGCTTACCCAGTTATCTGTAGATGGACACCTGGGTTGCTGCCACCTTTTGGCTATTGTGAGTAATGCTGCTGTGAAGCCAGGGTGCACGTGTCGTGCTTTGTAAACTGTAATTGCCATTGGGCCGACCATGAGCCATCTGCAGCAGCTCCTGCCAGGGCCCTTGGAGTTAAGGTTAGGCTTGCGTCTGTTATTCCTTTTTACCATGACTGTCATCCCTGTGGTGTGTAATCCTCAGTAAAAATAGCTTTGATTATTTCTCCCACCTTTCCAGAAGTTAGAATGGGAGTTTTCTTAAGAGCTGCAACTTCTGACCCTGGGGCTCTTTTAAGAGTTGGATCAAGGTTCCAGAAATTCATCCATCTCTTCTAGGTTTTCTAGTGTATGTTTGAAGGTGTTCATGGGAGCCTTGAATGATCTTTTGTATTTCGGTGGCGTCCGTTGTAATGTCTCCTGTTTTCATTTCTTAGTGAGGTTATTTGGATTTTCTGTCGTCTTGGTTAATCCTGCTAATGGTGTATCAGTTTCATTTATCTTTTCGAAGAACCAGCTCTTTTTTTGTATTTTTTGTTTGTTTGTTTGTTTCAATTTCATTTAGTTCTGCTCTGATCTTGGTTATTTCTTCTGCTGGGTTTGGTTTGTTCTTGTTTCTCTAGTTCCTTGAGGTGTGACCTTAGATTATCCGTTTGTGTCTTTCAGACTTTTCGATGTCGGTGTTCAGGGCTCTGAACTTTCCTCTGAGCAGCACCTTTGCTGAATCCCAGAGGTTTTGATAGGTTTATGATTCATAACAGGGATGAAAATATTCATTGAAAATTAGTGAAAGTGGAGTGTAAAATGAAAAAGAAAATAGGAAGAGCTTGAGTCTGGGTTAAGACTATGATGCTTTATTGGGTCAGCAAGCCCGAATGTGCTCTGAAAGCCTAAATAATCAAAGAGTTGGGCAAACAAATGTAGGAAGGAAGGCAGATATTGGGAAGTCATCAGCTGCATACGTGCACCAAACAATACAGGAACTCACAACTTACCCAAGAAAACCTACCCGGATATTTATCCATTTTTCTAAAGGGACATTTTGTTTTTTTTTTTAAAAACCCATGAAATACTCATCAACACATAAATAAACCATGATAATTTCCGCGTTGGTGTAGCTTTTCTTTGTGGCACTAGAGAAAAGCTTTCTTGAGCCAGGTACATGCTGGCTCCGTAGTGCAGCAGGTCATTGTTGAGTCCTGGCAGTGAATGGCTGGACTTTGATGTCAGGGGGTCAGGGTTTAAAATTGCACTCTGCTTCCTTGGTAGACTGCTTACTCCCAGACACCTGGATCTGTTTATTTTATTGTGAAATGGGGATAATCACTTTTTAAACACCCCACGAGAATATCATGAGAGTTGAATACCAGGAGTGCTCAAGGGGCTGGCGCATGGCTGGCGCTGGATGCTGGCTCACCTCTCTCCCTCCTGCGCCTGAGAGATCCCAGGCTTCACAGGTCAGGCAACAATGTTTTCAGACGCTCATCCCTGTGTTGTCATCTTTGCAAAAGGGTGACTTTCTCTGAGCCAAACTTGTCCAGCTGCAAAGTAAGAAAAACATCTCTTTTTGATAGTACTTAGATGCAGGGATGATTCAGGAAGAGGGTGATCTGGCCCAGCCACAGGACAGGGTACCCTGATAAGTGCTCCCTGAGCTCCTCACCCTCGCTGAGATGCTGGAGGACCCAGGTCGGCCGGGTGCCAGGCTGCCGCTCTGTGGGAAGCCTCCTGCCTCAGAGACGCCTTTGGTTTTGCGTCAGTCTTGCTTGTTACGGGCAGGTCAGCGTGTTGAGGCCAACTGCACCCAGGGAAATGCCATGTGATGATTAGTTTTTTCCTCTGGGTTCTTCAGCATTTGGTCTTTCACCAAAGACACGTGTCTATGTGGCATGTTCCTGTCCTGGCTGCCCTGCGATTCTACTGTGGCACTCGGCACTCTCCCTCGTCCTCCCTGGAGCACTCGGTACAGCGTGTGCAGTGAGGGAAGTGATGTAGGCTGTTTGGAAATGCTCTGCTCAAGTCACTTCTCTTCCTTTCTTTGTGTAATTATCTGGAGATTTTTTACCAGCGGTGAGCCAGGAGGCATGTGCCTTACTTCGGAAAGAGTATTGAGGGGAATGTGGAATGTAGTGGAAATTCAGACATCAAACCCAGAGACAGGAATCCGGAAACCTAAACCCTAAACTCCTCTCTTACACAGAACTGCTGGCTAAACAGCAAGTAGCAACTCTGAGGATGTCGTGCTCTGCGGATGGTAGCATCCATTTCTAATATCATTCGAATCAAATATAAATAAAATCTTGAATCACATTGAGTACTACTAAGTGGCAGACGTAGAGAATGCAGTGGCTGGACCAGAGAAAGTTCCCTTCCCTCGTCTGAAATTCTTCTGGGAAGATTGACATTGAACAACAGATTCCAGGTGTGGTCAGGGCTCCGACAGATCAAACCAAGGTGTTGCAGGAGCGTAGTTTAAGACTCACTGGTTCAAAGGAGACTTCAGTTGACTGGGCTTACAGAGGATCACGAGGAAATGGAGTCAGGCTGTTGCTCTGAACAGGTCTTGTCAAAATAGAGAGTGCCCACTGAAGACAACTCATTTGAACCCAGCACTGCCTTGATTGGGAGCTCCGTTGAATAAACCTTCTGAGCAGGTGCAGCCCTGGGTGCTGAGCCAGTGCAGGGTGGGGTGGTCTCCAGTGTCACTTCTCTAGGGGGCACAGCCTGTGGATTTCCACCCCAGGGTTCCCACAACTGGTGAGAGCCCAAAGTCTCCTCTGGGCAGGGCAGTGACCTGCAACTGGAACCTCCCTGGTCCATGGAACACTCAGCTTCCTCTTCAATAGATGGGTTCACAGGGGAGAGGAGCTATCAGGTGCACCAGGAGCATATTTTTCAGAACAATTACTTTTATCGGCTTGGTTTTCTTGTCCCAGAATGCAGTCCTTGGCAGGAAGTCACTGGTCTATTGACTTTACTAGTAGGATAAATAAACCTCCTTTGACACACAGAATGGCAGAGACTGTAATTTCCTTCCCGCCACATGGAGGCAAGGCAGACGAAATTGGGGGAAGCAATGGGTTGGCTTTAACATGGATTAAGAGCAAAAGTCCTGGTTAAGTATCTGGCAAAATGCTCCCTGTATAGGCAAGAAGGGGTAAAAGGCATCACCAGGAGGCTTCAAATCAGGAGGGTAAGGGAGGACAGTGAAGGCAGGAGAAAGGGTGGATCTACTCCTAGCTTCCAGGAGACATTTACTTTGCAAACCGTGAAGTCTAAATGGGCTATTTTTGTTGCAGGTTTGCACTCCTAATCTATTCTGTCTTATTTGGTGAAATGATTGCAAGTGAAGTTGAAAGACAAAGGAGAAGCATGTTAGTAACTATGTCATGGGTGCATTGAAAAGCAAGACTAAGGGGTGAAATCATGAAAGCAATGTTTACTTTTCTTCTATTACCTTTTGAAACCTTCTCAAAGAGGTTTGGAGGTAGCCCTCCTTTGCTCCTGGATGAAAAATCAGGCCATCTCCAAGACTGTCTGGTCACTGTTTTGTAATAGAAAATACACCAACACTTTAAGATACAAAAGCAAAATCAATTAGGAAACTATAATGCTCAGTCCAGATGATACACAGAACTCCAGGTTGACATCGCATGACATCTTCAACCCCTCGCCTCTGCCGACCTATAGTGGTGGCAGCATGGGGACTGGAAGAAAATTGGCTTTATTTTTCTCTATTTCTCTGCTTTGCTTTTGCCGGGTTTCTGACCTGGGCATGGTCAAGGGTGGTGAAGAGGGAGGGATGTAAGGAAGGGGCGAGAAACATTTCCTCTGATGGCTGCTGCCATAAATGGCGCCATGGACCTGGCAAATGTTTATAGTTCATTCTCCTATGAGATCTTTATGGGTTAACTGGGGTAAAAGAGGGCACTGAAACGTTTGCTTATTTTCTCAGAATGAAGATGGTATGTTTTTCTTCTGAATAATTCCACGAAAATACTCAGTAACTAGCATTTTTTAAACCTGCTGGAAAAGCTGATGCCATGTCTGCAGAGAGCAAAGAATGTGTCATTCCACGGGTAGCCTTACAGTGGCGACAGATCAGGGCAGGGTTCATTTTGTGTCTCTCTTTGTGCGTGTGACTTACCAATGTCCCTGTTCCTCCCTTTACTGATCCTGAACGTCCAGTCCTCTGAAGCCTGTTCCACGGAGACAGCGTGCTCCCGATGCTGTCTGTAGGGTCGCTGAGCAGTGAAGAGAACCCCTCTTCCTACTAAAGAGGGGTGCTGCTGGCATTGAACCTTGGAACTCAGATCACTTTTTTTTTTGAGTGACAGGGTCTCGCTGTGTCGCCCAGGCTGGATTAAAGTGGTGTGATCATAGCTCACCGCAGCCATGAATGCCTCAGGCTCCAAAGTGTCTGGGACTACATACTACTAATTTCTAACAAGTTTTGTAGAGAAAGGATCTTTCTATGTTGCCCAGGCTAGATCATTTTTCTGTAGAAACAATGAGTCCTGGAATTTAGGAAATGAGAGGATATTACTGCCCCCACTGGGTTTGGGGAATCTCGGCTCTTAACAGACACTGGGCTTAATCATTCAAAATGATCACACCTGCGTTTGCGGACGGAGCCACCTGGTGCATCCCGCCCCGCTGCGTCCTTCTGCCTGCGTCACAGGCCCGTGTGCAACTGAAACAATGTTTATGATTCTCTAATATCCCGTCTTTGTAGTTAGCACCACATCTGCACAGAATTGAAGGAATTGTAAAGGATCAAAGGAATATAAACTAGAAGGTAGAACACTAGCATGCTCTGTTTTCCAGGTTTTCCTAGTGGTCCGTGGGTAATGCAATGTCTGAGGCAGGCCATAATATCACTCATATGCAGGAGATGAGAAAAAAAAAAAAAAAAAAGAACTCAGCCCCAGCACTTTGGGAGGCCGAGGTGGGCAGATCATGAGGTCAAGAGATTGAGACCATCCTGGCCAACATGGTGAAACCCCGTCTCTACTAAAAATACCAAAATTAGCTGGGCGTGGTGGTGCAGACCTGTAGTCCCAGGTACTCGGGAGGCTGAGGCAGGAGAATCACTTGAACCAGGAGGCAGAGGTTGCAGTGAGCCAAGATCACACCACCGTACTCCAGCCTGGCAACAGAACAAGACTCCATCTCAAAAACAACAACAAAAAAAAAAAAAAAGAGAGAGAGAAAGAAAAAAATGAACTAATGTAAGTAAAGAGTAGAATAGAGGCTGGGAAGGGTGCTGATAGGGAGAAGGAAGGACGGGGAGAAGTTGGTTATGGGATACAAAATTACAGCTAGTGGCTCATGCCTATAATCCCAGCACTTTGGGAGGCCAAGGTGGGCGGATCACCTGAGGTCAGGAGTTTGAGAGCAGCCTGGCCAACACGGAGAAACCCTATCTCTACTACAAAAATTAGCCAGACATGGTGGCCCATACCTGTAATCCCAGCTACGTGAGGGGTTAAGGCAGCAGAATCGCTTGAACCCGGGAGGCAGATGTTGCAGTGAGCCAAGATCGTGCCATTGCACTCCAGCCTGGGCGACAGAGTAAGACTGTCTCAAAAAAATAATAATAATAATAAAATTACAGCTAGATAGAAGGCATGAGTTCTGGACTTCTGCAGCACCACAAAATGAATGTGGTTAATAATTATTTATTGTATATTTTCAAAGAACTAGAAAAGAAGATTTTGAATGTTCACAACATAAAGAAATCATAAAGGTTTGAGCTGGTGGATTTGTTACTCAGATCTGATCATTATACATTGAGTACACATATTGAAGTATCACTATGTATCCCATACATATGTAAAATCATTGTGTGTCAATTGAAAATAAAAAGCATAAAAAACCCAAAGACATTTGGCTACCAAGTTCTGGTAGAGGCGGAGCCTCAAGATCAGTTCTGGGTGGATTGTGAGTGTCTTCTAGACATCCCTCAAGCCATTCCAATTTCTTTTCAACTTTCAGCATTTCCTCTTGTCAGAGTTGGTACTCAAGTTGTGCAGCAACCATTTTAACTATTTTTCTAAAACCTCGGTAGTTGCCTTCCTGAGCAAGTCATTACCACGAGGTTTTTATTCCTGCTTTCTATGGCTAACCACACTCAAGGGGCCACATACAACCCTCCAGGAAACTGACAACAGGTCACTTCTTCATTACACGAATACTTTAAGAGACATCCTAATTCTTCTTCCAGCTTCTTCAGCCTTTGCCCCACCCACCCTGACCTCCACGGGGAAGAAATAAGATAAGGAAAGCAGCAGCACGTCCTCCCTCGGCCACTGTCCCTTCACAGCTCCTTCCCAAACAGAGCCCACCCTAAGCCACGTCCATGGCCTCTGCCCGCTTGCTGCTCAGGAGTTTGGGGCTGGAGGCAGACTTTTCCACGTTGCTGCTGTCATGCACCAAAATAGTAACTCCCTCCCACCCTCCTTCAAACACACACGCTTTTCCCTTTGCTTGCTTGACTTGCACAAAAGAAAGAAAACATTCTCACACCCTGGACTTCTGCCAGCATTCAAAAATAATTAAACTTCCCTCATTTTCAAAGAGACTCGTTCTCCAAGGCTTCTAAGCTCAGATGTTCAACTCCAGGGGGCTGCTGAAGCTTTGCTTGACCTTTCCTCAAGCCCTACCTACGACACAACCAGCGACCTCGTGGGCAGAGGGACAAGGGTTTTGTTATCTGTTTCCTGTTGTCTTGGCTGCTCAGGCTGATGGGGACTGGGAGTCTATGGCGGGGCAGAGGTTCCTGCTGAGGACAGAAGTGAGCTCATGTCCATCGGCCTTCCGGAAGAACAGGCTCAGCGCCTGTCCACGTTCAGCCTCTTTGCTATGTTCTGTCAAATGTGTTTTGAAATCTGATGGGAATTGTTCAGGTTTCTCCCCCTGGAATTTTCTCATCCAGTGGTCTCAAGCCTGTTGACACACGGCCCAATCGTCAGCACCATGATGTCTGCTGTGGGAGGAGTTCCTTCCTACCCAAAGTAGATGACTGGGAAATCAACACAGTGTAGCAGAAAGAACCAGGTCTTCATCATCAGACCAGCCTGGATCAGTGTACCATCCTGACACACATTCACAGTTTCTTGGGCAAGAAACTGGCCTTTCTGAACATTAATTTCTCTGACTTTAAAATTAAAAGCACCTATGTCTACCTCACATGTTTTGTTTCTTAATTAAAAAATCATCCATGCAAAATTACTTGGGCTGTGCTTGCTACAGAGTTAGTCATCAATGCAGTGTTGTGGGAAGTATGTTTTCCATGCTCTTTGACACTTTGCATGAGCTAGATCACAATAGGAACTTAGGACAGCCACAGAATGATAGACAAGGATTAATCTTTTATCGTTTAGAGATAAAAGCTAAGTAGATATTGAGTTTTTTAAAAATATAACTGACGGACTATTAAAGAAAATGAATGTTCACTTTGCCTGTTGGTGCATGAAAGCACCCCATTTTTGCAATGGATACTTAGCAGCTGAAAAGATTGAAAACATATAGGCCTCAGAGTCAAGGAGTAAGATATGATTCAAACTTGCAAAAAAGAAAATGTGGAAAATTTGAATACAAATTCCAGCATTTCGAGCCCTGAATGCTCAGTGATATGTATATGAAAAAATAAGTTTTACCTCTGATTTCCATCTTCAAGCATATTTACAATTTCATTTGAAAGATTTATTCAATCTATGTATATTGAGCACCTACTATCTGCTCTGTCCTAGGACCTAGGGATTCAGCAGTGAACACAGCAAGCAATTTTTTTACATTCATGGAGCTTATCTGCTGGTAAAGGCTCATCTTGGACATTTAAAATAAATACCAATTCCTGCACTTATTTCTGAGAAATTTTAAAGCAGTTGTTATATAGGTTGGGGCCAAGACTTGATTGTTCTTCAAAGTTCTCCAAATGACTGTTACCTGCAGCCAAGATTGCATGACTGGTAAAGGCCCTCATAGGTCAGTTGAGGATGCTGGGTTTTATCCCAGTGAGATGACGAGACATGGAGGCTCTTGAGCAGAGGATTGCTGTGATCTGACGAGCATCCCAACTGATGTGTGCAGACGAGAATGATGATGATGGGAGGACAGGAGGGGAAGGAGACCAGTGAAATGAGATGAGCTCCTTAAAGAAACCTCTAACATACAACTACAGAAATTGATTAAATACTAAATTATATGTCCCGTGGCCCAAAAGTGTGACGTAAAATTTGAAAAGTGAAAAAACATTCAGGGTGCAATAAAGTAGTCAGCGAAGGATTTCTGGAGGATATGGGTCTTTGAGCTGAAGTTTGAGAAATAGGTAGGATTTCTCTAATCCACAGGAAGGGTTTCCCTAATACCCACACGGCACGTTTCAGCAAGAGAAGCAGCATGAACGGTCACGATGCAGGAACCCGGCCTGACTTGTTCCAAAGTCAGATAAAGAACTGGTCCAGCAAGTCTTGGGTGACAGTGACAAATGAGACAGTGGGCACAGAGAGGGGGCAAAGTGCGGAGGACCTGGGAAAAGACTTCGGGGTAGCAGAGTATGAGTGGAGCTAACTCCAGCTGTGTCTCTGCCACTGCAGGCTGTGACACCAGATGTGTGAGGACAACCTGATTGTCCTCCAGTTCCATTCCAACACTCTCCACCTGGAGACAGGGTCAGATCCCACAGTGGGAGGGCTCAGTCTCCAAGATGGTTCACCCTTCAAACACCAGTCACAAGTCTAGGTCTGCGGTAATTCTGACTGAACAGCTTCAAGTTGGGATTCCCACAACTCCCTCTTTGGGTTTGATTAGTTCACTACAGGGACGACAGTCACTATAGTGACTCATAGAACTCAGGAAAACACGTGCATTTACTGGTTTATCATAAAGGATATTACAAAGTATAAAGATTAAGAGGTGCGTAGGGCAAGGTAGGGGGAAGGGACACAGAGCTTCCTTGCCATCTCTGGGCATGCCCCCTTGAGGAACCTCTCCTGGTTCAGCTATCTGGAAGCTCCCCAAACCCAGCCTCATGGAGGCTTTATTATGTAGGTATGATTAATTAGACCATCAGCCATTGGCAATCAGCTCAATCCTAAGCCACTCTCCCCTCCTCAGAGGCTGCAGGATGGACTAAAAGTCTCAACCCTCTAATCCTGGTTTGGTCTTTTCAGTGTCCAGCCCCATCCTGTCCAGGGGCCGCCTAGGAGCTGTCAGCCATCAGTCAACTCACTCACATGAAAAGACACCACCTTGGACATTCCAAGGATATTAAGAGTTGTATGCCAAGAAGTGGGTTGAAGACCAAATACATATTCGTGGAATGACATGATGAAAGAGTTGGTTCAGCTCTCTGTAAAGCCATGTAGGATGGATACTGAGAGGGGAGACTGAGAGCAGGGATCCAGAGAGGATACTGTGGAAACCATCTTGGTGTAGGTGGTGAAGACTCAGATGCGCACGTGGACACGTGCATGGAGTGGAAGGAGCAGACCCGCCAGCCGTCCTGAAGGAAAGCAAAGTCAAGCTCCATACAGGAATAAGTATGGGTAATGAGAGAGAAGAGGGAATCCAAGATCTACAAGGTTTGATCTTTAGAAGGACTAGGCACAAAGAGGAGATACTTTATTTGTTTGAGTATTCATGGGTCTTTTATTCTCCAGGTTCTTGTCTTTGTTTTCTGTTGTTTATAGCAGAATACCTGCAACTGGGTGCTTTATTTTAAAAATAAACGAGCCAGTAGTGTCTTCTCCTAGCGTTCCTGCAGCTGCCAGCCCTGAAGTTGCAAAAGCACCTCATGTGTTCTTTGGTCCTTCTTTGCCAGAGACACCCTGTACTCCTCACACATCCTTGGTCACTGGGTCCTGGATCTCACCATCTCTTCATGAAGACCATGTCTCTAGCTCCTCCTCTTTCATGAGGCTCAGAGATGAGTACCCCAAGCTTGGCTGGTGGCAGGTTTCTGTGACCTGTCCACCTGAGGGTGTATTCAGAACCACTTCTCCCTTTCTGACACCAGTTCATCTCACTGGAAAATGAGTTCATTCCCAAAAGGATCCACAGCCCCCCATCCTTCCGATGCACTTGGCATTGCCCAGTCAGCTGTGACTCCTAAACAGTGGGCTGTGCTGAACAGTTTGTGCTTCTATGTTTTGCTCTTAAAAGACACCTTTCACAGCAGGCTTTTTATAGGTATAAGTTTTTTGCAGGTTTTCTATGGTACCTTTCTGCAATATCTTTGCTGTTTGTGTTTCATAGCCTCTGTCATAAACTAGGATGGAATTTCATGAAAGCTTTGAAAGAGCAGGGAGAAAAAGAGTGAGCAATCAAGTGACTACTTACTCTATGAGGACAGGGGCAGCATCTGTCCTTTTCACCCATGTGTACTCAGTGCTTATCCGGTGACTGACACACAGGAAAAAATAATAACTGTTTGTGGGTTGTTGAAGGCATGTGTGGCAATGGTAACTAAGCACTTGAACAAGACAAAGATCTAATAATTAATTACCATTTGGAGCTTAAATCATATTCTCTGGGTATTTTTTTTTGAGCAAAGACATACTGGAAATATTAATCCTCCACAACTGACTCCAATTTAGGTCTGAAAACTCACACAGACATAGCCACAGCCATGAACATAAACATAACCACAGACATAGACACAGACATAAACACAACCGTAGCCACAACTACAGATGTAAATGTGCACACAGACATAGTCATCAAAGGAGACATCAACAGCAACATAGACATAGACATAGCCCTAAGGCCCCACAGCCATGTACATAACCATCCAAATACAGACACAGACCCATCAGGCAGTGACCATAGACATAACATAGACATAGCCTAACAGAGACACAGACACCAACCCCAGCACGTAAGATCAGATAGACCATAGCCCTTGAAGCCTAGTCAGCAGCCATATAGTCTATTAGCTGTTGTGTCGATGTCATATACATTGATCGCATGATCATTCAAGGAGTTGGATGGTCATAGACATTTGAGCGCATATTGGCGAGTTAGCCATTATGACCTAGTAGACGTGAGTGTTGGTGTGGTGTTTGTGGATGTGGTGAGGTAGGGGTTTTTTTTGGTGGGGGGGGTGTGTTGTGGGGGATGGGGGGGTGGTTTTCAGACATCAAGCAGCAACCAGTTAGACATCAGTAACATAGACAAAGACGTAACCATCACCATTGCCGAATCACCATCCAAACATAGACATAGCGCATCAACACACATACATCAACAGTGACATAGATAGTAGCCATAAGATGTAGCCATCAACATAGAACATAACCATCAACATCGAAAATCCAACACTGACATTGACGCAGACATAACCCCATAGACGTAGACAATAACCATAATGACGTAGACGTAGCCATCAAGCATAGACATAGACGTAAAGGTAGCCATAGCCATAGATGCAGACATAATCATAGACATAGACGTAATATAGACATAATCATAGACAAAGTAGATGTAGCCATAGACACGGCCATAACCATAGCCATACCCACAGACACAGGCATGCACATATTCACATCAGTAGTTCTTTGTCTTCTATGGACCCTGCTCAAGCAAAAGAAATTTGGAAACAGGAAATTCTATGCACTAAGAGTGTTTCTGTCCCATTTCTAGCATCTTCTCAGCCACATGGTACAGTGTGTGCACCGTGGCTTCATCATATTCTGGATGCTGCCTGGGAAGTAGTGACTGTCCCCCTTCAGCACACCCATGCCCAGTACACATCCTGGATTCTGCAAGCCATATCTGGTACTGTTGCCATTTCGTCAGTTCTTGCTGTGGGATGAATTAAGATGTGAGCCACCACACCCGGCCAATCATGACAGTTTTGACTTGTTAAGTCAGATAATATTTTGCTGTGGGAAGCTGCCCTGTGTATTGTAGACAACTTAGAAACACCCCTGGTCTCCACCCATCGCTGAGGGCCAGGGACCCTCTTCCCCCCGTGGTGACAATGGAAAGAGTCTCCAACTTTGGCAAATGTTCGTCACCTTCTCCCTCCCCAGATGCCAGTTCACAACCAGTGGCCCACCACACAGGGAACAGCGTAAGGAATAGATATGGGAGAGGAATTTCTAGAAATCTCCAGGAGCTCACCACTGTGGCCCCAGGGGTGAGGAAATACATCAAAAGGTGATCTAAGTGGGAATTAATTTGAACTTGGCTTCCAACAGCTCCCCTTCCCCATCTTCTTGCCTCCTCCACCCCCACTGGCTACGCACATTCTTTTCTCTTTCATTGAACCTGTTCCAATATCTGTGCAATCCTCCAGATCAAATTCATTTGCCTTTGACAATCACCCCTTTGATTCCATGTGGAGGGGGAGGGTGGGCTGTCCTGTCCTGTGGTGAAAGGCTCCTTTCGGTTCCCTGTGATCTCCCTAGGTATATAGATTGCAAAACTCAGGTATAGACAAGGAGCTCAGACAATAGGCAGGCTCATTAGGGAGCCCTTTGAAGTAAGCAAACAAGGCAATGGCAGACGCCTCCTCTTCCCCTTTCTCCCTCTCTCTTCCCGTCCTTCATTCCAGATGCCCAAGGTGGGAACCGGCAAAGCAATGATCGAAAAGGATGGAATGAGGAAAGAGGTGAGTCTTTAGAGAAGACGTGGAGGAGGCTGCCGTTGCCTCCTCTCCTCACTGGGCAGAGAGCCCAGGAGGCAGCACCCTGCACGGTCACCTGGGACTGGACCCGAGGCTGGGGGAGGCACTGCTGAGGCCAGACCGGGTGTTACTGTGGGGGCTGCAAGGGTTTGGTGCTGGGGTGCGGAAGACAAGCCGGCTAGATGGACATAAAGCCGTGGCCTGAAATGTGTCGGAGGGAACAACTCTTCTCGACTCCAAACTTCCTTTTCGCATTTGGGTGAGAAAAGGCCACTCAAAATCTCCAGCCCCTACCTTTCCTCCCTATCCTTGGAAATCTGTCCATGCTCCAGGCCAGGCGTACCCAGCCCACCAGGGGAATAAGACCTGTCTGTCCCCAGGTGATTCCTGACTTCACCCCATTCCCCTGGAGAATGGCACAGTCTGAAGGTGCATTTGCATACTGAATAAACGCAAGGAGGCTGCTGCTTTGACGAGACCAGAGGCTACTCTAAAAGAGATAAGGCCAGCCTGAGAACAAATGAACCACGGGGTGTCTACTGTCAACTGGAGAAGGCCCGTGAAAGCAATAGTTCCTAAACAGCACCACGGCAGCTTTAAAAATCAAAGCAGGAGGACTTCCTGGGACTTCATGAAGAGAACCGTAACATCTAGCAGGTCCCACTGCATGGAGGTCTCTGGTGGGGCGGGGGCGTCACATCTGAAGTATCTTCAAGTCTTTATACTTTGCATCGTGCACAGCAAGTTTTCTTGCTGGAGAGAAACCAAGCCGTTCACTGACACTACTTTCAGGGTTCACGATGCACTCCAGAGGAGGGGCTGTCAATCAGGCTTTGGGGTAAGGGACCTCACCTGGGCCAGTTAGAAAGTCAGCGGCACGTCTGGAAGCAGAAGCCTCCACAGCCCCGGGTGTCCTCATCTGGTGTCTGGGAGAGTGAGCACTGCCTATCTGGGACACTGAGCCACCTGCAGCCTTGGCAGAGCCAGGACACGCGGCCTCACACAGGGCAAACACAGGGAGTCGACGTGCCGACCCCCGGCCCCGACCCCTCTGGGAGCTGCCAGAGACCCTGTGTTAGTTCTGTGCCGTCTTCCAGGGGGCACACGAGATTCCACAACAACCCCCATCCTTTAAATAACATGGTCTCCCCTTTTCTGAGCAAATCTCAAACTGTTTACCATGATTTTTTAGAAGTATGACTTGTTATAAAAGATTAGAGAGTTTTTGCTGAGAAATAGAAGACAAAAGAAAATCAACTAGAGTCCCACAGTGTTATGCAAACATAACTATTGCTAACATTTTGTTTATATTCATCCAGTTTGTTCTTTGCAGGATGTACTTTTTTTTTTGGTAGAGTTGGTGTCTCCCTATGTTGTCCAGGCTGGTCTTGAACTCCTGGCCTCAAATGACCCTCCACTTTGGCCTCTCACTGTACTGGGATTACAGGCCTGGCCAAGAGGTACATTTTTAAAGATAAGCTATTTATCACCATTAATTTTCCCCAAATGCTTTTGCTTTTTGGACGGTGTCACACACGTGATATGTGAGTGTATCTTAGAGCAATGGTTCTCAGCGGTTTTCGGTGGACACTGTACTCACCTATGGAGTTTTTGAAAATACGGATGCCTGATTTCTGACCCCAGAAGCCCTTTTCTTTTTAATTGGTTTGGGTGCGGTCTGAAAATCTGGATATTTAAAATATCTCCAGATAATTACATTGTGCAATCCGTGTTGAAAATCTGCTTCTGGGCCTTCCTGCTAATGCCTTTTTCTGGCAAGCGCCAGCCCATCTGAGCCAGCGTCAGCCCTGCTGCGTTACGCAAAGCTCACCAGAGCACAGCCTTCGCCCCAGTCCTGCGGCTGCTCCCTGCAGCTGTTGCTCCCACCCAATGCTGTCCTTCAGCGCACAACTTCCACATCCCACCCAGTAAGGAACTACTCATAGCGACTCCCTGGCGACTTGATTTCTTTCTGCCTTGCAGACTTGTAGGCTCAAGGGTGGAGTTAGCAATTTAAAGAATTAAAACGTAGGTTGCCACCCATCTCAGCCTGGCATATGTTCCCATCATCCCCAGGAGGCAAGTAAAATGTATAGAAACCAGACACCAGGTTCCAGCATCTAGACACCTGAGAACCATAAAACCTCGTCCCCGAGGGCTGTGCCAGCAGCCTCGTCTTCCTGGAGAAGATAAGAAGAGATTAAGATTGCTTTTGGAAGCACTCTAAATGCTAGATTTAGGATAAAACTCATCTGCCACTTGTAATCAGAAAGTGCTAGTCCTGATAACAAAAGTATTCAATCTCTCCTGGCAGATTTCTGTGTCTTTTTTGAAAAACAACAAGACAGAGGTTTCTTTAATGCCTGTTCTTACCTTTCCTGTTTGTCTGGGACATGTGGATATCTTCAAAAAGCCCATATACATTATCACTTCGGTGTATGTGCAGCTTAAAATGAGGTTTTGCAATATTTTACGGTCATCCTGTGTCCTCAAGCCCTCGTAGCTACGTCATTCTATGTCATTCTGAATGACATAACTAGAACTGATTGGAAGAGGAGTCCCAGTCATCACTGATACCGTGTTTCCTTCCAACTCCTGCGCTCTGGGATTCCATATCCAAGGAAGAAGGTGCTGTGGGGGTGACTACCTCAGCGTGCTGGGCCTAACTGTGTTTTCCCACAGCGTGCTGGTCAGCAGACACAGCGTGTGGTATGGCGATGACTGTATACAAAGCCTCTTGGTTTAAATAACATCAGGCCACAGTGTTTGCCAGGGTGAGCCTGTTGACAAGGGGACACAAAGGAGGTAAACACTAAAACCTTTGGGACCCTCGTGCGCTGTTGGTGGGAACGTAAAATGGTGTAGCCACTGTGGAACACAGTATGGCAGACCCACAAAAAATTAAACAAAGATGATCCTGTGACCCAGCATGTCCACTTCTTGGTATTTACCTGTAAGAATTGAAAGCAGGGTCTCAAACAGATTCTTATACGACCACATTCATAGCAGCATCATTCACAGAAGCCAAAAGATGGAAAGCAGCCCAAGCATCCATCCTGGGATGATGGAATCAATCAGGCATAGTCTATGCATACAGCATGGAATTAAGTCAGTGTTAAAAGGGAAGGAAATCCTGACCCATGCTGCAAAACAGATGAACCCTGAGGACACCAGGCTCAGCGAGATAAGCCAGTCACAAAAGAACAAATACTGCGTGATTCCATTTACTTGAGTTTCCTAGACAGTCAAAAATCATAGAGACGGAAAGCTGAATGGGGGTTGCCGGGGCTGGGGGGAGGAGAGTGCGGAGTTACTGGTGAAAGGGGACAGAGTTTCAACTTGGGAAGATAAAAAAAATTCTGGAGATGAACGGTGCTGATAATGACACAACAATGTCAATAAACAATGCTACTGAACAGTGCATTTAAAAATGGCTAAGGTGGGCCGGACGCGGTGGCTCAAGCCTGTAATCCCAGCACTTTGGGAGGCCGAGACGGGTGGATCACGAGGTCAGGAGATCGAGACCATCCTGGCTAACACGGTGAAACCCCGTCTCTACTAAAATACAAAAAACTAGCCAGGCAAGGTGGCGGCGCCTGTAGTCCCAGCTACCCGGGAGGCTGAGGCAGGAGAATGGCGTGAACCCGGGAGGCGGAGCTTGCAGTGAGCTGAGATCCGGCCACTGCACTCCAGCCTGGGTGACAGAGCGAGACTCCGTCTCAAAAAAAAAAAAAAAAAAATGGCTAAGGTGGTAAATGTATGTTATGTGTATTGTACCATAATTTTAAAAAAACTAAAAACTTAAACCCTTGCTTTTATGAACTTATACAGAAAACAACACAAAACCTCCTCAATGTGATGGAAAATCACCTTTGTGTAAACTGGCTTAGTTGCTGTAAGAGCTCAGAGAGGGGAATGTCAGGCTGGGGTGGCGGCGGGCGCCTGACAGGGATTGGGGCAGAGAGCCATGGGGTTGAGCCCCACAGGTGAGGGAGGTTTCAGAGGCCAGAGGAGCCTGGGACTCAGGACAGAGAGAATTTGATTTCCTCATGATGCCTTCGGGGAATGAGGATTAGACACACTAGTTTCTCTTCTTTTTCCATTTCGCTTTCTATTGGAGACAGTTTCTCTTTATATTTTTCCCCAGAGAACGCAGACTCACAAAAAGTGCATGACAAAGAGGATCTCTGTGGTTCCAGAAGGCAGTGAGTCCTGGGAAGGTTAGCAGAGAATCGAAGGCAACACAGCGGTTTCAATAGTTGTCTTTTTATATTGAAATAACTTCAAACTTACAGAAAAATTGCAAGAATAGTACAGAGAACTCCATATACCCTTTATCTACATTTTCCAGTTGTTATTTAGCAACTTACTTGATGATTTTCCCTCTTTTATACATCTATATATCACACATACACACACACACACATAAATGCACATGCACACACTTTTTACCCGGAACACGTATTTTCTAAAGGCAAAGAAGCCCTTCCTATAACCACGGTACAATCGTCCAAATCAAGAACTTAGCATTACAACAATGTGAATACACCAAACACCACCAAACTGCACACTTAGAAATAATTAAGATGGTAGTTTTTATGTTATGCATTTTAACTACAATAAAAAATAAGCTAATTAAAAAGAAAAGAAATTAACATTAATACATCATTATCCTCTAATCGACTGACCCCATTTAAATTTCACTATTTATCCCAATAATGTTTTAACTGCAAAATATATATATTCAAAATATATATAAAATACATACTACCTATTGCTATCTATCTATCCATCTACATATCTAACTGTCTATCTGTCTATCTATCTATCTGTCTATCTATGATCTATCTACCTATCTATGTGTCTACCATTATCTATCTATCTATCGATCAATCTATCTATGACTCTGTTTGTCTATTTATCTATCTATGTAACTATCTATCTATGTATCCATCAATTTATGTATCTGTCTGTCTGTCCATCTCTACACACAGTGGTCCAGGATGGGATGAAGACTATACCTCACACTTGGTCTCTCCTCCCCTCCTCTGTGGAATTGTTGCTCAGTCCTTCTAGATCTTTCATGGCCTCAATGTTTTTGAGAACAACAGCCACTAAAGTGTCCCACAGTTTGGGTTTATCTGGAACTGTCCCGTGGTTAGGTTGAGGGTGTGCATTCTGGACACAAATCCTGCAGAAATGGTGCCTTCTCAGAGGCTCACCCGGGAAGATGGGTGACATTGCGGTGTCTTACTGCTGCACAGGTTGAGTCGGAACCCCTTAGGGAGGGGCCTTCCCGGATTCTCCACTGGGAAGTTCTTGTTTGTGCTTATAGTTTCTGACTATTCGGTAGTGAAATACTTTGAGATAGGCAAATATCTCGTTCCTTATCAAACTTTCCCCCACTGGTTTTAGCACCCATTGGTGATTCCTGCCTGAATCAATTATTGCTATTTTGTTTCCAAGTGGGAAATGTTTAATCTCACATCTCCTTCTACACTTAATAGTTGGCATTCTACTATCAGGATAACTTTTACTTTTTCTCCCATGTATGTATTTATTTGCATCACAGTAAACTCATAAATTCTTATTTTATTCAGTGGATTATAATCTGTTATTATCGCTTATTTTGATGCTCAAATTCTCCAAGATTTGGCCAGTGGTTGCACCTCTGTGTGGCTCCTGCGTCCTTTCTACGTCCCCATCATTCTTGGACATGTCCTTACTTTCTGGTAAAAGATTTTCCAGGCTAATGTAGGAATTAACCTGCCCCAGCCAGGAATCAGCCATGTTTCCAAGAAACTCTGCATTCTTTTAGTAGAGAATGTTATTTAGAAACTGGTATGTGGATGCTGGATAAGCTCATTGCTATTGCTGTACGTTCTTTGAGAGCTTCAGCAGAGGGAGCTAGGAGATATACGTACATATGCATGTCCCCCAACACACACACAGGCAGGTATGTCTATATCCATCTCTAATTGCATATACTAAAAACCTTGAGTTCACCCAGATACCACCAATTCCAACCCAACACCACAGGGTTTGTTCCAGCCTCCCCACTTTCCGCACTTATAACTCTCCTCTTCAATGGTGAGGAACCTGACCCCCTCTGTCCTCAGCACAGTCACTTACCTTCTCAATCCCGTGCATGCAACTAGTCTCCAGATTGGTCACCTCCTCTGTCCTCCCTATGCTGGCCTCTCCTCATCCCCTCCTCAGCCTCAACCCACCAGGCCTTTTCTGAGCTTCTCTCCTGGGCCCTGACCACTCCCACTGCAGCTGGCTGCCTCTGGAGTCTCACCTTGTTCGTCTCCTCTGATAGATATTATTTAAACAGAATAAAGAAAAAAATGGAAGCAGTGAGAAGGGTAACATCTTTATTTGAACTCTCTCATAGCTGACCCTCGAACAACACGGGTTTAAACTGTGCAGGTCCACTTATATGTGGATTATCTTCCGTATATGGTACCCCTGAGACAGCAAGGCCAACTCCTTTTTTCCTCCTCCTCCACACAATTTTCTTAGGAACATTTTCTTTTCTCTAGCTTATTTTATTGTAAGAATACAGTATGTAATACGTACAGCATACATAGCATGTTAATTGATGGTTTACGCTGTCAGTAAGGCTTCTGGTCAACAGTAGCTGCTAGAGTCCAGCTTTTGGGGAGTCGAAATTGTATGTGGGGTTTTAACTGTGCAGGGGTCACCACTTCCAAACCCTGCGTTGTTCAAGGCTCAACCGTTGGATGCTCCTGGAGTCTTGCTCTCTCTCTCTCTCTCTCTAATTTGTGGTTATCAAAAGTACGTAGAGGAAAAAGTTGTCTCCAAGTCTGGAGGGTAAGAGGATTAGGGTGGGGTAGGTGTAGGGATTTGGGAGTGCTCTCCAGGGATAGTCCAGAAGCTGCCCCTACCTTCAACCGAGAATAGCTTCTCTAGATACAGTTACTGCTTCTCGAAAGTTTCTCATTTACCACTGAAACTCAAATAAATAGAATTTGTATTTTTTGGATTCTATGACAATAATAGTAAAATTTGTCATAGATGTAATATTAGCCTTTCAGAGGAAAATTCTATTTACCTTAAATGTGTGTATTAGACAGGATAGGATAGGCTATGCTGCAGTAACACCTGAAGCCCACAGAATTCTTTCACATCACCACGGTTCGTTCCTTTCTCAGGTCACAGTTGAATGTGGGCCGGGCGACCACTCTCCCTGTGCGGGGATGCCCTCTAGAGCACATGTCCCCCAGTGTCAGGGGAAGAGGGAAATGAAAGAGGCTTACTAGCTTTTAGCTGCCTCAACCTGAAGGCGATGCATAATGCCTTCATTCTTACTTCATGAGTCCAGGAAAACTGCAAAGAAGGCTGGGAAGTGGAAGGAAGAGCATGGATACTTAGTAAGCACAAAGAATCTCTCCAGACTGTGTAATTGCCTAGTTACAAATACATTAAAATGAGGAGGTTTGGAACTGAGGAAATATGTTTTAGTAATAACTAAAACCTTGTGACTCAAAGAGAAGTTGTAAACATTAGCGTCCATTAGAAATTTAGCAGAATTTTGTTGTACTTTTAAACTCAGAAATTTTTAGTGTTGGACACATGCATTGTTTCATTTTCCTTCACCAACATTTGCTGCTAAGCTGGTAGCATCGTGCCCAGCATGCACACATGATGCTGGACTTTTGCTCAAGGATCTATGCCTTGTGGTGAGTTACGCTTAGCGATATCCTTGCCTGTACCCAAGCACGATTTTCTTCTGTGCAGACATTCAGAGCTATACAAAGATTGCTTCTAAGACCAGGTGTATTTTTTTGTCAAGCTTGCTGCGTCCTAGCAATCCCCCATTAAACAACTTGGCTTTTAAAGTGGACACAGAAAGGATCTAATTCGAATGGAATTTTAGTTAACTTAAGAAGCAAACGTAGGCCGGGCGCGGTGGCTCAAGCCTGTAATCCCAGCACTTTGGGAGGCCGAGACGGGCGGATCATGAGGTCAGGAGATCGAGACCATCCTGGCTAATACGGTGAAACCCCGTCTCTACTAAAAAATACAAAAAACTAGCCGGGCGACGAGGTGGGCGCCTGTAGTCCCAGCTACTCGGGAGGCTGAGACAGGAGAATGGCATGAACCCAGGAGGCGGACTGTCACGTGGGGGGGAGGCCGCGCCCTCCCCTCCAGCCTGGGGTGCAGGACAAGACTCCGTCCCGGAAAAAAAAAAAAAAAAAGAAGAAGCAAATGTAGTGATTCAGCTTGAAACTGTCATGAAGTCACTCCCACAAAAATCAAGGAGCAGATCAAGCCCAAATGTGCTTTCTTCTAAGAAGCGTTCTGAGTTGCAAATAGCTCCCTCCCTGGTGTGTGACCGCTCTGTGCACCTCTCTCTGGAGTCCTGAGTCACCGCCTGGGCAACTCTCAGAGAACTCCACGCAGACACAGAGAACAGAGAATACACTTTTATAAGTCAGCGAATCAATGTCAGTTGTAGCTCAGGGCATGTCAGGGCTATAGGAACCGTATAAAATTATACAGGGCGTGAACCAGGCACGGAACAATAGAAACAGAGGTCATGTGTTTTCATATTGGTGATTAATAAGAAAAACGCAGGTTTTATTTATCCTGGGGACACGCCAGCCCACGGGCAGTATGGGGGTGTGTGAGGCCCTTTGTAGTGAAAACTAACAAGGAACGAAAGTGTGCAGGAACGACCTTCCTCCTTTTCCAAGTAAGGCAGCCTGCCGATGAGACAGTTGGTGTGTGTGCATCTCTGCTTTACCGCCTTCTTTCAGGGAGGTAACAAGCTTGGAAAAAGAATAACTTGCTGGACTGATACTGACTGTCATGGCCTCCAACACTCACGAGCAAAAATTCTCACATTCAGAGAGTCAAAGGCAGAGGGAGGATTTGGCACAAACTCTTGTGTTGGCAACATCAGTGATCCTGGGGAAGTCCTCTGAGATAAACACAGGAGGCCCGTCCTTAGAGCCATTGTCTGCATTGTCCTTTACAAAGTACTTTCATGCCCATTCTCTCTAAAATTCCTCCCCGGGGTCCTGTAAGGGACAGAGGTCAAGTGTCCTCCCTCTCTACCAGATAAAGAAACACACACAAAAAATGTGAGATTTTGGACTGGTGCGCGATCAGGCAGCTAGTGGAGGCCAGGACTTGTAGCCAGGTCTCCACACTCCAAAGGCATCCTGGGTCTCTACGCTCAAGTGTTCTTTCTCTAAAGCAGGTATTGCAAAATCGTATACATCCAAGATGCAGGTAGGGAGAGGAGATGAGGGAGTTTGGCTGGAGGCTGGCTGGGAAGGCCCAGGGCAACAGGAGAGAGCCTGTAACACTCTGAGGTGCCTGTGCACTCAGGTCCTGCAGGTCCATGCCCTGTGCAATGCAGGCCCACTGTTGCCAGGTCCTCTAGCCTTCAGGAGAAATCAGAAACCCAACATTTTGAGAGCTTTCTATTTGCAAGCGTTTGTGTTGGCAACTAATTTCATTTGTTCTTTAAATCACACACCCTTGAACTGAATTTGATTTACAGGTTGCAACCCCTGCCTTGCAGTATCTTTGGAATTTCTGTGGGCAAAGAGTTAGATGAAGGATAAAAGGAAAACTAAAACAGAGACAGGTAACCCCAGAGGAAATGTAAAAGCATGAGCACCTCCTTTGGAAAGGTAAGATCTGAAATAAAGTTGAAATGAAAGAAAGGATCAAGATGGGAGTAATTCAGGGAAGGCTTGTATCCCACGGTCTCAGAAGAGAGCCTGCCCCTCAGCTCAGCTCATGGAAAGAAGCTGTTAAAGATGAAGGAAGATAAATTGAGAAGAGATTTTGGGGTATGACTGTGTAAATAGCCTTAAGAGTGTTGTACATTCAAGATACCTGGCCGGGCACAGTGGCTCACACCTGTAATCCCAGTACTTTGGGAGGCTGAGGTGGGTGAATCACTTGAGGTCAGGAGTTCGAGACCAGCCTGGCCCACATGGAGAAACCCTGTCTCTACTAAAAATACAAAAAACGAGTCGGGTGTGGTGGAGGCTGCCTGTAATTCCAGCTACTTGGATGGCTGAGGCAGGAGAATCCTTGAACCAGGGAAATGGAAATTGCAGTGAGCCAAGATTGTGCCACTGCACTCCAGCCTGGGCAGCAGAGCAAGACTCTGTCTCAAACAAACAAACAAACAAACATAAAAGCCAATTAAAAAAAAAAAGAAAAGAAAGAGAAGATGGAGAGGCAGTATGATAACCATGAAAATATGAAAATATCAAGCATCCGTTAAACACTTGCTTCACATTGAACACTGTTCTAAACCCTAGATATGGAACAAACCATTTATCCCTCACAAGCCTATGAGGGACTTACCAGGATTATGCCCATATTAAAGATGAGAAAACAGAATTGTCTTGAGGCTATGGAATTTGCCCAAGGTCAGCCACCTTGGTTGGGGCACCCGTGAAAGTCTGACTCTAAACATGTGCTTTTACCTGCTTTACTATCCTACATTCTGAGGGAATAGAAAGTTCCCAAGAATGAAGAGATCAGACACACTCACACTGAGTCACGCATGACCCCCTCCTCCAGGAAGGTCGGAATTCCTAGAGAAACTCTTGCCAAGGTAGGATCCCCTAATCTCATCTGAGTAGACGAAGTCTTGACCAGATAAGCCAGATCCACAGTGTTAAGGATTACGTCTGTGCCTATGACCCATCAATTCCACAGTGAGTGTTTGCAGAGGACTTGCTAAATCATCAAGCATAAATTGTGGCTCTTATCCTCAAGGAAATGGGGGAGATAAGATTTACACTAAAGAGAAAAGAGCAAATAATAGAATCACCACTCCATGGCCCATCAGGATAGAGGAGGAAGCGGCACATGGGCCAGGGGAAACTAGCCCTGATTTATGCAAGAGTTTGGGGAGCAACTAACCTTTTAGGCTTCTTAAAGAAATAGCAAAATTTTGAAAATAAAACTCAGATGCATACCTTCCTTACTGGCCTCATTAGCTAGGTGAGCAGAGGTGTGCTGGGGAGTGGAGGAACACAGGGGTATGGATCCCCCTCTCCTCTCTTCATTTCTTTCTTGATCTGTAGATGAGGTCTTTGGCTCTGGCCTCTGCCAGCTTTGGGACCTGCCAGTGCAGCTGATAATGCAACAGGTTTCAGAGGACACGAAGCCACCATACTCTGCCCTCATCCCCAATACTGTGGAACTCAGTATTAAACTAGATTTAGATGGACTAGATTAAACTAGAGGGCAAGAGGAAATTGAATAAAATACTCGATTCCAAGACAGCAGTTCTTTTAATTTCATAGTCATAAACCCAGGAGGAGCACGTGCATAAATCTGGTCTGATGTTCCACAGCCAGGCGGTGAGCTTGAAAAGAAACAGCCCTGAGCATGTCGTCAGCAACAAATGCTCTATAGCAATTCTGTGGTTGTTAAATAACAATTTACAATGATTTATCTAGTTTCATTGACACGACTACCCTCCGAAATCCAATTGCACGCTAGCCCTGTTGCATTGGTCAGGAATGCGTTGAAAGTACAATGAAAGATCTTAAACGAATAAGTTTAAAAAAAAGTTCTCCTATAAGTAAAGAAGAAAGCAGGGGAGTTCCTGAGGCTTGGCCTGGTGAATTCTGAAGACGATGTGACCGTGGATGTGTCGGCCCATCTCTCAGAGCTTCGGATTCCTTAATGCAAACGCAGTAAGAGTAATGATACACACTTCACTCTGTGGCTGGAATGGCTGGTGATGAGGCAGGTTTGTGAGAGTCCTTTGACGTTTTGAAGTACCATTAAAAGATGGAGATATTAGAAAGGCATCAGCTTGAACTCAGAGACTGCCCCTCACATTCATAGTTTACATGAGCAATTTTCCCTACTGGTGACTGGAACATACTAAGATGCTGGTTTTTATTGACTGGAGGTCTGGAACAGGAGCCACAGATCCCACAGTTCCCGCCCAGCAAGTACCACTCAGCCTCCACTTGAGGAAACACACACACACCAGACACACCCACAGCCATGACCAGCGTGAAGGAGCTGACCTTAGAGCACGTCCTCCCCGGGAGAGTCAAAGCTGCTTCGAGCAATGTTGGGCACACAGAGCCTTCTTCCTCAATGCCAGAATGCCCAGAGTACATGGCGATCAACTGTTCACTTGTAACAGTAAGAAGAGACACGTGTTACTCTGAGACCTTTCTAACTTCTCGATGAAGGCATTTTCAGGGCTGTGACTTTCCTCTTATCATCACTTTGGATGCCTCCCAAAGGTTTCAGCAAGCTGTGTCCTTGTATTTATTCATTTCAATTAAAAAAATTGTCTGCCATAATTTTGATGTTCACCCAAGAGATATTCAAAAGGACGTTACTTAATTTCCATATATTTGTGTAGTTTTCAGAGATCTTCTTGGTATTTAATGAGATCTGAACCCCAAACCTCATCTTCACACCATATCCCCATGTAATAAATCTGCTCATGTGTCCTCTGTATCTAAAATAAAAGTTGAATTTTTTTAATTTAAAAAAGGAATAGACACATGAGTTTCTGGAAAATGAAGTGATTATTAGTCAACTTTAGAGAAAAATCGACACTAGCCACTGGGTCTGAGCGAGTCAAGTGAGTGAATATGCACGTGTGGGGGGGGTGTGTGCTGTGTGTGGGGTGTGTGTGGTGTGTGTGGGGGGTGTGTGCAGTGTGTGTGGTGTGTGTGTGGGGTGTGTGTGTGGGGTGTGTGGGGTGTGTGTGGTGTGTGTGTGTGGGGTGTGTGGGGTGTGTGTGTGTGGTGTGTGTGTGCGGTGTGTGTGTGGGGTGTGTGTGGGGTGTGTGTGGGGGGTGTGGTGTGTGTGTGGGGTGTGTGTGGGGTGTGTGTGTGGGGTGTGTGGGGTGTGTGTGGTGTGTGTGGGGGGGGTGTGTGGGGTGTGTGTGTGGTGTGTGTGGTGTGTGTAGGGGGTGTGGGGGGTGTGTGGGGTGTGTGTGGGGGTTGTGTGGGGTGTGTGGGGTGGGTGTGTGTGGGGTGTATGTGCGGTG